>NC_090442.1:920750320-921055856 GCF_031143425.1 Pleurodeles waltl | reverse complement strand
GTCAATACAGGACTATTTTATTCATTTAGGGAAAAACACTCTTCAGACAGAGACTGCGTAAGAGCAACAGCAACAGTCAGGCATGGAACATTCAAACTAGAGTTCTCTCAGCGATGGCGTTATTATTACAGGTCTAACATGGGACAATAACCACGTTCTTAACACAGTCAGTGAATGTCTTCCTGACTTAAAGTCCCCAGCAATGATTCCAACAAGCTCACCCTGACAAACTCACAATCAAGCCCCTTGCAGCGAAGTACTGCGGGCCAAGGGGGGGTTATCTCATTTCTCCTATAGTAATCATAAAGGACTGCAAATCAAATCATAAGGAAACACCCAGTCTTTGCACTTCTAGTGGGTCATCTGAAAAGGTTCCCAAGGACCCAAGAGCTCAAGAATGCCAGGGGCAGCCCAGGAAGGACTTGGAGAGGGCCAGTCAGGCAAACTCAGCCCCACCACATGGAGAAATGGGCTTGATTTAAACAACTCTTCTCCCCTGAGGGCAGGCAACGGCCAAGCTGACAGCTCAAAGGAACCTTCAAAAGAAATTTCACAGCAAAAACTAGTGAATACTCTAAGAATGGAGTCTGAAGTTGTGGATGGTACATTTCTCCCGCTAGTATGGGAAGTTCTCAAGAAAACACTAAGGGCCTGATTACAACTTTGGTGGAGGGGGTTAATCTGTCCCAAATGTGACCGATATCCCGCCCGCCGAGTCCATTATATCTTATGGAACTCGTAATACAGCGTCACATTTGGGACGGATTAACCCCCTCTGCCAAGGCTGTAATCAGGCCCTAACTGCCATAACCAATGCAACACTACTCAACATTCACTAACTCGACATCGAAATTTCAATCTTGCAGACACTGCAGACACTGGCTAATGAAAATAAATAGCAAATTGGACAATTCAAGTTTGTTAATAAAGAGAACATAGGCACAGGTTCAGGCAGAAGCTGACACAGAAGTTCAGTTATGCCCATGTATCCCAATCCTGAAGAAACTAACAGGATTACAGGTCATTATGTTGGCTATTGTAGCAGACTTTAAAAGAGAATCAGATCTACCAAACCACAACAAGTACACTGAAGGGAAAAATCAATGTCAAGGGTCCCTGGACAGGGAAAGGCATGTCAATGGATGCCCATGCCAGGAAGTGGCCCTGCCAATACAAAGTCTGGACAAGCAGCGTGCCACAGAAGTTGAACCATTACTTTCTAGACAGCACAAACATTGCTTGAAAAATTTGGAAAATAATTTTGGTCTGCAGTTGGTAAGTCTGGGCCCACAGCCCCTAAGTCCCCAGCGGGGAGGAGCAACACAAAAGATTAAGCACCAATGTATGGGCTGTACAGAGACAGAGAATGCTAAACATGCCCTCAACAATATGGCCTCTATTGAGAACCTGGGTAAAAGTGTAACAAAGGGACAACAAATAAGGGCACAACACGTGGCCACATAGACTTACAATATTATGGCCCACAGGAAGAGTGCGGGCACAAAAGCAGCAATCAGTAGAGAACAAAGTAAAGAAACAGCAGCAAATGACACAGCCCGAAGTATAGAAAATATATCTGGAGGAGACGGAATGACAAATCATCTGTCCAGTGAAAAATTCCAACCAACAGACAAGCTCTTTCATGCAACTGGATTCAAAGGTTAACAACTAACCAGAAGCACACAAGGAGCAGCTGCGGCAGTCCTTCGGGACTGAGGGGCCACACCTCCCCATATTTTGCCCCTCAAGAAGAGTGTCTGTCAGGCTGAGCAAAGGTCAGCCTGACAGACACTCTTCATTTTCAGGTCAGGCAGCCAGGAGCTAGAAATGTGCTTTTGCGCAGGCTCATGGCTGCCTGAGCTGAACTTTGCTGTGCTGAAGAAGTCAAGCCCTGTAGGCGTGACCTCTCCAGTCTAGTAAAGGTGCCTCAAGGCCCTTCCCGTCATGATGAGGGGGAACGTCACCAATTGCTTCGGACCTGTGCCCTCCAGTTTCAAGCCCTGAAGTGCCCAGGGCCGAATGTCAATCAGTGACTCTTTGTCACAGAGTGGGTTTGGGTCAGCAGTCTCACTGACCTGATCCCACTCTGTGACGAATTGGAACTGCTGCCTTCCCTCATTGGCTGACCTTAGGTAAGCCAGTGAGGAAAGGCAGCAGTCCTAACCCTCCTGGGACCTTCAAGGCAGAGCTGAAGGTAAGTTTGTGTGTTTTTTTAAAATGAATGTTTGGTGTGTGCGTGTATGTTGGAATATTTGATAATGAATGTTGTGAATGGATGAGTGTTTGCGTGTGTGTGAATGAATGAGTGTGTGTGCATGTGTACCTGTGTGTCCTGCACCCCCCTCACACCTGAAATTACCGGTCGCCACTGCCTAGGAGGTGGGAAATGGCTGGAGTATTCTGATCCCACCATCCTGGCTGCTAACCCCTATCACGTAACCTTAAGCTTAGAAGAACTCCTTAAGGCCTCTCCACCTCCAGGACCCCAGAAGGTAATGAGACCAGACTGCCACAATAATGGAAGCTGGCCTGGTACATGTGGTGAAACATGGCCTGCCAACTGATGCCCCACCAGGGCACAGTGGTGGAATTCTGTAGGCATCTGGCTTGCATCTACACTACATGCTCTAAGCAAGGACAAGACAGCAACACCACTAGAGACCCCCCCAAATGATAACAGTGAGTAGTGCCTTATTTTTCTTCCAAACTATATATCACAGGGCCCCTGGGATGTCCTAAACAGGGGTAACATAGTGAACAACTGCAACCGTGTCCAGGGCCCAGAGTCATAAAGAATAAGGATATGGAATATGTGGCTTTTTTATCACCTAAAAGTGGAGAATTTAACAAGAGAACAATGGTGCACTTTTGCAGTGCTGAACTCGTCCAGCAGTTAGTGGCTAAAGCAAATGTACTTACAAACTGGGGGATTGAGTCGATCATACCAGAAATTGAAAAATACCAAACATTCCTAAAAATACAGTTGATTAAAACCCTTGACGGTAGGGGCTCTAAAACAGGCAACAGCCCATTGAAAGGTGTCCGAATTCTCTGCCACACAAAGGGGGCAGCAAGTTGTTCTTTCCATCCAACAGGAGAGCAAATCATCACAATCACCTCTGGCCAGTGGTGGCTGGTGACATTTGAAAGTGGTGGGGCGTAAAAGTTGGGTCTGACTTTTATATAGAGAGTGAAGCGAGCAAGCATAATGGACAAACGTGGGGTCCAGGTTAGGTCCTAATCCCCAAAAAATAAATTACAAAAATTAACTAATGGTGCATTTGAAAGCAAATAAGTTTAGTGTGAAAGCAAGGTTTATAAAGCGGTGTGAATGTATAGCCTTGAAATAGTATACATATTGAAAACTGCCCCATATCTTACTGCAATAATAAGTTCAACAATTATTTTAATGTGCAAATTGTACAGCATGACAACTTCAGGCCATTTAAAGTGTGCGCTTGTATAGTGCCTTGCATTTCATGCGGCATCAGCTTTGGAAGAAAATGTTCTAACCAGACATCAGGAAGCACCCACAGCTGCTGGCTGCGATCGTGCAGAAATATGTGCAGACAGGTCATTAAGTGGGATGAAAAAAGTGGGGGCTCTCTAAAAGGGACATGTAAAATACATTCCTGTGATTCCCTCAGTGTGCCACCTACTTGAATTTTGGTTTCTCTCTGAGAAGTTATTGCATCCAAAAATATAACACTTCAACTGACATACACCCAAAAAATGTCAGTACTATTGGCTTTGTCATTAACATTCAGAATCTTTCAATTCTGAAATTGTGAGATTATGAATTAAATTTTATTGAGGCCTCTGAAGGGAGTATGGACTTCAGTTATATGTGCTTTATGTTAGATATGTATGCCCTTTTTCTCTGCACATCTCATCCATCTGCACGTTTTCAACCTCCTATCTTTCCTCTTCAGCACCCTCTTTTCTCTGTCGCCTGAATGCACTTCCTCACATCTCCCTCATTTGGCCATCTCAAACATATACTGCACTCATGCACATTTGAAAACTTTATTTCCTTTTGCCTTCTAAATATTCTGACCTCTTTGCACAACCTTCGCACACACTTACACTGAATTTCAATTGTAGCTGGAACACATGATCATTGTTCTGTGTGCTCTGTAGAGGTACCAACACAGTGACAGGCACTTTGTTTTGCCTTCAGCCTCAGCACCAGAGCTCTCAATCAAAGCCCCTCATAAACACCTGGCACAAGTCTAAGTATGCACTGTGCAAGAATAATAAAATACATGAAAAGAAATACAGAAACAGAGCATGATGAAACAGCTAACTCTCTTGGCAAATGTAAATGTAACATTAAGTAAAACGTGAAAATAGAGAGGAACGAAATCAAGGACACACATTACCTTAATGTTTTTAACATTCATTGTTCGCAAATCGATCCATGTTTTTGGAATTAATGTTAAGGGCATGAAGATAGAGCCAGTTGTAACCCATACAGCAGATAAATGCCTTTCCTGTAAGCATATATTTCTCGTTTTGAGTTTGACTCAAATATGTGGATAAACTTTGCATGGGAAATCAGAACCCTGCTCGTCTTTTGGGACAATTTAGCAGAGGAACAAATACGGCAGCTCCACTTCTGAAGGGGCCAGCAATCTGCAGCCTGGGCCTAGGGTGTCAAGGTGGGGGAGGTTATGGTGACAAGGGTTCTCAGCAAAATATAAATAACCCAAGATTAGAGTTATAACACCATTACCGAGGACAAGAAACTAAACCAGACATGCTTCCATTCACTCCTACTGTGGGACAAATGGGAAAGGGTGGGATTGGTGCCTGTGAAAGACAGATGCTTGCCCTTATGCTGGAATGAAGACTCCAAAGCCCAAAACCATGACGCTACAAGCGGCATGGCATATAGTGGATACCACAGTAGACCACAATGGAAATTAAGGGCTTCAGAAAAGCTAAGCCCTGCATTGTGTGTCACAGTGCAGAAAAATTGATTTACTGCCTGGCTACCGTTTCCTATTTCAAAGCGAGACAGGGTAGGCAGCCTGGGACAATCAGCCCAGAGTTAAATGCATCGCTTTGTTTGGAGATACAATCGTATTTCTAAACAAATGGATCTATTTAATATTTTTTTAATGTTGATGTGCAGAGGGGCGCAGCCACTTAGCCCTAGAGGAGAAACTGCCCCTGCCTCTGTCCAACATGGCACATAGCACTGAAACATCTTCAGTTCTGCTCAATGGAGGGTGATCTGGCCAGTACTTGATCAATAGCAGTCCCGATGAAGAGAGAACAAAGGGGGCTGAGTTCCAGGCCTCCCCTTCGCCCTCCATTTGGCCAGGGAAGCCATACCAAATTAGGGCATACCAACCTTAACTACCATCAGTGTAATCTCATGGAACAAAGCAGGGGTCAACAAACTGACCCAGGACCCTCTCTTAGATTAGTTTCTGAGAGAATTTGGCATACTCTGCCTCAAGGAAACCTGGCACATGGTCAAAATCCTGCTTGCAGGCTACATAGAATTACTTAATCCAGTACAGAATTCAAGAACAAGGGTCACCCAAAAAGAAGATTTGTCTACATAAATTTAAACTTCCAAAGCTTTCAATGCAAATTAAGTTGACTTGAAGACAAATCACACGCAGGCAACGATGATTACAATTTGGAAATTAGGAATGCAGACAAAATCACTCATAATAATAAACATTTATATAAACCCCAATGCAACTCCAAAACAAAAACAAGCGCAAGAAACAGGGAATAAATTGCTAGTGATACAAGACACTTATGGGGTGACTCCTTGGGTGATTACTGGTGATTTCAGCCTAAATATCACAGGACATGGGCAGCCACTAGCAGTGTGTAAGATGGAATGATCTATCCATGGAAAACATTGAGAAATGGAAAACTAGCCTACCCTTGCTTCAAAGGGACAAAACTGACCCCATCTCTGAATGGGAGATAATGCAGTTAGTCTTGAAAACACAGCTAGGCCAACAACAATCAATGAAAAAAATGAAAGCCACACACATATATAATTGGTTCACTCCTGGCTTGTGGGAGCAGAGGAACTTCTGGACTGAATGGCCTACCGGCTGCAATATTTAAAAATGACATAGGCGGTCATTCTGACACTGGCGGTTGAAAACCGCCAGGGCAGAGTGCCGCGGAAGCACTGCCAACAGGCTGGCGGTGCTTCATGGGCAATTCTGACCGCGGCGGTAAAGCCGCAGTCAGAAAAGGGCAACCGGCGGTTTCCCGCCGGTTTACCCCTGCCCCAAAGAATCCTCCATGGCGGCGCTGCTCGCAGCATTGCCATGGGGATTCCGACCCCCTTCCCGCCATCCTGGTCCTGGCGGTAAAAACCGCCAGGAACAGGATGGCAGGAACGGGTGTTGTGGGGCCCCCCAACAGGGCCCCATAATGATTTTCAGTGTCTGCCTAGCAGACACTGAAAATCGCGACGGGTGCCACTGCACCCGTCGCACACCATCAACTCCGCCGGCTCCATTCGGAGCCGGCTTCATCGTTGCTAGGGCTTTCCCGCTGGGCGGGCGGGCGGCCTTTTGGCAGTCGCCCGCCCGCCCAGCGGGAAAGTCAGAATGACCCCCATAGTGTTCTGCAAAACTTACCTCTGGAGATTGTGTAATAACTGCCTGCCAGAAAACACTGTTCTGGATTCATGGAAAGGAGCAATCACACACTCTATTTCTAAGAAAGGCTCAAACATCAACCCAGGCAGCTACCACATGATAGCACTACTCAGCATTAATGCAAAAATATTACACTAGTACGCACTGATTTGGAATCGTGGGCAATGGAAGGGAGCCTTATTCTGACAAATTAAACAGGCTTTTGAACAGCCTCAAGCACTATTGACAACCTAACAGCCCTAGCCCATGGAACTACATGCAAGTAAAAAATCTGTGGTATACACCTGCTGTGTAGACCTCACCTAAGCATCTGACATGGTTAACAGAAATCTCCTGTGGCAAAAACCCAAGAACTGGAACAATCCTGAGAATCTGCTCAGCTTTATACTGAGAAAACTGGGCCAGGGTCACCCTTGGAAGCAACTGGTGTCTAACTGCCAGAATCCAGAGAGAGAGAGGTATCAAACACGGCTGGGTTCTGGCCCCTATGTCATTTAACCTCTGTTTAGCAGACTTAAGTGCCCAATTAGATTCTATCCATTCACACCCTCTAGCATTAGGACAACAACTGATAACAGCATTATTAAACTCCGATGAACTCGTCCTATTGAATTTATCAAGCATAGGTCTACAAAAGCTAATAAACTCTCTATCTTAATAATGTCCAATCAATGAGATGATCATAGACTTTCAAGGTAGCCATGTTTGGAAATAGTGTTATCCTGAAGACGATCTGGTATCACAGAGGACACCCTGTGGCCAGAAGTGGGAGTTACAAGTACCTCGGAATATTGTTGCAAGAGAGCTGGTATCATCGCTTCCACTTGAACACACTGAAAGCAAGGGTGGCATCTCAAATCACAGTATTGCAGACCCTGGTTACTAAACTGCAAAGTCCCTCCTGGCAGCCCCTGGTAACAGTAATAAAAGCGAAGTTTGTGCCCTCACTGACATATGGCTTGAAAATCTTCCCAGTGGAATTTTCATGTTTCTTGAACAAAGCCCAGAGCAAAGTTTCCCTTCTTATTTTTTTCTTGCCTCAAAGGGCCTCACCGATGCAGATTATACTTGAACAGGGAGTTGCACATGACGGAGCTCTTCTCAAATAGGCTTCCTTACTTAAGCAGGCGAAAGCTAACACATTAAGATTACTATATGGCAATAAATCACTTTAAACACATTCCAAAATACAAACAGTTGATCAGCAAGAATATCGGCCTCAATAAAAAATCTGAATCCGGAACTGATCTGGAGCTCTAATTTGCCGCACCAGCCATTGAAGTGAGTCTTGAACAAACAACCTAGATTAATCTGCTGGTGGGAAGATAAAACAAAATTCAGTCTGCGCAAACACGCATGGATGACCATTAATACATACAGGGCTCCAAATGTACAATCTTATATGAATACCATCTTGAGAAATTACTTGAAAATTAAAGTCCTCCAAGTTAGATTTGTAATTCTGTCATCAATTAATGATCTAACAAAATGGCACCCACAAAGGGAGAACAAGGCCTGCAGGCTATGTTGCAAGCCAAGAGAAGATTTCTTGCACCTATTGTCTATCTGTCCAATGTTGCTGCTGTGGTACAGAATGCTCCTTCGAAACCTTTTCATCTCCAACGGTACTATAACCTGTCACCAAGCAGTTTTGTTTCACATGAGAGGATCCACCTCACAAATTATAGTGTGCTTTGCCAAACGTCTGCTATAAGTGGCCCTGCTATCAAAGCAAAACAACTCTGAGTTTGAGTCAATTGAATTGACCGGGGCTCAAGAAAACTTTTCCTTAAACATTAAAATGCTCCTGTTCCTAAAAGGTCCAATACTGTTGAACTCTTGCTTAACCCGTGCAGGGTTCGA
Source organism: Pleurodeles waltl (assembly GCF_031143425.1). Taxonomy (NCBI): domain Eukaryota; kingdom Metazoa; phylum Chordata; class Amphibia; order Caudata; family Salamandridae; genus Pleurodeles; species Pleurodeles waltl. Next base: position 921,047,349 of record NC_090442.1, on the reverse strand, counting down.
AGGAGTGGACTAAATAAATAAGATTCCGGCAGGAACAGATTGCACATTTGTGCACAACCATCAATTGCTGCAAGTAGACCATGTGACAAGAATCTTGTTGTTTAGCAGTTTTTCTCTTATATACTTTAAGTCATTGCAACCCAAGAGAGTAAAGTCTTAGGAGCAAATTTCTATGTTCTACCAGTCTGGGCTGCTGAAATTCACTTTAATTGGGAACTTGCTCTATTGTTGAAATGCACTTTAACTCCAGTTGCACAAAAATAGCCTGGGAGATGATAACTGATGCTTCTTTTATTAATCTCTGTCTTCCTAAATTTTATGATGGTTATATAAATGTCCCAAGAAATGTTTTCAAAGCGAATGTTCAGGTCCTACTAAATTTGATTGCTGAAACTCACTTTAAATGGGAAGACTTTACTGTTCTGAAATGCACTTTAACTTTAGTTGCACAAAAAAGCCTTAAAGCTGATACCAATTCCTCCTTTATATCCGTGTATTTTAATATTTGCCATGGTTCTACATATGTCGGAATAGATTTCAGCTTGGACTACATAAACTTTCTGAAATTAGGAAAGTTGCTCTATTGTTGAAATGCACTTTAACTCTAGTTGCACAAAAATAGCCTTCTAGATGATCCTACTTTTATTCTCTGTCTCCTTATTTTTTACGATGGTTATACAAATGTCCCACGAGAGAAATGTTTTCAAAGAGAATGTTTAGGGTTTACCAACTTGGATCGCTGAATCTTACCTAATTGGGACGGGTACTCTATTTTGAGATGCGCTTTAAAATTTAGATGCACAAAAATAGCCTTGCTAATGATACTGATTTCGCTTTTAAATCCTTGTCTCTTAATTTTAACCTGGGTTATACAAATGTGTGACGAACTACCAATGCTTTGTAATTGTCAATGTTTTATTAACTGTGCCAATAAATATTTGATTTGATTTGATTAGTTGGAGTATTCCTCGAGATTCACAATGTGAGTATGTTTTCAAGAGTACCTCTACAGTGGTGGCCCGTCATTAAGGGCGGAGGGGCCACACACACCCCCCTTTTGCCCCTCATGAAGAGTGTCTGTCAGGCTGAACAAAGGTTAGCCTGACAGACACTCTTCATTTTCAGCTCAGACAGCCAGGAGTGAGACATGCGCGATTTGCGCAGACTCCTGGCTGCCTGAGTTGAACTTTGCTGGGCTGAGGAGGTCACAGCTCCTAGGGGCGTGACCTCCTTGGCTTAGCAAAGGTGTCTCGAGGCCCTCCCCTGGGTGACGAGGAAAGCGTCACCCATTGACTTCGCCCTGGGCGCTTCAGGTTTAAGCCCTGAAGCGCCCAGGGCGAGTGTCAATCAGTGACACTTCGTCACAGGGTGGGGTGGGGGTCAGCAGTCTCACTGACCCCATCCCACTCTGTGACGAGGCTGGGACTGATGTCTTCCCTCATTGGCTGACCTAAGGTCAGCCAATGAGGGAAGGCATCAGTCCCAGCCCTCCTGGGACCTCGAGGCTGAAGGTAAGTGTGTGTGTGATGTTTTAAAATGAATGTTTGGTGTGCGCATTCATGTTTGAATGTTATGAGTGTTGTTAATGGATGTGCGTGCGTGTGTGTGTGAAAGAATGAGTGTGTGATCTTTTGAAATGAATGTTTGTTGCGTGCGTGCATGTTTGGATGTTATGAGTGTTAATGGATGTGCGTGCGTGAAGGAATGATGTTTTAAAATGAATGTTTGGTGCATGCATGCCTGCATATTTGAATGGTATGAGTGTTGTTAATGGATGTGCGTGTGTGCGTGCATGCGTGCGTGTCTGTGTGTGAAAGAATGAGTGTGTGTGTGTGAGTGTGTGCTTCCCGCCCGCCCCTCTCCCTCCTAAAGCTGCCGGCCGCCACTGCCTCTGGAGATATTTGTGATTCAGAAATCCACCCCAAACAAGGAATGAAATAAAAGCGAGTAGATTTCGAACTTTCTGAAGTGGGGCTTTGTTAAACAGACCCATTATTCTGCTGAATATTAACACCAATATAGCTACAGGGCATGCTGTGCTCTCCAAAGGGAATTTTGGAAGATGTTTTGACCAAATTTCGAAAAGTCTCCAGGAAATCATCTATGCTTGCACAAATGAAATTTGGTGAGCATTGGTAAGGATTTTCATATTTTCGAAAGTGTTTTCAAGGTATTTCTTAAGGGGATCCTCTCCAAGATAATTCTTTGCAGCAAATTTCACCAAATGTGCCCAAAGCAATTTGGGGCACAGCTGCACTTCAAGATGATTAAAATGATTGAGGTGTTGAAGCAGATGGTTTCAAATGGAAAATGGACCTAGTTACAAATGAGGCATGCACAGAAGAAACAGACATAGGGACTAATTTAGAGTTTGGTGGATGGTGTTATTCTGTCCCAAACATGACAGATATCCCGATCACTAAGTTACAATCCCATTATATCCTATGGGAATCGTAATACAGCGGATGTGATATATATCATGTCAGTGACAGAGTAACTCATCCACCAAACTTTAAATCAGGCCGTTTGTCAAGGAGTATTAAGAAACTATGATGTGCAAGTTCAGAACACCCTTAGAGGTATAAGGTCAATGCGTAGTACAGCATACTACCTGGGGTACTATGAACCACTAAAATGCAAACCTGGGCGTTCGGGGTAATGTCAGAATTACAGATATCATTTTAGCCAAGTAAATTACATACTGTATCATGCACTAGGTATTTAAATTTTGGTAACATTGTGTGCTACATTTCGAGGACATTTCTTTGGGCTTCCTGGATGCAGTTTCTCCTCTCGTTATAGCCGGCAGCACTAATAAGGTTTGGCATCTTTATTTTACACAATGTTCTGATAGCCATGTTGGATGTGGTGAGGTACATAAAGCAATGCATGCCAAGCTGGGTTGCAGCAAGGGAGCTTCATCGAACAGCACAATGCCATTGGCTTTCTACTCCTGTTGTTAGCAAAGAAAGTCCAGTGGTCCACGTTTCAGACACCTATCCCAAGACATCCCAAAAAATAAAAACCCTTCGCCTGCAACTCTTCCATTCATTAAACAAACTCCAACCAACCTTATTTGTCAGCTGTACATAGGGAAGGCGGGAGGGACTATGGCTGCAAGCAAGGTAATTGGATTCAGAATAATTATATTATCGATGAATCATTTAGGCATTAACTTTGCCTGCAGCCATTACAACTGAGAAGTAGCAAACATTACACCCGTTACTAGTGAGAAGTAGCAAGCAAGCAACCAAAACTACTAACAATGCCTGCTGCACCTAGATAACACTTTATCTTAAACATCTACAACAACAGAGGGATCTATACTTTCATTAGGAGAGAGAACATTGTATCCAAAGACATAATTCATGACTGTATTGAACCTCAGCAAGTCTATAATACTTAGAAAAGGTTGAGGTATCAGACCACGCAGCCACAAGTCAAATCTCAGCAATAAAGGCACCTTGCAGCTCTGCCATCATAGAAGACCTACAATGGGTTAATCTACCCTGAATAGGCAATGGCGGAACCTGGGGATGAACTTCATAGGCTTTTGCACTCAAAGACCTTATCAACCTGTTTAAAGTGGCCATAGCTGGCTTTTCCCCCTTCCTTCATGGGCCAACAGTTACAAACAAAGTCCTCATTTTCTGAAATGGCTGAACCTTGAACCATCTGCAAATAGATGGTGGCAGCCCTCCTAACATCTAATAGGTGCAACCTACTCCCCTCCTCTGAAGAAAGACAAAGGAAATATTTGGGTAAAATCCCTTCCTGCTCTTTGTGAAAAGAGGAGTTGATCCTAGAAGTGAAAGAAGGGACTGTGACTAACACCACCCTGTCAGAAAAATGTTTGCAGAAAGGAAACCTACAAGACAAAGTTTCCAACTCTCCTAATCTCTTGGCTGCTGTAATTGCTACCAAAAATATCATTGTAAAGCAAGCCGCTGCAAATCAACTCCTTCCAAAGGCTCAAATGGAGCTTTAATCAAAGTCAAATATGATAATATGGTGTGACAGACCTGAATTGCCTAGTTCAAGCATTGGACATGCCCTTTAAGAGTTTGAATACCAGGTCCTCTTCAACTGATAAATTCTTCCACATTCCTCTAACTGCCTGAATCGCTTCCCACTGTCAACCCCAGCCATGTCGCATCCTGCAAAAATTCCATAACGAAGAGTTGACTATTTCCTGGAAGTCTGTAAAGTAGTCACCAGAGAATCTGGAACTCCCTTCTTACACGTTACTGATAAGCGCTCTGCACTTCATGGTAGCTTTCCCTAAAATGGGGGCCTGGGCTTCACAGTTACCCAAATGGTCATGGTAAATCTTCCCAGTCAACATTGCACTTTATTCTTTTTTGCAAGTTTTGTAAGAATATAAGAAAACAAGTTTTACAACCATTATTTTTACTTGAAAAATGTATCCATTATCAAGATGCTTTTAATTCTATTTGTAAACTCGATAATGTGGGTTTATGTCACACGGTGGTCATTATGACATTGGCAGTCAGGTCCACTTAGATACCAACCACTGCAGAGAAATAGGAGGAGGCATGCACCCATGTACAGACCCCTTGTGGACATGGCTACATTGGCTACACTGGAGGGCCGCCACATCATACTCACCTATCGTCTGGACAGGGCCACAATCACAGAGCTGTGTGCACAATTGGACCCTGATCTGATACCCGCAATCTGTACCACCACAGCAATTCCCCCTCTTCTGCAGGTACTGTCAGTGCTCCAGTTCATGGCAACTGGTTCCTTCCAGGTCATTGTGGGCTTGGCTGCAGGTATGTCACAGCCAATATTCTTGATTGTGATTGGAAGAGCTTTGGCTGACTTGCTCAAACACATGTGCAGCTACATCGCATTCCCCCAGGTTGATGATTTGCCCACTGTGAAGGCTGGATTCTACACAATAGGACATGTACCACATGTGATTGGGGCCATTTACTGCATCTGTATTGCTTAGTCCCCTCCAGGGCCAATGAACAGATGTACAAGAAAAGAGTTTCCACTCAATGTCCAGATGGTGTACTTTGCTGACCAGTACAACTCCCACGTCACTGCCAAGTATCCTTTATCTGTGCTTGATGCCTATGTTTGAGGAATAGCAGCATCTCCATAGGTGATGGCACAACTACAGAGGCACAGAGTGTGTCTCAAAGGGGAGCTTGAGTCCCAACCCAAAGGATGTCAGTGTATGCCTACTGGAGTCATAACCCATGCCATTGTGCATGGTTAATGTGTGTCCCTCACTTCTTCCAGATGGCTCTGGCTACCCAAACCTGTCCTGGATGTTGAACCCTGTCAGGAATCTGAGAACAGGGGCTGAGAATCGGTACAATGATGCTCATGAGTGTACTAGGAGGATTGTTTATTAAACCTTTAGTCTCCTGAAAGCCAGGTTCAGGTGTCTCCATCTGACAGGTGGATCCCTGTGCTACTCCCCTGAGAAGGTCTGCCAGATTGTGGTGGTGTGCTACATGCTGCACAATTTGGTCCTAAGACACCATGTGCCCTATCTGCAGGAGGAGGGGGTGACAATTCACCCGTGGCAGCAGTGGACACTGATGACAGTGAAGAGGAGGAAGAGGAGGAGTATGTGGACAACAGGACACAGATCATTCAGCAGTACTTCCAATGGCACTCAGGTAAGATTGTTGATCCATACATGTCTACATTTGATTTATGTGCTGTGTGGGTGTAGTATTATGCCAGTCACTACCTTTGCATCCCAATTAACAGCCACCTATGCCTTTCCTCATTGCAGATGTTGGTGTGGTTACAACCCTGTACTGATGTCATGACTACAAACTGCTGAGACACATTTGTTGGATGGCTTCACACATTACACAGGACATTTGCACAGGATAATACAGTTCAACACAGTTCAATACATTGCACATTTCTTGCTGATAAAGCACTATTACTCAACTTGTGTTTAAGGGTGTTTATTTGAAGACAAATCACAATGGGATGTGCAATAGAGTGGGGTGATGGTTGAGGAAAAGTTCAGAGTAGTGTCCCAGTCTGTTTGCGGCACCGGTCCAGTGTCCATGGGGCCATAGGAAGAGGAGCAATGGCAATCCAAAGTAAACAGGTTGACACAGTGGGACACAAGGAGGACATCCGGGAGGGGCTCATTTCCTGGCAGTGGTCTTGGACTTGGCAACAGTCTCTGGTGTCTGTCTGGATTGCAGGGAATGCTTACGGGATGGTTCACCTTCTGCAGGGGTAGGGTTGCTGGTGGCCTGCTGTTCAACAATTATTTTAATGTGCAAATTGTACAGCGTGACAGCTTCAGGCCCTTTAAATTGTGTGCTTGTATAGTGTCTTGCATTGCATACGGCTTTAGCTTTGGAAAAAAATGTTCTAACCAGGCATCGGGAAGCACCCACAGCTGCTGGCTGCAATCAGTCGTAGAGAAATATGTGCAGACAGGTCTTTAAGTGGGATGAAAAAAGTGGGGGCTCTCTAAAAGGGACATGTAAAATACATTCCTGTGATTCCCTCAGTGTGCCACCGACTTGAATTTTGGTTTCTCTCTGAGAAGTTATTGCATCCAAAAATATAACACTTCAACTGACATACACCCAAAACATGTCAGTACTATTGGCTTTGTCATTAACATTCAAAATCTTTCAATTCTGAAGTTGTGAGATTATGAATTAAATTTTATTGAGGCCTCTGAAGGGAGTATGGACTTCAGTTATATGTGCTTTATGTTAGATATGTATGCCCTTTTTCTCTGCACATCTCATCCATCTGCACGTTTTCAACCTCCTATCTTTCCTCTTCAGCACCCTCTTTTCTCTGTCGCCTGAATGCACTTCCTCACATCTCCCTCATTTGGCCATCTCAAACATATACTGCACTCATGCACATTTGAAAACTTTATTTATTTTTGCCTTCTAAATATTTTGACCTCTTTGCACAACCTTCGCACACATTTACACTGAATTTCAATTGTAGCTGGAACACATGATCATTGTTCTGTGTGCTCTGTAGAGGTGCCAACACAGTGACAGGCACTTTGTTTTGCCTTCAGCCTCAGCACCAGAGCTCTCAATCAAAGCCCCTCATAAACACCTGGCACAAGTCTAAGTATGCACTATGCAAGAATGATAATAAAATACATGAAAAGAAATACAGAAACAGAGCATGATGAAACAACTAACTCTCTCGGCAAATGTAAATGTAACATTAAGAAAAACGTGAAAATAGAGAGGAACGAAATCACGGACACACATTACCTTAATGTTTTTAACATTCATTGTTTGCAAATCGATCCATGTTTTTGGCATTAATGTTAAGGGCATGAAGATAGAGCCAGTTGTAACCCATACAGCAGATAACTGCCTTTCCTGTAAGCATATATTTCTCATGTTGAGTTTGTGCAGGAATTTCAGAGGGGTGCAGCCACTTAGCCCTAGAGGAGAAACTGCCCCTGCCTCTGTCCCAGGTGGCACATAGCACTGAAACATCTTCAGTTCTGCTCAATTGAGGGTGATCTGGCCAGTACTTGATCAATAGCAGTCCCGATGAAGAGAGAACAAAGGGGGCTGAGTTCCAGGCCTCCCCTCTGCCCTCCAATTGGCCAAGGCAGCCATACCAAATTAGGGCACACCAACCTTAAATACCATCAATGTAATCTCATGGAACAAAGCAGGGGTCAACAAACTGACCCAGGACCCTCTCTTACGTCAGTTTCTGAGAGAATTTGGCATACTCTGCCTCAAGGAAACCTGGCACATGGTCAAAATCCCGCTTGCAGGCTACGTAGAATTACTTAATCCAGTACAGAATTCAAGAACAAGGGTCACCCAAAAGGAAGTTTTGTCTACATAAATTTAAACTTCCAAAGCTTTCAATGCAAATTAAGTTGACTTGAAGACCAATCACACTCAGGCAACAATGATTACAAATTGGAAATTACGAATGCAGGCAAAATCACTCACAATAATAAACATTTATATAAACCCCAATGCAACTCCAAAACAAAAACATGCTCAAGAAACAGAATAAATTGCTAGTGATACAAGACATTTATGGGGTGACTCCTTGCGTGATTACTGGTGATTTCAGCCTAATTTTGGCAAACCACCAAAACCAACGCTCCAGAGAAAGGGCCTGTGACAGGAAGTTCAGTTTTCCACCACAGATATCAAAATTGACGAATATCAATAAAAGAAATCACATCCTACTGCTCGCTATGGAAGCTATGAGTTTGAGGCCTAAATGGGCTATTCCTTCGACTCCCAAAAAATTCAAAATTATACTTTATTTCGGCTGAAAGCCATAAAAGTAAGCAATAAAACATCATATCATAGTTGAGCAGTATGCCAGTTACAAATGGAAATCAGCAGCAATTACCACATTATACATTAAGACCCTGAATAAATAATAAAATTGCTTTTTGTAAAACCAATGTAAAACAGACATTATTCTTAAAATCTTTTGTCTTAAGGTGTTAAATATATAGTGCGATGACCACTGTATCTTAGCTCTGGTCAGTTTACAACTTACTTCATAAGATAAATAAATAAGTAAAATCTAAAACCAATATGTTAAAACACACAATTATAACAATTCTCTATTTCTTATTGCCCATGCACTTTGCAGGTATCTAGCGACAGAGAAAACTATTTTGTCATTTGTATCAGTTATGAGGAGACGTAAGGCTGTGTTCCATTCCCTTATCCCCATTAACCTACATAATGGGGCAATCCACTTCTTCCTGGGCACCAGATATCTAGGGCAAAAGAACATAAAGGCGGTCATTCTGACCGCGGCGGTCGGCGGTCGCCGCCCGCCAAGCGGTTCCCGCCGAAAGACCGCTCCACGGTCAAAAGACCGCGGCGGCCATTCCGGCTTTCCCGCTGGGCCGGCGGGCGATCGCCAGAAGACCGCCGGCCGGCCCAGCGGGACAGCCCCTTCAACAATGAAGCCGGCTCGGAATGGAGCCGGCGGAGTTGAAGGGGTGCGACGGGTGCAGTGGCACCCGTCGCGATTTTCACTGTCTGCACAGCAGACAGTGAAAATCTTTGTGGGGCTCTGTTAGGGGGCCCCTGCACTGCCCATGCCAGTGGCATGGGCAGTGAAGGGGCCCCCAGGGGCCCCACGGCACCCGTTCCCGCCATCCTGGTTCCGGCGGTGGACACCGCCAGAAACAGGCTGGCGGGAAGGCGCTCGGAAACCCCATGGCGTTGCTGCAAGCAGCGCCGCCATGGCGGATTCCCTGGGCCAGCGGGAAACCGTCGGGAATCTGCCGGCTCCCCTTTTCTGACCGCGGCTTTACCGCCGCGGTCAGAATCGCCCAGGAAGCACCGCCAGCCTGTTGGCGGTGCTTCCGCCGCCCTCCGCCATGGCGGTCATGGACCGCCAAGGTCAGAATGACCCCCATAGTGCATAAGTGACTCTTTTGTCTTTTGGCAATAATGACAAAATATTGAGTTACAGTCCTCCACGTTCCATCGTGCAGTGAATGTCTTAAGCGGGAGGATCCCTAATCTAAACTTAATAAAAAGTGTTTTGGTATAGGGAGGATTTATGTTATCCATATAGGCCTCAAATTTGGGGCTACATTTGTGATCCAGGAACTGTAGCGTCAGACTACCTTGGTTTTTCGTCCAGTTTTGCACCAGGATGTTCTCCCAATAACACCTATTAATACACTCTTTTGCTTCCTTGGTCAGGTTATATGGAGCACTCCACACCTCCTCCATTTTAAGGAGTTTACACGTGTCTCTAATGTGTCTAAGCCAAGGGATCTTTAATACACAGTCACCTACAAGAAACTCCTTTAATGCTATGTGTAGGATAGACAGGTACTCAGAAGTCCAAAGCGCACCCAATACTTAAGTGGTCTTAGCGCAATTTCGTAGTGGATTTCATTTAAGGCTAGGTCGAGTCTAAGCGGAGTAAGAGGGGTGCTCGTCGGCAGTCGCAGAAAGTTCCGTAAAAAACGGTTTTCTGCCATAGTCAAACACCTGGAACTAGTATGGCCCCAGAGCTCAGCACCATAGGTTGAGGCTGCAACTGCCGCTGCTTTGTAAACAGTAATAGCAGGTGATATCTCCCCTTGTGAGGTATTTGCAATATTCCTCCCTATCACTGAAGACCTTTGCCTCAAGGCTGTCAGACTCTTCCCAATCTGCGCCGACCATTTTTGATCATCGCTTAGCCTGATCCCCAGATAATCAAATTGGCTGACTCTCTCCACTGGTTGGCCTGCTATGGTCATTTTCCCCCTAAACGATTTATGTGGGTTAAAAGCCATGAACTCTGAATTTGTTGGGTTTATTTCAAGTCCTCTGTTCCAAAAAATTTATAAAAAGCATCCAATTCATTTTGCAAGCCCATAGGTGTTCTTGAAATAAGTAGAGTATCGTCAGCGAACATTAAAATGGGGACAGGGGTTCCAGCAAGCTTTGGGGCATCGTGGTTGCAATGTAATAATTGGTCTGCCGCACCATTAATGTAAAGATTAAACAATATTGGGGCCAGAACGCAGCCCTGCCTACCCCCCGTTAACAGGTATTGCTTCTGTTAAGTCGCCACTTTGAGACCATCGTACTTGAGCGTACGTTCCCTCGTGAAGATACCTAATCAATCTTAATAGTTCTCCATCAAGTTGATAGCTCTCCAAGACATTCCACAATAGGTCACGGGGGACCATGTCAAAAGCAGCCTTTAAATCAATGAAAGCTACATACAGGTGGCTCTTATTCAGTGACAGATATTTCCAACAAAGGAGATTGAACCTGAATACCTGATCTATTGTACTCATTCCTTTCCTAAATCCTGCCTGGAAGTCGGAAAGAATGTGAAAATCCTCTGTCCATGCCTGCAATCTATTGAATACCTGCTTGCTGAATATTTTTTGAGTGACATCGAGTAGGCTAATCGGCCTATAGTTAGTAGGTTCTTCTCTTGGCCCTTTCTTGTGAATAGAGACTATGATTGCTCCTTGCCATGTGGGGGGAAGTCCTCCCCCCTCAGTATCTCATTGCTGAGCGTATTTAAGTACAAGGACCAAATTGTCGGTCGGGACAGGTATAGATCACCTGGGATGCCATCCAGCCCAGGGGCCTTCCCTTTACGCACTGATTGAAGGGCCAAATTTGCTTCTTTTAGGGAAAAGAAAGCCAGAGCAAATTTGGGTGATATAGCTCTCCCAGCAGTTAATGTATTAGCAACAAGTTCATTAGATTTAAGTAAAGGAATAGTAATACTATTAATTTGAGGTTTTCCATATACTTTGTTAAAGTGTGTCACCCAAGTTTCTGGCTGGATTACGGGATAAATCTCCCCATCTTGAGAGCTACCTTTGTCTGCCACTAATTTCCAAAATAGTTTGAAATCCTTCTCTTGGAGTGCATCTACCAGCCCATTCCAATATTTGGCTTCCCACTCTTTTTTTGCATTTTTGAGTGCAACTTTGTACGCAACCCTGGATTCTCTTATCTCTAAATAGCTCCCTGCCTTTAATGCTCCCAATAACTGTATTTTGGGCTGGCGGCAGGAGTTAGAGAACCAGCTTACAGTTCTAGTTCCAATCGCTGTCCGCCTCCTTGCTACCTGAAAGTGTGGTTTTAGCCGGTTGGTCAAAATGCTATGCAGACTGATCAAATCCACCAATGTGATGTTTGTGTGCTTCAATGGGGAAAGCGTTGTTGCAACTATTCTATATATAGATAGCTGGACGTTCGCATCATCTTCTACCCGTTCCCATTTTACACTTTTAAGATCATTCGTCATAGCTAGGACGTTGCCCTTAACCCATGTTGTCAGTGTTTTACAGCTGAATGAGATTGTAGAAAAGACGGTGCTCAGGGCTTGATGGTCACTGTCATTTCGAGGGAGGACAACCATGTCAATGAGAGATTTCCAGAGAACGTCGTCTACTAAGACGTAGTCAAGATGGCTAGTGTATAGTCCTCTCCTATAAGTGGGCGAGGCCGGACTGTCTGATCTAGTATTTCCATTTACTATTCTTAGTCCCCTTGTTGTTATTAGGTCGTCTAATAGATTTAATTCTCCCCCTTCTCTTTTAGCCGTGGCTCGAACCTGCCCAGATCTATCCCAAGGCTCTTCAAACTAGATTTTTTTTGCTGATTTACATCTCTGAAATTCAGTTGCATATTGAAATCTCCTGCGATGATTAGGCCCTGCCCTCCCGGTAGACAGTTACGAAAATCTGCTAGCATACCCATCAATGCAGTCTGCGTCCTTTGAGTGCCAGGTCTAACGTATATGTTTGCAATTACTATGCTAACAGGTCCCCTGGCAGTGCTAAGTTCCACCTCAACGGCTAATAGATCTCTTGTGGGAGTTATTAGCTCCTTCACCTTTGGGAACAGATCGTGTTTTATCCAAATTATCAAACCCCCTGACGCCCTACCAGATGGTGAAGGAAGCGCGGTCTTCTGAAAGGCCCAGTAACCTTCCCTATTAGTCACTGATGACACCCATGTCTCCTGTAGTAAAATGATATGGTGTTGGTCTATAAAACTACACCACTCAGAGTTATCTGATTTCTGAAGCAGCCCTGCCACATTCCAAGATAAAAACCTGATCGGAGGATTAAGACCATTCCCCGTATCTAGTGGGATCTCTCTGTTCTCATTTAAACAAGGCATTACTCCATAGTCCAGCTCCTCTAGTGGATCACTACAATGTACTTCTAGTTCCGCTCCCCGGGTGTACAGTGTCTGGTTACTTGGCTTAGAGGGTTCTAGATTGGATATACCATCTTTCCCATCCTCCAACATGTGGGCCTCACGTCAGTCTATGGCTGAGGTTGGTCTCCTCTTTTGATGTCTTCTAGGTGTGTTTGTATGCAGGGCCGTTGGGATGTTATATCTCTCTTGGGGAGACAGATTTGCCAATGATTGAGGGATTTTTTGAGCGAGTGACATTTGTGAGAAAGTACCAGGTCTCACTCTTGAATCCAGTTTCCTTAGACTCCCGAATGGCAGTCACACATAAATCAATGAACTCTGAGTGAACCCTGGACTATATTTTTACATTGCTATCCATATTTCGAAAAGAACAAAGCTTCCACATTGAAGTAAAAGCGATCATCACCCTCAGATCGCAAAAATATCACAGGACATGGGCAGCCACTAGCAGTGTGTAAGATGGAATGATCTATCCATGGAAAACTTTGAGAAATGGAAAACTAGCCTACCCCTGCTTCAAAGGGTCAAAACTGACCCCATCTTTGAATGGAAGATAATGCAGTTAGTCTTGAAAACACAGCTAGGCCAACAACCATCAATGCAAAAAATGAAAGCCACACACAAATATAATTGGTTCACTCCTGGCTTGTGGAAGCAGAGGAACTTCTGGATTGAATGGCCTACCGGCTGAAATATTTAAAAAAGACATAGGCCCTCATTCCAACCCTGGCGGTCTCTGACCGCCAGGGCGGAGGGCAGCGGAAGCACCGCCAACAGGCTGGCGGTGCTTCCAGGGCTATTCTGACCGCGGCGGTAAAGCCGTGGTCAGAAAAGGGGAACCGGCGGTTTCCCGCCGGTTTTCCCCTGGCCCAGGGAATCCTCCATGGCAGCGCTGCTTGCAGCGCCGCCATGGGGATTCCGACCCCCTTCCCGCCAGCCTGTTTCTGGCGGGTTTCACCGCCAGAACCAGGATGGCGGGAATGGGTGTCGTGGGGCCCCTGCACTGCCCATGCCACTGGCATGGGCAGTGCAGGGGCCCCCTAACAGGGCCCCATACAGATTTTCACTGTCTGCCACTGCACCCGTCGCAACCCTGCAACTCCGCCGGCTCCATTCGGAGCCGGCTTCCTCGTTGCAGGGGCTTTCCCGCCGCAGTCAGAATGACCGCCATAGTGTTCTGCCAAACTTACCTCTGGAGATTATGTAATAATTGCCTGTCAGAAAACACTGTTCTGGATTAATGGGAAGGAGCAATCACACACTCTATTTATAAGAAAGGCTCAAACATCAACCCAGGCAGCTACCGCATGATAGCACTACTCAGCATTGATGCAAAAATATTACACTAGTATGCGCTGATTTGGAATCGTGGGCAATGGAAAGGAGCCTTATTCTGACAAATTAAACAGGCTTTTGAACAGCCTCAAGCACTATTGACAACCTAACAGCCTTAGCCCATGGAACCACATGCAAGGAAAAAATCTGTGATATACACCTGCTGTGCAGACCTCACCTAAGCATCTGACATGGTTAACAGAAATCTCCTGTGGCAAAAACCCAAGGACTGGAACAATCCTGAGAATCTGCTCAGCTTTATACTGAGAAAACTGGGCCAGGGTCACCCTTGGAAGCAACAGGTGTCTAACTGCCAGAATCCAGAGAGAGAGAGGTATCAAACACGGCTGTGTTCTGGCCCCTATGTCATTTAACCACTGTTTAGCAGACTTAACTGCCCAATTAGATTCTATCCATTCATACCCTCCAGCATTAGGCCAACAACTGATAACAGCATTATTAAACTCCGATGAACTCGTCCTTTTGAATTTATCAAGCACAGGTCTACAAAACCTAATAAACTCTCTATCTTAATAATGTCCAATCAACGAGATGATCATAAACTTTCAAGGTAGCCATGTTCGGAAATAGTGTTATCCTGAAGAAGATCGGGTATCACAGAGGACACCCTGTGGCCAGAAGTGGGAGTTACAAGTACCTCGGAATATGGTTGCAAGAGAGCTGGTATCATCGCTTCCACTTGAACACACTGAAAGCAAGGGTGGCATCTCAAATCACAGCATTGCAGACCCTGGTTACTAAACTGCAAAGTCCCTCCTGGCAGCCCCTGGTAACAGTAATAAAAGTGAAGTTTGTGCCCTCACTGACATATGGCTTGGAAATCTTCCCAGGGGAATTTTCATGTTTCTTGAACAAAGCCCAGAGCAAAGTTTCCCTTCTTATTTTTTTTTTGCCTCAAAGGGCCTCACCGATGCCGATTATACTTGAACAGGGAGTTGCACATGACGGAGCTCTTCTCAAATAGGCTTCCTTACTTAAGCAGGCAAAAGCTAACACATTAAGATTACTATTATGGTAATAAATCACTTTAAACACATCCCAAAATACAAACAGTTGATCAGCAAGAATATCGGCCTCAATAAAAAATCTGAATCCGGAACTGATCTGGAGCTCTAATTTGCCGCACCAGCCATTGAAGTGAGTCTTGAACAAACAACCTAGATTAATCTGCTGGTGGGAAGATAAAACACAATTCAGTCTGCGCAAACACGCATGGATGACCATTAATACATACAGGGTTCCAAATGTACAATCTTATATGAATACCATCTTGAGAAATTACTTGAAAATTAAAGACCTCCAAGTTAGATTTGTAATTCTGTCATCAACTGATGATCTAACAAAATGGCACCCACAAAGGGAGAACAAGGCCTGCAGGCTATGTTGCAAGCCAAGAGAAGATTTCTTGCACCTATTGTCTATCTGTCCAATGTTGCTGCTGTGGTGCAGAATGCTCCTTCGAAACCTTTTCAACTCCAACGGTACTATAACCTGTCACCAAGCAGTTTTGTTTCATATGAGAGGATCCACCTCACAAATTATAGTGTGCTTTGCCAAACGTCTGCTAAAAGTGGACCAGCTGTCAAAGCAAACCAACTCTGAGTTTGATTCAATTGAATTGACCGGGGCTCAAGAAAACTTTTCCTTAAACATTAAAATGCTCCTGTTCCTAAAAGGTCCAATACTGTTGCACTTTTGCATAACCCGTGCAGGGTTCGAAGGAGTGGACTAAATAAATAAGATTCCGGCAGGAACAGATTGCACATTTGTGCACAACCATCAATTGCTGCAAGTAGACCAAGTGACAAGAATCTTGTTGTTTAGCAGTTTTTCTCTTATATACTTTAAGTCATTGCAACCCAAGAGAGTAAAGTCTTAGGAGCAAATTTCTATGTTCTACCAGTCTGGGCTGCTGAAATTCACTTTAATTGGGAACTTGCTCTATTGTTGAAATGCACTTTAACTCCAGTTGTACAAAAATAGCCTGGGAGATGATAACTGATGCTTCTTTTTTAATCTCTGTCTTCCTAAGTTTTATGATGGTTATATAAATGTCCCATGAAATGTTTTCAAAGCGAATGTTCAGGTCCTACTAAATTTGATTGCTGAAACTCACTCTAAATGGGAAGACTTTACTGTTCTGAAATGCACTTTAACTTTAGTTGCACAAAAAAGCATTAAAGCTGATACCAATTCCTCCTTTAAATCCGTGTATTTTAATATTTGCCATGGTTCTACATATGTCGGAATAGTTTTCAGCTTGGACTACAGAAACTTTCAGAAATTGGGAAAGTTGCTCTATTGTTGAAATGCACTTTAATTCTAGTTGCACAAAAATAGCCTTCTAGATGATCCTACTTTTATTCTCTGTCTCCTTATTTTTTACGATGGTTATACAAATGTCCCAAGAGAGAAATGTTTTCAAAGAGAATGTTTAGGGTTTACCAGCTTGGATTGCTGAATCTTACCTAATTGGGACGGGTACTCTATTTTGAGATGCACTTTAAACTTTAGATGCACAAAAATAGCCTTGCAAATGATACTGATTTCGCTTTTAAATCCGTGTCTCTTAATTTTATCCTAGGTTATACAAATGTTGGAATGCGTGACGAACTACCAATGCTTTATAATTGTCAAGGTTTTATTAACTGTGCAAATAAAGATTTGATTTGATTTGACTAGTTGGAGTATTCCTCGAGATTTACAACGTGAGTATGTTTTCAAGAGTACCTCTACAGTGGTGGCCCGTCATTAAGGGCGGAGGGGCCACACACCCCCGCCTTTTGCCCCTCATGAAGAGTGTCTGTCAGGCTGAACAAAGGTCAGCCTGACAGACACTCTTCAGTTTCAGCTCAGACTCCTGGCTGCCTGAGTTGAACTTTGCTGGGCTGAGGAGGTCACAGCTCCTAGGGGCGTGACCTCCTTGGCTCAGCAAAGGTGTCTCAAGGCCCTCCCCTGGGTGACGAGGAAAGCGTCACCCATTGACTTCGTCCTGGGCGCATCAGGTTTAAGCCCTGAAGCGCCCAGGGTGAGTGTCAATCAGTGACACTTCATCACAGGGTGGGGTGGGGTCAGCAGTCTCACTGACCCCATCCCATCAGCCAATGAGGGAAGGCAGCAGTCCCAGCCCTCCTGGGACCTCGAAGCTGAAGGTAAGTGTGTGTGTGTGATGTTTTAAAATGAATGTTTGGTGCATGCATGCATGTTTGAATGTTATGAGTGTTGTTAATGGATGTGCGTGCGTGCGCGTGTGTGTGAAAGAATGAGTGTGTGTGATCTTTTAAAATGAATGTTTGTTGCGTGTGTGCATGTTTGAATGTTATGAGTGTTAATGGATGTACGAGCGTGAAAGAATGAGTGTGTGTGTGATGTTTTAAAATGAATGTTTGGTGCGTGCCTGCATGTTTGAATGGTATGAGTGTTAATGGATGTGCATGCGTGTGTGCATGCGTGCGTGCGTGTCTGTGTGTGAAAGAATGAGTGTGTGTGTGTGTGTGTGTGTGTGTGCTTCCCGCCCGCCCCCCTCCCAAAGCTTCCGGCCGCCACTGCCTCTGGAGATATTTGTGATTCAGAAATCCACCCCAAACAAGGAATGAAATAAAAGAGAGTAGATTTCGAACTTTCTGAAGTGGGGCTTTATTAAACAGATCCATTATTCTGCTGAATATTAATGCCCAGTTACAGGGCATGATGTGCTCTCCAAAGGGAATTTTGGAAGATGTTTTGACCAAATTTCGAAAAGTCTCCAGGAAATCATCTATGCTTGCACAAATGAAATTTGGTGAGCATTGGTAAGGATTTTCATATTTTCGAAAGTGTTTTCAAGTTATTTCTTAAGGGGATCCTCTCCAAAATAATTCTTTGCAGCAAATTTCACCAAATGTGACATGTGCCCAAAGCAATTTGGGGCACAGCTGCACTTCAAGATGATTAAAATGATCCAGGTGTTGAAGCAGATGGTTTTAAATGGAAAATGGATCTAGTTACAAATGAGGCATGCACAGAAGAAACAGACATAGGGCCTAATTTAGAGTTTGGTGGATGGGGTTACTCTGTCCCAAACATGACAGATATCCTGATCATTAAGTTACAATCCCATTATATCCTATGGGAATCGTTATACAACGGATGTGATATATATCATGTCAATGACAGAGTAACTCATCCACCAAACTTTAAATCAGGCCCTTTGTCAATGAGTATTATGAAACCATGATGTGCAAGTTCAGAACACCCTTAGAGGTATAAGGTCAATGCATAGTACAGCATACTACCTGGGGTACTATGAACCACTAAAATGCAAACCTGAGCGTTCGAGGTAATGTCAGAATTACAGATATCATTTTAGCCAAGTAAATTCCATACTGTATCATGCACTAGGATTTTAAACTTTGGCAACATTGTGTGCTACATTTCCAGGACATTTCTTTGGGCTTCCTGGATGCAGTTTCTCCCCTCGTTATAGCCGGCAGCACTAATAATGTTTGGCATCTCTATTTTACACAATGTTCTGCTAGCCATGTTGGATGTGGTGAGGTACATAAAGCAATGCATGCCAAGCTGGGTTGCAGCAAGGGAGCTTCATCGAACGGCACATAGCCATTGGCTTTCTACTCCTGTTGTTAGCAAAGAAAGTCCAGCGGTCAAAGTTTCAATTCCAGTTTCACAGTGAACCATGAGCTACAAAGGAAAAGTACGACAGGTAGTATGCAGAGCAGCCATGTCCTAAACATGCCTAAAGTACTTACAGGTAATGACATTACTCTGAGTCCAACTCCCTCATTTGCAGTCATTATTACTGAGGCCCTCCCACCTCTCCCAGACACCTATCCCAAGACATCCCAAGAAATAAAAACCCTTCGCCCGCAACTCTTCCATTCATTAAACAAACTCCAACCAGCCTTATTTGTCAGCTGTACATAGGGAAGGCGGGAGGGACTATGGCTGCAAGCAAGGTAATTGGACTCAGAATAATTATATTATTGATGAATCATTTAGGTATTAACTTTGCTGGCAGCCATTAGAACTGAGAAGTAGCAAACATTACACCGATTACTAGTGAGAAGTAGCAAGAAGCAACCAAAACTACTAACAATGCATGCTGCACCTAGATAACACTTTATCTTAAACATCTACAACAACAGAGGCATCTATTTTTTCATTAGGCGAGAGAACATTGTATCCAAAGACATAATTCATGACTGTATTGAACCTCAGCAAGTCTATAATACTTAGAAAAGGTTGAGGTATCAGACCACGCAGCCACAAGTCAAATCTCAGCAATAAAGGCACCTTTCAGCTCTGCCATCATAGAAGACCTACAATGGGTTAATCTACCCTGAATAGGCAATGGCGGAACCTGGGGATGAACTTCATAGGCTTTTGCACTCAAAGACCTTATCCACCTGTTCAAAGTGGCCATAGCTGGCTTTTCCCCCTTCCTTCATGGGCCCACAGTTACAAACAAAGTCCTCACTTTCTGAAATGGCTGAACCTTGAACCATCTGCAAATAGATGATGGCAGCCCTCTTAACATCTAATAGGTGCAACCTACTCCCCTCCTCTGAAGAAAGACAAGGGAAATATTTGGGTAAAATCCCTTCCTGCTCTTTGTGAAAAGAGGAGTGAAAGAAGGGACTGTGACTAACACCACCCTGTTAGAAAATATTTTGCAGAAAGGAAACCTACAAGACAAAGCTTCCAACTCTCCTAATCTCCTGGCTGCTGTAATTGCTACCAAAAATATAATTGTAAAGCAAGCCGCTGCAAATCAACTCCTTCCAAAGGCTCAAATGGAGCTTTAATCAAAGTTAAATATGATAATATGGTGAGACAGACCTGAATTGCCTAGTTCAAGCATTGGACATGCCCTTTAAGAGTTTGGATACCAGGTCCTCTTCATCTGATAAATTCTTCCACAGACCTCTAACTGCCTGAATCGCTGCCCACTGTCAACCCCAGCCATGTCCTATCCTGCAAAAATTCCATAACCATGAGTAAGCTGGCATAAGTAGGATCTAGACCTTTCTCTTCACACTATCTTGAAAGGATCCCTAGTGCCTATTATAGGAACACTGAGTTGACCATTTCCTGGAAGTCTGTAAAGTAGTCACCAAAGAATCTGGAACTCCCTTCTTACATGTTACTGATAATCGCTCTACACTTCATGGTAGCTTTCCCTAAAATGGGGGCCTGGGCTTCACAGTTAACCAAATGGTCATGGTAAATGTTCCCAGTTGTGAGAAATGGGGTCTTTGGTTGACAGTCAGGTTACCCCCTGTTCAAGCAAGGACCCTCACTCTAGTCAGGGTAAAAGAGAATCACCCTCAGCTAACCCCTGTTTACCCCCTTGGTAGCTTGGCAGAGCAGTAGGCTTAACTTCAGAGTGTAAAGTATTTGTACCAACACACACAGTAACTTAATGAAAACACTACAAAATGACGCAACACCAGCTTAGAAAAATAGGAAATATTTATCTAAAGAAAACAAGACCAAAACGACAAAAATCCGACATACACAAGTCAAGTTATGAATTTTTAAAGATTAAACTCAAAAATAGCGCTTAGAAACAAAAATGCTTCAATGAGATGTTAACACGGCGTCATGACGGAGTCGTTCCCAACAAGCCGACACCAGCGGCGCCGGACACGGAGTCGTGTAGACCCCCAAGTACAGTACCTTTGGTGGAGAGTGAAAACAAGCCGATGTGTGAAGTCGGGGATCGCGGCGTCTGTGCAAAACGTTGAATCCACGCACTTCGAGCGGCGTCTGTCACGACGTGGTGCGGCGACTTCTACGGAGTCGCAGACTTCATCGGGGCTGCAGCGGCGTCGGGCCGGCAAAGAGCGTTGCGGTCTAGCTAAGGTCACGGCGTCGGGTGTAGGCGGCGTCACCGGATTCAGCAGCGGCGTCGGTCCGGAGTCATCCGAAGTCGATTTCCTTGGATTTCCACCAACTTTCCTTTCAAGGGCCCAGGGACTGGATAGGGCACCACTTGTCAGAGCAGGAGTCTCTCCAGAGACTCCAGGTGCTGGCTGAGAGAATTCTTTGCTGTCCCTGAGACTTGAAACAACAGGAGGCAAGCTCTAACTCAAGCCCTTGGAGATTTCTTCACAAGATGGAAGGCACACAAAGTCCAGTCTTTGCCCTCTTACTCTGGCAGAAGCAGCACTGCAGGAAAGCTCCACAAAGCACAGTCACAGGCAGGGCAGCACTTCTTCCTCAGCTATCAGCTCTTCTCCAGGCAGAGGTTCCTCTTGGTTCCAGAAGTGTTTCTAAAGTCTGTAGATTTGGGTGCCCTTCTTATACCCATTTTAGTCTTTGAAGTCACCTTTCTTCAAAGGGGACTCACACCTACTTGTGAAATCCTGCCTTGCCCAGGCAAGGCCTCAGACACACACCAGGGGGTTGGAGTCTGCATTGTCAGAGGCAGGCACAGTCCTTTCAGATGAGAGTGACCACTCCACCCCTTCCTCCTAGCAGAGATGGCTAATTAGGAAATGCAGGCTACACCCCAGCTCCCTTTGTGTCACTGTCTAGTGTGAGGTGAAAAACAACCCAACAGTCAAACTGACCCAGACAGGGAATCCACAAACAAGGCAGAGACAGAATGGTTTGAGCAAGGAAATGCTCACTTTCTAAAAGTGTAATTTTCAAACACACAATCTCAAAACCAACTTTACTAAAAGACGTATTTTTAAATTGTGAGTTCAGGGACCCTCAACTCCACATGTCCATCTACTCTCTAGTGGAATCTACACTTTAATAATTTTTAAAGGTAGCCCCCATATTATCCTATGAGAGAGACAGGCCTTGCAACAGTGAAAAACAAAGTTGGCAGTATTTCACTGTCAGGACATATAAACCACATTACTATATGTCCTACCTTATCCATACACTGCACCCTGCCCTTGGGGCTACCTAGGGCCTACCTTAGGGATGCCTTACATGTAAGAAAAGGGAAGGTTTAGGCCTGGCAAGTGGGTACATTTGCCAAGTCGAATTTACAGTGTAAAAATACTCACACAGACACTGCAGTGACAGGTCTGAGACAGGATTACAGGGTTACTTGTGTGGGTGGCAAAACCAGTGCTGCAGGCCCACTAGTAACATTTGATTTACAGGCCCTGGGCACCTCTAGTGCACTTTACTAGGGACTTAACAGTAAAACAAATATGCCAATCATGGAAAACCAATTACATACACATTTTAAACAGGAGCACTTGCACTTTAGCACTGGCTAGCAGTGGTAAAGTGCCCAGAGTAATAAAAAACAGCAAAATCAGAGTCCAGCACACATCAATAAACTGGGGAACAGAGGAAAAAAGTTAAGGGAGACCACGCCAAGCATGAAAAGTCTAACACCAGTCAACATTGCACTTTATTATTTTTTGCAAGTTTTGTAAGAATATAAGAAAACAAGTTTTACAACCATTATTTTTGCTTGAAGAATGTATCCATTATCAAGATGCTTTTAATTCTATTTGTAAACTTGATAATGTGGGTTTATGTCACACGGTGGTCATTATGACATTGGCAGTCAGGTCCACTTAGATACCAACCACTGCAGAGGAATAGGAGGAGGCATGCATCCATGTACAGACCCCTTGTGGACATGGCTACATTGGCTACACTGGAGGGCCACCACATCATACTCACCTATCTTCTGGACAGGGCCACAATCACAGAACTGTGTGAACAATTGGACCCTGATCTGGTACCCGCAATCTGTACCACCACAGCAATTGCCCCTCTTGTGCAGGTACTGTCAGTGCTCCATTTCCTGGCAACTGGTTCCTTCCAGGTCATTGTGGGCTTGGCTGCAGGAATGTCACAGCCAATGTTCTTGATTGTGCTTGGAAGTGTTTTGGCTGCCTTGAACAAACACATGTGCAGCTACATCGTATTCCCCCAGGTTGATGAATTGCACACTGTGAGGACTGGATTCTACACAATAGGACACATACCACATGTGATTGGGGCTATTTACTGCATTCATATTGCCTTAGTCCTCTCCAGGGCCAATGAACAGGTGTACAGGAAAAGAGTTTCCACTCAATGTCCAGGTGGTGTGCTTTGCTGACCAGTACAACTCCCACGTCACTGCCAAGTATCCTTGATCTGTGCTTGATGCCTATGTCTTGAGGAATAGCAGCATCCCCTTGGTGATGGCACAGCTACAGAGGCACAGAGTGTGGCTCATAGGGGAGCTTGAGTCCCAACCCAAAGGATGTCAGTGTATGCCTAGTGGAGTCATAACCCCTGCCATGGTGCATGGTTAAAGTGTGTCGCTCACTTCTTCCAGGTGACTCTGGCTACCCAAACCTGTCCTGGCTGTTGAACCCTGTCAGGAATCCGAGAACAGGGGCTGAGCATCGGTACAATGATGCTCATGAGTGTACTAGGAGGATTGTTTAACGAACCTTTCGTCTCCTGAAAGCCAGGTTCAAGTGTCTCCATCTGACAGGTGGATCCCTATGCTACTCCCCTGAGAAGGTCTGCCAGATTGTGATGGTGTGCTACATGCTGCACAATTTGGTCCTAAGACGCCATGTGCCCAATCTGCAGGAGGAGGGTGTGACAATGCACCAGTGGCAGCAGTGGACACTGACGACAGTGAGGAAGAGGAAGAGGAGGAGGATGTGGACAACAGGACACAGATCATTCAGCAGTACTTCCAATGACACTCAGGTAAGACTGTTGATCTATACATGTCTACATTTGATTTATGTGCTGTGTGGGTGTAGTATTATGCCAGTCACTACCTTTGCATCCCAATTAACCGCCACCTATGCCTTTCCTCATTGCAGATGTTGGTGTGGTTACAACCCTGTACTAATGTCATGACTACAAACTGCACACATTTGTTGGATGGCTTCACACATTACACAAGACATTTGCACAGGATAATACAGTTCAACGCAGTTCAATGCATTGCACGTTTCTTCCCGATAAAGCACTGTTACTCAAGTTGTGTTCAAGGGTGTTTATTTGAAGACAAAAAACAATGGCATGTGCAATAGAGTGGGGTGATGCTTGAGGAAAAGTTCAGAGTAGTGGCCCAGTCTGTTTGTGGCATAGGTCAAGTGCTCATGGAGCCATAGGAAGAGGAGCAATGGCAATCCAAAGTGAACAGGTTGACACAGTGGGACACAAGGAGGACATCCGGGAGGGGCTCATTTCCTGGCAGTGGTCTTGGTCTTGGCAACAGTCTCTGGTGTCTGTCTGGGTTGCAGGGAACGCTTACGGGGTGGTTCACCTTCTGCAGGGGGAGGGTTGCTGGTGGCAAGCTGGTCCTGTGGCTGGTCCTTCTGTCCACTAGCTGCAGCTGATGTTGATGGCTGCTGGGTGGACTGGCTTGTGGATGTGGGATGCTGGTGTGCTCGGTTCTCCCCCATGGTGTTGGCCATGTCACCTATCACTCCTATAAGGGAGGCCATGTTGGCATTTAGGGACTGCAACTGCTGAATGACCCCTGGTGGTGTACCGCCTGCAGCCACTGGTTCTCCTGAATGATGGTGATCACCTGGCGCATCCTGTCCTGGGATCGTTCGTATGCTCCCAGGACATTTGTGAGTGCCTCCTGGGCAGTCGGTTGCCTGGGCCTGTCCTCCCCAGTGCACATATGCCCTCTGAGTGTCCCTGGCCCCCTGTGCCTGAACAGTGTGCCCACTCCTGCTGACACCAGGACCTTCATAGTCTTGCCCGTGTGGTTTAGACTCGGATCCCTGTACAGTTGGGCACACCAGTGATTGACGTGTCCTGGGGACAGAGGTTTGGGGGTGTTGTCTGGCAGCTGTGGTTTTTGAGTCTGAGGGGGGGCCCTGTGGTGGACTGGGTGTGGGATGTGGTGTCCAACTGACCAGTGGTCCCAGATAGGCCAGGCAGTTCCTCCGGATCCAGACCTCCTGAGTTGCTGTCATCACTGAGGACATCTTCTGGTGGGGGGCTAGGTTGCCGTGGCACCTCCTCACCGCTGACATTGGCTGGGGCAACTGTGGGGATGAAAGTGATGTGTTAAGGTACTTTTCAGTGACATATTCGCATTTCCAGCTTTCCCAAAGATATTAGTGTTGTCCCCCCCACCATTGGTGGTGTGTGATGATGTATTGTGGGATTGGTAGTTCCCCATGCTGTCCATGCATTGGTAGTGGGTGTGCATGCAGAGTTGGGAGTGATGTACTTTCAGTGGGTATGGCATACAGGGCCAAACATTTTGGTATGGTTAATGGGGTGGTGCACCATATGGGATGCAGTGGCGTGAAGGGAGTCAGGGTAAGGGGGTGAACTGGCATGCAGGAATGGGGTAGGTTGTTAATGTTGACTCACCAGTGTCCAGTCCTCCGACTACTCCAGTGAGTCCCTCAGGATGCAGTATTGCCAAGACCTGCTCCTCCCATGCTGTCAGCTGTGGGGGAGGAGGAGGAGTCCACCGCCAGCCCTCCTGATTGTGAGCTAGTGCCTTGATGAAATAGAACGCACCTTCCCCAGTAGGTCATTCAACCTCTTCTGAATGTTGTCCCTTGTGCGTGGATTTTGTCCCACGACGTTCACCCTGTCCACAATCCTCCGCCATAGCTCCATCTTCCTGCCAATGGAGATCTGCTGTACCTGTGCTCCAAACAGCTGTGGTGCTACCCTGACTATTTCCTCAACCATGACCCGCAACTCCTTATCGGTGAAACGGATGTGCCTTTGTGGGAACATGGGTGTTGTGTGGTGGGTGTGTTGTGCAGAGAGTGTTGAGTAATGTGGTGGGGTGTGGGGTGTGTGGAGCGTGATGGATGAATGGGTAGTTGTGTGTGTGTGTGCAGTTGTCTCTGTGATTTGCGTGGCTAGCTGTTGTGGTCTTTTCGTGTTTGCAAAGGATTGTGGGTGTGTGTTTTATAGTGCTGTTGGTGGGTGTGTGGGGTGTGTGTATCTGTGTCTGGTGTGGATTTTTTGTTTTGGCCACTGTTGACTTGTTTTGTTTTTGGGTGGCCACTTCAACCACGGCGGTGTTCACCGCCAATGGTTTACCACCTTTGAATGTCCGCTGTGGTGATTCGTGGGTCATTATTTAGTGGAGGTTGTTGTTTTGGTGACGTAATGGAATGGGTGGTAGTTCCGACAGTTCATCACATTTGTTTGGTCTGGCGGATTTGTGGTTGGGTCTGAATTCTGTTGGTTTTGTGTGTGTGTCTCATTATCTGGCAAATGGAAGTCCCCCTCCGCGGCAGTATATTGGTGGCAGTCACCACGGCATGGCGGTATCCAGTATTCACCCCCAATGTCATAATGAGGGCCACAGTCTCTGTTTACATTTAGATAGCTATCAACAGGAGGTAATCTTATTCATATTTGGAAGCTTTAACATAGGAGGTCTAATAACAATACGATTCTGACTGTGCCCCACACATATCTACCAGTGTTTTTAGTAATGGTGGCTGACTTTATTCTTGTACTTTATTTTGTAACACAGTTCTTACTTTCTGCACTGCTGCATGACTTGTCCTATTGATATTGCCTTTGGACTTTGAAGGATTTATAGACTGTGATTATTGCACATTATCATTTTGTACAGCATATAGATGTTTAAATTGTAAAGAAATGATGATACTGCAAGGAGACCTGGTTAAGGATGTCAAACCGTGACTAATGTTAATACCGCCAAATTAGATGTTCTATATATAGGTGCACATTATATATACTTATACTGATGTTCCTCAGATGGATTTTGACCCTTGATATAGAGTTGGTGTTGCTTATTATTTACCCTTTTACGATTAGTTATTGTGATATTGAGGCATTTTTTTTGTATTTTACCTTGTGATTCTTTTATGATTGTTATCAGAATAAACATTTATATGATGCTGACAAGAGGAGTGGCAGGTGGGAGAAAGATGCTTTTTTCCCTTCGATGGTTTGGGATTCGAGTCTGGGGAAAGGCAGAGGTGCTCAGTAGTAATGGCGGAAAGCGAGGGAAAGATGAAGAGTTAATGCAAGTACCATCTCTCTTTGAAAGCTTCATCTAATTTAGTGCGGAGGCCTCATTGGGAATTTTACCAACTTTGAGTTGTCGTGCAGTAATTTAAAGTCCTGGTTAGAAGCAGATGCCCTTTGTACAAGGGCACACAGTTTTCCCTAGTAGCGTGAACAGCGTGAGCTTAAGATCCATGTGCAACAAGACTGTGTCAATGTAGTGCTTTTTTGTGACAGAGAATCAGTTTGTGACGCTAAATGATAGCCATTTTCTTGTGACACAACAATTCAATTGTTGCACAAAAGCTTCAGGCATGATTAGTCACAGCCAAGTTAACTGTTGCTTTCACACTGAATAGGTCCAAGCTCTGAACCTCTGAATAAGGCCCATTGTGGTGAGAGCCATATGTAAAATCATTTTTACTTTAATAGTATTTATTTATTTTCACTATTGTGATTTAGTGACATGTACTCTCGGAGCAGATAGACTTTTCACAAACTTCCAAACCATTACATCTGATCATGAACATTTCTTATGGGGAGGTAGGCAAGAGTTGCCCCTTTGCCATTTTTGCGACAATATGCTTGTTTCTCTGGTTTGAATTTGTTCCTACAGCAATTGTGGATTGCACCAAGGGACTAGAAAACAAATGCCTTTGTAAGTTGTTCCTTAAGATGTGTGGTCTTATCTCAGACAAGTACGCAAAATCACGTCCTTATGAGATTAGCAGAGAGAAAATTATTGCTTTCGTAGTTAGTAATGAATCTAAAGGCCTTGGTCAAACATTCTACACAATATTTGTCATTTAGTTTCCAATTTTTATTTAATTTGAAGTAGGGGAGGGGTAAATGGGTGAAAAATACAGACGTGCTCCCTTTTGGAATCAATCATGCGCCCTACTTTTTGGAAAGATTGAGGGTCTCTTATTTTCTAATACTACCAGGTTACCATGTGTAATATGCTGTTAAAATCTTTTTCAACTCCTCCCGTTTATGGATAACGAAACTTTTCATCTTTTGGTGCCATTTTAAGGTGAAGACCCATCCACAGTTTTTCTACAACTTTTTATTTTAACTTTTATTTACGAGTGAAATCAATGAAAAATTACAAATCCTAAACACTAATATACTGATCATTCTATGTTAAAAAATATTAACAAATTGTCTGTCTCAGTACTTAAAACTATTTTTGATCTCAAAATGCGCATTTGCGTAAAGCTGTAATATTTTTACGTACTTCAGGAGTATTGGGACTGCAAGGATTAAAACAATGTGCCAAAGCTGCTACTGGCTGACGTGAAAATACAAGAAGGGAGCAAGAGACAAAAAATACTTTTAAAAAGAAACTGAGAAAATGCAATCCTAAAAGTTGAAACAGTCTGTATTAGAACCATAAGAAAAGCTAACTTAAATTGAGGTTAAGTTAGTCCACTCATTCTGTCTGTGCTATTTGTGAGGCAGATCATCTTCCTTCTCTATGCTTGCGCTTGCAAAATCAAATTCAAATAGGAACATAATAAAAAAAAAAAACACAAAAGACATTAAAGAGTTGCAGTTCATTACGTGATGCGATACTGAAGAGGATAATTGCAATTTCAGAGAAAATGACAAAGACAAATGGAGGAAGCTTGATAATTTTCTTTAGCTTCAAGCTAGGTTAGCCGCAGTGCAGCAGCTCTATAAATTGTACTTCTGAACATTGAACTTTCCTTTTTTCGCTGTCATACTTGTTAAATGTGGAGTGATTAATCAAATGAGTTGTTGAATGAATGCATGTGGAATTCGCCCAGAGCTTCCTAACCAGTTATTCACAAAGAGTCCTTGTCAGTATCATGTAAAGGGTTGAGGTTTGAGGGATAGCGCTTGAACTCGAAAGTACTCAGTAATAGCAGAAATAACAACTTACACAAAATATACCACCAATTACTACTAACTGCTAAAAGGCTAGTGTTATGGAGTAAGGCTGCTGTTGGAAGGGACTGAGTTTTAATGGTGCATTCATGTCAGGGGGATGCAGGGCCGGCTTTAGGGCAGTGCGACCAGTGCAGCCGCACCGGGTGATGACCTGGATGGGGTGGCACTGACCTCAAGGGGGCGCTATGTATAGCAATAACTTACGAAACTGGCAATGTCAAAGCATCTGCTGAAAAGTTCCTTGTGCGTCCAGCTTTCAGGAAATAATTAAAATGCCAAGAAAACTCTTGCGATTAATGTTCCTGCTAGAGAGAGTGAGATCAGAGTTTTGCCTACTGGCAGTTTTGACTCCATATAAAGTAGCACAGAGGGTTAATTTGCCTACTACAAAGAACAGAACTATGTTTTATATGGATAGCTGAGTGGATTAGTAAAGCCAGCCTTTACAAGTGCTGTAAAACAAATTAAATGTAAGTGAGAGAGGGGCTATAAAGAGATGAGGTGCAGTTTTACTGGATGATAATGAGGGAATCCGAGGAGAAGGTCTCTGAGGGTGGGGGCGCCCAAAAAGCTTGTCACACCGGGTACCACCAACGTTAAAGCTGGCACTGGGGTGATATTTGAGGGTTGGAGGCAATGTGGTTACATTGTACCTTGTGGTAGATGCAAAAGAACTGAGATTCAGATTTGGCCTCATCAGTTGCCCAATAGTGGCAGCTGGTAACTCTTGAAAATGGTGGGGCATTTATAGGGAACTTGCTGCTGCTGCTACCTTGACATTGTTTGTTTATTTATTTTTGCAGTTTTTACACAGCACAAACTGGACCAATAGATCTGGAGTGCTTTGCACAAGTACCATTATATTACACAAGACTCAAAACAAGATGTAACATTATAAATAAATATATTATCAATTTACCTCTGCAGTCGATCTTCTTTTTATACCTGCATGCCGACTGTAAGGGTTAATACTATGATTATATTGGCAACATAGTCTCGGATGGGTGGTGATATTTATTTAATTGTTTTGTGACATATATAAAGGCATTGGCGGTCATTCTGACCGCGGCGGTCGGCGGTCGCCGCCCGCCAAGCGGTTCCCGGCGAAAGACCGCGGCGGCCATTCCGGCTTTCCCGCTGGGCCGGCGGGCGACCGCCAGAAGACCGCCGGCCGGCCCAGCGGGACAATCAATGAAGCCGGCTTGGAATGGAGCCAGCGGAGTTGAAGGGGTGCGACGGGTGCAGTGGCACCCGTCACGATTTTCACTGTCTGCACAGCAGACAGTGAAAATCTTTGTGGGGCCCTCTTAGGGGGCCCCAGCACTGCCCATGCCAGTGGCATGGGCAGTGCAGGGGCCCCCAGGGGCCCCACAGCACCCGTTCCCGCCATCCTGTTTCTGGCGGTGGACACCGCCAGAAACAGGCTGGCGGGAAGGCGCTCGGAATCCCCATGGCGGTGCTGCAAGCAGCGCCGCCATGGCGGATTCCCTGGGCCAGCGGGAAACCGGCGGGAAACCGCCGGCTCCCCTTTTCTGACCGCGGCTGTCAGAATCGCCCAGGAAGCACCGCCAGCCTGTTGGCGGTGCTTCCGCCGCCCTCCGCCATGGCGGTCATGGACCACCAAGGTCAGAATGACCCCCCATCATCTTGTAATCTAATAATCTTTCTCTTTTCTCTCCTTTTAGGTTAAGTCCTCCACTGTAAGATGGTGTGGTGGGGAGAGATTCCCAGGTCACGTTTTCTTTGTCATTGTACCTCGGAATGAAGGAGAACCAGGTATCAGGTAAGTGTACTAATGGGTGGTGTGGTGGGGTTTTACCAGGGAGGGGAGTGAGTGAGTGAGGGAAGTAAGGTAGGGTCACTCCAAAGTGAATAACGTGTGTTTTTTCATGCAAAAGTGATATATTTCATTCCCACCTGATGTGTTTATCTAGGAGGCTACCCCTCCTAGGTTTCCCTTTCTTCCCCTCGTCTCCCTTAGCCCCAGTAGGTACAGCTAACGTGAAAAATGGCTGTACCTTATGCAGCCTCATTCCTCCTGGAACATGGCATGGTCTTTTCACTGTGTCCTCCTTCCTGGCTGGCTCCTGGTCCACTCCAACACCAGATAATAGGTTCCTTCCTCGTGGTCCTCTGTTTTCTTCCTCCTTCTCCTCCTCCTTGTCACTCTCTGCTGTTTCTGGGTCCCCCTGGGAGCCACCAGGTGACCCCTGCTGCTCTTCTGTGTTCTTTCCTCCTTCCTCGCTCTCCTTTGGTGTGCTGACATCCTCTGCTCCTATTTTGTTGTCCTCTCCTCGCGTTTTGGCCTCCTCTCGCTCGTTCCTGGCTTGCCATTCTCTCTTCCCCTCGGCTCGTGTTTCAGTTAATCAGTAAGTTCAGGAATATCTTTCGCATACCTCGCAGCCAAGAGCTGGAACTACCTGCCCACGTACCTCAGACACAGCCCATCTCTCACCATCTTCAGGAAGAACCTCAAAACTTGGCTCTTTGACTGAGGCCCAGACCCACCACCAGCACCTTGAGACCCGCACGGGTTAGTAGTTGGCTTTACCAAAACTGATTGAACCACACTTAATGAACTTTATAGCAAAACAGAAATCCTTATCATGGGTGATCTGAAATCTACTTCAGCGCAATCGAGAGACCACATAATTGCAGGGTTTCACTTAAAACTTCCCAAAGAGTATGAAACATAGGATTCATATTCAACTCAGAATTCTTCTTTCTTCTTCAGGTTAATGGTGTTCTCAGAGGCATCAACCAGTAGCTCCTCCTGAAAAGTCATTCAACTACTCTGCAGCAACCTCCTGGTGTAGTTGAGAGAGCCTTCGTGGTGGCCTATTTAGTCTCCTATGCTACTGTTTACACAGGGCTACACAGGAAACTCAGTGGCAGGCTTTAAAGATTCAGGAACCAAGAAGTCAGAATCTTTCTGATCCTGCAGCAGTGAGAAACAATACCATCCTTAAAACACTACTCTGACTGCCAGTCATTGCAAGAGTAAGGTTTAAGTTTCTTTGTAGCGTGCAGGGGTCCTATGTGCAACAGCAAACCATATCTCACAAAGAGTCTTCTGGCAGAAAAACTTGGAGGCAGATCTTTGGAAGTCAGGGGATTCACATAAGGAATGCACTGAACCCAAACCCCCAGGCCTGAGAACTTAACTGTTCCAGCACATATTTAACTATATGCCCGAGAAGATACTGAATAATCTCTGACTGAATATCCCTTACCTAAAATGTCCAGTTTCCACCTAGTACTCTCTAGTCAATGAAAGGAGAAAAGTAGGAGCTCCTTAAAAAACTCAGTATAAATATGCAAACCCATGATTTTTAGAATACATGATGGTAAACTGGGGAAACGCCCAGTAAGATGTTTTTGGAAATGTTAAATCTATGGCTACTGCAGGACATGGGCCTGTCACTGTGAACTACTGAGCAGAAAAAGGTGAATACACAAAGAACTTAGGGGCATATTTATACTCTTTTTGCAGCGAATGTGCGTCAAAAATTTTGAGGCACATTCGGCGCAAACCGTGCACCATATTTAAACTTTGACGCCTGAGCCAGCGGACGTCGAAATTCCTCAGTGTGAATCATTTTTTGGATGCGGAAAACCGCCTTGCGTTAATGACATGCAAGGTAGGCGTTCCTGCCCAAAAAATGACTTTAAGGCCTGTGCACCTTATTTATACTCCTGAGACATTTTGACGCACAGGAGGGGGCGGGCCTTAAAATAGGGCACACAGCCTGATGTGCGCTGTTTTTTAACGCCTGGGTGAGGGCAAGCGTGAAGGGACCTGTGGGCTCACTTCCATGGTCTCTGACCTTGGAAGGAGTCCAGAGGAGCCCTTCCCTGCCCCCAGGAACAACCCCTGCCACCCTGACCCACCCCTGGAGGACACCCATGGATGGGAGGACCCATCCCAGGTAAGTTGAGGTAAGAATGTTTTTTTAGTGGCATAGGGGGGCCTAACTTGGGCCCCCCTACATGCCACGGTGCCCAATGGCCATGCCCAGGGGACAGAAGTCCCCTGGGCATGGCCATTGGGCAAGGGGGCATGACTCCTGTCTTTGCTAAGACAGGAGTAATTTCAATGGGGGTTGTGTGTCAAAAAATTGCGCAAGTCCAGTTTGAGGCATGATTTTTGCCTCAAACCTGACTTGCACCATTTTTTGATGGACAACCCCCATTTGCCGGCTAACGTCATTCCTTAAATAAGGCACCCGCATGGTGCGTAGGAATGGTGTTAACCGGCGGCAAAATCTTTGACGCCGGCGCTGGTTTGCGTCAAAAAGTATAAATATGGGCTTAAGTTTGTTAACACTCTAACACCTCTTGGAGGTAGTTCCTCAGCTGAAACGATATGCATGTTTTGTTCCTAAGAAAGACATTTCTCAGTGTGTTCCCAGGAAATAGAAGATAAGCCATGTTTAAAGGGATTTAGGGAAAGGTGTTTCCCCAGGGATGAAAACATTTACCTTGTGCAGAAATAAATGTTAGGGGCATATTTATACTCTGTTTGCGCCGGATTTGAATAAAAAAAAATTACACAAATCCGGCGCAAACTTAACTCCATATTTATATTTTGACACTAGACATGTCTAGCGCCAAAATATTGGAGTTAAAGTCATTTTTGGCCAACAGAAAACTACCTTGTATCAATGAGATGCAAGGTAGGCATTCCTGGGCAAAAAACGACTGAAAGGCCCTAGTGCCTCATTTATCCTCCTGTGCAAAAATCACGCACGGGAGGAGGAGGACCTTAAATAATGGTTCTAAGCCTCCTTAGCATCATTATTTAACACCTGGATCAGGGCAGGCGTTAGGGGACCTGTGGGCCTTTTCCGTGGTCATAGACCATGGAAACAGCCCACAGGTGCCCTTCCCTGCCCCAAGGGACACCCCCACCCACCCGCACCCACACCTGGAGGACACCTAAGGATGGGGGGACCCATCCCAGGTAAGTACAGGTAAGTATATATATTTTTTTTAAGTGCCAGAGGGGGCCTAACTTGGGCCCCCCTACGTGGCACTGTCCCAATGGCCATGCCCAGGGGACATTAGTCCCCTGGGCATGGCCATTGGGCTGGGGGGCATGACTCCTGTTTTTACTAAGACAGGAGTCATGTCCTTGAGGTTTGTGGGTCAAAAAAATTACGCTAGTCAGGTTAGAGTCATTTTTTTTACTCTAACCTCTCTAGCGCCATTCTTTCCCGCACAACCTCTGGTTTTCCCCATGCCTCCCCTACCCGGTTAGCGTAATGTATTTTGACGCTAACTGGGCCTTAGCACCGGATTGACCATTCCTTAAATATGGCGCCCGGCTGGCGTCCTCAAATGGTGCTAGCGGCGCTATACTTTTTGACGCAAACCTGCGCAGGTTTGCGTCAAAAAGTATAACTATGGGCCTTAGTTTTTCAAAAGTGCCAATCCAAATGAACTATATAGAGATGAAGCTGCAGAAGAATAATTTGCGAATTGGCGTGCTCTTGTAACTCTTTGCAGGGGCTACTGGGAGTATTCAGGGGATTCTTTTCAAATTTCACAGCATTCAGAAACACACTACCAAATGCAGGAGACAATAATCTATAGTGTCTAGTTTTTGTGTTTTCCTTGCAGGTTTATGAGACTCAAGCCCAATATTATTACCCTGCTCCTCAGTTCTCTTTCCTGACAAAATGTTGACCACTGGAAAACAAAGTACACAGAAGTAATCACAGTGCTTAATTTGTGTAGATGGCTTCAGGCAGTGGGCACTGCCACTAATTTTTAAGTCTGACTTGTCAGTCAGTAGGTCTCAAATATTAAGTTATCACATTGACTTGCATGCTACAGTCAGGTATTTTGTTCCATGTAATCTCACAGATTACCATAGTAGGTGAGGGTTGTGGTGTTCACCACCCAATCTGACAAACCTTGGAGGTTTTCACTGTAATGATTCTTGTTAGGCCCTATTGAGAAGAGGTTCTATATTGTTTTGCTATCTACATTTTTGTACAAATTTATGGTTGTGTAACTGTAATCATGATGATTTCTTGTTTATGGACGCTTGAATAGGTGAGTGCTGGGTTTGGCACCACGCCACTGGTAAAGACTATAGGCCCTTCGGTACACTGGGAAAAGTTATTCCAGATTCTACATTTATATTTGTTTATTATGAAACTGTGTGACAAATCTAGTAGGACTGACTTTAATATTGTGAAGGGTTTGTGTTAACGTTAGTAGGATGTTAAGGGTGATTTGTTATTACACTACGTAAAGTCTGTAGGTAGGTAATTTGTTACATAGAATCTCACAGACTATTGAAGTAGTCAAGGGTGTTTGTGTTGGTGACCCACTCAAACAAACAAATCAAATAAAGCTAATGCCCAACATAGTGGGCCTGAGTTGGTTGTGATGACAAGCCAATAAGAAAGTTTATGGACCTGGTTGTTTGTTATGAAAAATTACGATAAAAGCAGTAGTCTTGACATATTGGCTGTGAAAATCATATGTTAAAGTCAATAGGCATTTAGGGGTGGATTTCTATTACTTTCTATTGAAGCCTACAGATAGGCATATTACCCCTTTAGACAAACCATGGTTATAGAAGATTTTCACTGTAAGACTATTTAAGTGACCCTTTTTGGAGAGGTAGTATTTTTAATTGCCACCTGTTATTGTGTGTACTTCTGTCACTTTATGACTGTATGCCTGATGGTTTCATTGTGGGAAAGCTTATGTTCAATAGAGTAAGCCAGAGTTGGCTATAGGGACATGCCAATGATAACAGCTATAGGCCTGAATGGTTCAATAGGAAAATGTATTTCATATGCCATAGCTCTGAGGCAGTAGATCTTATAGACTTACTTTTATAAGACCTACTTAAAGCCAAAAGGCGTTTGACTTTAAAATAGGCATTATAACTGTAAGTAAAATATATTTACATAGCCCGTCATTTTGCCCCAAATATTTTGTGAAAATATTTTGGACAAATCTAATCACCATTTCCCTATCTGAAGGGGATTAGAAAAGTAATGGGAAAACAAAGAAGTGCTTACAATCCTCAGACAGTGACATATTTCTGGACTATGTTTCTCGGAATTCCTAATTCCTCCTTTAATGCAGTCATCATTCAAATCTGCATTCAAGGATGTTTGGTAATTTCACATGAAGTATTACTACTCCTTTGGGGTTTTCTGTAGCCATATGTGTCAAGTCTAATTCCAGGCATCTGTAGTTTCAAATCTCTGCTGAAGCGAAGCATATCAACCTATGCCCCCCGTGGCCACTCTCCCCCCAGTGGCAGCACCCACCACGGTCGTCAGGTTCCTCCTGATGAAGGGGGGTTGGAAAAAGAGAGAGAAGAGATGAGTTACCTGTCATGTGAGCCTGGCACCTTGTGTTGGAATGTTGGACAAATCAAATCAATGAAGGATTTCTGCTGAGCTTTCTGCTCCAGGATCATCTCCTTGGGCCTTAGTGTGACACATGTCTTGGTGGGAATGATGGCACAATGGTTACAAACCCCCATAAAATCACTGCCAATGCATTCAATTGTCCCCTGATCAACATCTCAAGGGAAGGTTTCAAGAGAACTATGAAGAACTTAAGCTCTTGTAAAAGTGCATCTGAAATGATCTTTTGTGTGCAGTCCAATTGTTCTCCACACAATTTGAAAGTCACTGTGGTAATACAAACATCATTGAATAACAATAAAACACTCAGGCTGACCTTGCGGTAGATGTTTTGGAGTGCAGCACTGCGATAATCCAGCTTACTGCAACAAGGAAATATTACCTTTTATTTCCTTGCAGGTTCAAAGGTCTGTAGCGGGTTCAAAAGTCTGTAACGGATTTCAGGTGGAGGGCAGCGGAGAGGATCCAACGAGGTGTCGAACCACCATTGGGTCGGTAACAATAAAGGGCTCTTGGGAACTCTTCGCAAAGTAAGAAAGCCAAGCAGAGTGTGGGGCCTGGTCACAGTTTAAATAACCCCATGCCCAGGACGAACGTCAATCCTGAACTTTTGTGAGAGTTGGGGGAAGGGTGTGTTCTATGGGGTAGACTCTGAAAGGAGACCTTTCCATGAGACTACAAGGTATGCATAAGAAACAGTGGCCTAAGGACCCCAGGAGAACTAGTCGTTTCCAAAACAGTGCATTATAGTATATGGAGTACATCTAATTTGTGTAGCATGATTGATGTACAATGTGGCAGCCTTATGGAGAGTCAAGAGGGGTACAAACGGTGCAAGCAGCGGCTGGCAGGACAGTTCTCTCCCGATTGCAGATGCATTCAGTAGTCCCCTGCTCAATGTCTCATGGGAAGGTTTCAAGTCCATCTGCAAGTACCTTTTGTGTAGCTTTCTAATTGTTCTCCTCACAACTTAAAAGTCACTGCAGTCATGCAAACATCCTTGGATAACAATGAACAGTTCACATTGACCTTGCAGTGGACATTTTTAGTCTTGGGGCGAAGAGCTGTGATACTCCTGCTTCATGATCTTGTCTGATAATGAATCACAGCTGCCTATGATCCTTTCTTGAGGTAGAATATTCAATATCATTTCCTCAGGAGGTTTCACCTTGAGAGTTGTATGCAATCATGACAAGGCATCGAATTTATCCTGTTTATTCAATAAAAACATCAGCTTGGCAGCCTGGGTACCTTGGGAGAACTAGTTGTTTCATAACTAGTGTATTGTGGTATATGGAGTACACCTAACTTGTGTAGCATGATTGATGTACAGTGTAGCGGCCTTATGGAGAGTGGAAAGAAGCGCAAACAGTGCAAGCTGTGCTTTGCAGGACACAATGTACCAGGAGAGAACTCAGAGTAATGCTTTAATTTGGTGTTCAGAATGTATCTTTCCATACTGTATCAGGGGTTCGGAGATAATATTATCTGCCCTGAAAGAACCCTGAAAGAGCACTCACTTCGAAGGAGCCTGGAGGAGCAACCCTCAGGGCAGGATAATGCCAGCTTAGCAGGAAGAGAATTCAATTCGTCCCTCACAAAACTAGGTTGACATTCCTGTAATTATTTTCCTGTGTGATACCATGATTTTAGGCTCCTTTTTATAGTGGTGCACAACACAGTGCATGCATTTTCCTAACTGTTGTAGCTTCTTACTAGTGAATTTGCTGTTCAAAAGACTCATTGCTTGCTGAGTGATTGTCAAAGTGAGACCAGGGACACTATTATACAAAGTGCCCAAGGGTCCAATGGATGGGGACTCCTGCTTTTTTGTGGGGCACTTTGGTATTACAGAATGGGTTGCAGATGGTTGTGCAGCCCCTTCTGTAATATGAATTGTGCCAATACAATCCCAAGAGAATATACCATCATTGCATCAGGGTCAGGTGGGAACGAGGGTCCCAGAGTACACTCAGGTGTCTCCTTTAGGTGCGTGTAGTCACTCACTTCGCCTGCCTGCAGAGGAACGCCTCCCTTTCAAACTCAGGCTGAGAACTTCCTGCACTGAAAGGTAGATCTACGGCTTCATACTGACACTATTCCTTCAGTAATGTGCTTTTGAGATTTCAGGCTGACATCTGCACCCCCACGAGGAAGAGCCCATTTACTATAGAAGGCTGCAGCCAGGTGTGTTCCTCCACATCCAATTAAGGGTGCGCTGCAGATTGGGACAGTGCGCCCTATCAGCAGTGAGACCCCTGGAATGAAAGTACAGCTAGCAAGGGAGTCTGGTAGTTGTTGGTGTCAAGAATAAGTATGTTTTTTATATTTGGCCTAGTTTAAATGCTTTAGAGGTGCTCTAGTGTAAACCCATCAGGGTATGACAGACCATGAAATGATCTTGCAAAGGGTGAGAGGGTATGAAATTTGTTCAATGTTTTACATTCTACCAGTTACACAGGTAAATTAAAAGAATTAAGGAAAAAATATTACTTTGAGGCCATAGTAGGGAGTCCCTTATGTCAGTACCACGTGGGGGCCCTAGAATGCAATAAAGCACCCTCTCATGTCCTGAAGTTGCTTCGTGAGAAAGAACACCAAAACGTCAAAATGTCATCTCACTTGGCGTTCCAAACCTCCTTTCCCTAGAGGTATTTGATTTACGCAGAATGAATTTAGATTTTAGGAGAGCAGTTTGGCCTGGAGTTCATTAGTTTTCAGAAAACTGTCATAGATAGCTCATTTTAATGTCCATGTAATTGTGTTGGTCACTTGAATTAGCCATGGGGTGTCTGATCGAGGATATGCCGTTATTCTAGTGCTCATCTCATCTACTTAAGTATAAAAAAGACAAAATGCATGTCTTTCTCAGAGCAGAGCTGGTCTGGAGCGTAATCGAACAACATAAAACTACAGTTTCAAATATGTCAATGATTCATCAGAGAAAAAGTCCTAGATTTGTCATTGCAGCTCTATTTTGCATGATTTTTTACTCGTATTCAAAATTATATCCGGCATACAATTGCCTATTTCCGAGTTCCTATTAACAGAGCAAGCAGTCAATCTCTGCAAAGTGGTACATTATGTTCTTTTTCCATTAATACTTTCCTTCAAGTACCAAAGCAGGGCATGGAAATCTACTTTGAAAAGGATGATGCACACAGGTACTGGTGAATTAGAATCAGCTGTTTATTCTAACAGCCTAGGCAAGACATGTAAGCCGTGTATGGAAAACAGCAGATGTGCAAAAGTTGAAGCAGTGCCACCTTATAAACAAGCAGGCAAACCACAGTTGACTAAAGTGATAAAGCAAACCCTGCCACCAGATACACAACAAATCCTATGGCCGGTTGGTCATTTATTATCTTTATACTCTAGAACCGTGATACTCAAAGTACAGCCCACGGGCCGCCAGCGGCCCCACGGACCTACCTTGGCGGCCCACGGACACGTCGGACAAACGCCATATGATAATGGCTGCCGTACATCAACATAGAAGAGGGCCGCGGGAGCATGCGCAATAGTGGCTTCTTTGCGCATGCTCCTGCGGCCCTCCTCTATATTTACGTACAGCGGCCATTATCGTATAGCGGGGTGGTTGTGCCCCCTGTAAGCTCCCCCCCCCGCTGTCACTACAGTGCGGCACTCAGCCGCAAACCATACAGCAATTTTGGCCCCCGAGCAAAAGTTAGTGAGTACCCAAGCTCTAGAATATAGAGAGACAAACCAGGCACAAGCAGGCGATACCTTGGTCTGCTAACACAGTAGGTGTGCTTCCTGCTGGAATGTAGGTGGCATTTATTTAACATAGTCCAAAGATTATCAGATGCTATGTACACCAAGGGCAACATTATAAGTTGCCTTGAGGGTATCCCATGCAAGTGGCCCAATGTTCCCTGACCCGGAGTTATTGAACATCCAAAGCCCGGTAATCCAAGGCCTGGTTTCAACGTTTGTGAATCTGCACCTTGTAAACCTGTGTGCAAATACTTAGCATAGCCCCCAGTCTGCACCTGCAATACCACGGGAAAAGGAGACAGCCAGTGCTTAATTTGTGCATGTTGTTTATGGGGCTGAGCACTGGCACTTATTTTGAGGGCCGGGACATATTTTTCTGCCTCAAGCATTTACTGCGAGCAAAAGGCACATATGTGAAAGACGGAGGAAGAGAAAAACGAAAAAGCATCACAAAGGTAGAAAGCAGGAAGCTGCTGGAGTGAGCTGAAAAGGCAGGGAGTAGCTTAGATAGATTGAAGAGGCCCGAGATGGTTTCAGGATTACGCTGCCTCAGTATTCTGTGTTTGCACATTTAATTGCAGCAGCCGCGAGTTTTGGGCACCGGCATGTTTTTATTTACAAATTAAGCACTAGAGACAACATTCCAACCACACTACCCTACTTACTTCTTACTTATCCTCAGCACTCCTCCCACTGCCATTTTTTACACATAATAGAGGGTTAATAGCAGCCGAAAAGGGTGCATTATTTTGACCA
The DNA here is from genome assembly GCF_031143425.1 of Pleurodeles waltl. Classification (NCBI taxonomy): domain Eukaryota; kingdom Metazoa; phylum Chordata; class Amphibia; order Caudata; family Salamandridae; genus Pleurodeles; species Pleurodeles waltl. The sequence continues at coordinate 921,006,533 of NC_090442.1, read as the reverse complement.
CCAGTGTGAATGAGAGGCAGAAAAGGACCTGGTTTTCCCAGAGCCCCATTGTTTTCCCAATGTGTTGAATAACTTTAAATGTCCATTATCAGACCCCCTAGTACATTTGCACAACATTATGGGCAACTCATAATGTATAGTCCTAAGACAGTAAAAAGATAGTCGTTTTACTATATTTATGACATTAGACAGTTCCTTTAAACATGTGAAATATGCTGCATTACCCTGCGGGAAGCTGTCCTGCCCCCAGAGCGATAAACATTTTTACATTTTAAAAGAAACGTGAAAGGGGGCCGATATTATTCTAATTTACAAAAAAGGAACAGAGGAGACCAAGCTAATTACGGGCCCATCAGTATGATGCTCAAAAGATTTTCAGTAAACAGGTTCTGGTGAAGATACAGACTTGGATGAAGACTGATCGAGTCTTATCCCATTTGCAAGATGTCTTTAGAGTGCACACGAGCACTATAGATCAGGTATTCTGTTTCCTGCTGATTGTATGTGGAATTATTTTAATCAATAAGGGGCACTCGTGTGTAGTGATATTTGACTTAAAATCAGCTTTTGACTTAATTCTTGTGAGAAGCTGTGGGTTACATTAAAGGAGACGGGGGTGCCATTGGATCTGTTATATCTAATGGGAATTATGCAAAAGTGTGGTAGGGAGGCCAAGTTAACTGAAAGTAAATATATTTCTAGAGGGAACCACTAAGGATGTATCTTAACCCCAACCTTGTTCACATTAAATATCAATGAGCTAATAGACACCTTATATGATTGCAAATCCCTTCCCTCCTATTTGCAGATGACAATTTTGTATTATCTAAAACACCAATGGGGGTACAAAATATTCTGAATCGGTTCTCAAAGACCTGTGAAAAAGTTGGCTTGGAAATTAATGTTCTCAAAACCAAATGCATGACTTTTCGGCCCCATAAGACATTTACAGTGAGGATGTGCCTTGGCAGTAGGCACCTGGAACAGGTTAAAGACTTCGACTATCTAGGCCTAAGGCTGGCTAGTAACCTAACATGGACTGCTCAGGTTTTGAAAAGCCAGATGATTCTGCACCATGTGCAAATTGAATAGATTTACTTATCATCCAGTATCACCTGCACTGGACATTTACCTTCCTAGGGTTCTTGGTGCTTGCCTATATGGGGCAGACATTTGGGGATTCAGCCAGAATAAAGGCCTGGAGACTACTGAAAACAGGCTTATCAGATCACTGTTGAACATGCCCTGAAATACCCCACTTATTCCCCTATGCATAGAATTAGGCCTGAAAAATTAATCACATCTTACTTCATTCAAACCCTAGTATATTGGGTTAAAGTTTGGACAGCTAAGTCCCAGATTCCAATTAAAAAGGCAGTTGCTGCGATGAAATAGGTTGGACAAAATGTGTCAATTTCTATGGTTTAAACAAGTTTAAAATAAGATTGCAGGATGTATGAGACTACCTGGATAGACTGACCAAAGCCATGATTCCTAAACTGAAGTATAGATACTGGGAGTATGTCTTTGGAACAGGGTATTTTAACAAGTCATTTTATTGAAATTAAGCCCAGGCTAGCTATTGAACAATCCCTAGATAGGATAGAATATCCATTGGCAAGATCCATTTACTTAAATTTCAGATATGGGATCCTACCGATTAATTCACTTAAAAGTAAATGGTGGATGAGTACCGTATCACCACTTTGCCTGATTTTTAATGTAGCATTGAAACTATGGAGAACGTTTTGTTTTTCTGCTGTGCATATGTGAAAAACAGGAGGCGATGGGTAATTCCAGTCTCTCTGTGACTCTCAATACCAAGACTCACTGTAGCCATGTGGTTACTGTGTTCTGAAAATAATCAGTGAGTTGTGTTCACAGTATCCAGATACTTATTGTAGCCATGATGCAACAGATGTAAGGTATTAGGTGTTATTGATCATTTTTAGGATAATTGCTGAGATTTATTATTGTATCTTTATTGTTAGATGCTTTTAAATAAGAGGATATACGCTCCTTTATATTGCTATGTTATTTGTCCCAAGCATCTGTTTCATGGCTTGGAAGTTTTTAATTATTTTATACTACACTGTAGTCTAAATCTGAAATACCTTGGTGTTTTTTTATTTTTCTTATGTCTGATGTTTTATGTATACATGTGTTTTATGATCATATATTGATCGAACAAACTACTATTACTACTACTACATTTAAAAAGAAAGAAATGCAGAAACTGATAAGTAAATTACCCTGCAATGTGTCAGGCAGCTATGCAATGAATTAAACATTTTATGATGGGGATGTGCTTTTCAGACTCACAGTCAAATGTGCAGTTTTTTGCAACAACACACAAGTGTAAAATGACATTGCATTGATCAGTATTTGAACCAATTGACCAGTGTAAAAACAGTGGGCCTCATTATGAGGCTGGCGGTCAGACCACTGCAGACAGGTTGGTCCGACCGCCCTATTGTGACCGTGGAGGAGTCGCCACGGTCCAACCACCGACATCGCCAGTCTGCCACCAACCTGGTGGTCCCTACAGTTGTAATCCGCCAGGGTAGCGCTGCAAGCAGCGCTGCCCGGGGGATTACGAGTCCCCATCCACCAGCCTTTCCAAGGTGGTTAATACCGCCATGGAAACTGGCAGAATGGGGGTGTCGGGGTGCCCTGGGGGCCCCTGCACTGTCCATGCACTTGGCATGGGCAGTACAGGAGCCCCCATGGACAGCCCCTTCGCACATTTCACTGTCCGGAATTCGGGCAGTGAAAGGCACGACAGGTGCTTTCGCACCCGGCGCACCACAGCATTGCTGCCACTTAATTACAAGCCGGCGTCAATGTTGTGGTGAGTTTCCTGCTGGGCCAGTGGGCGGAAACGCTGTTTTCACCCACTGGGCCAGCGGAAAACTCCTAATATTGAGGGCGAAAGACCTTCAGCACTGGGGGTCTTTTGCCTGCAGTGACTTCGGCGGTCCTGGAAAAGGACAACCGAAGTCGTAATGAGGCCCAGTATTTGCAATAGTCAGTTGATGCAAATGTAGATGAGAAATAGGCTAACGGCATTACAAGATTGATCCCTACCCCTATGATTGATTGTAGTTTATATAATTTGGCCTCTGGTGCCCTGATCATGGAAAGAAAATCTAGGAAATTCACCAGGAATAAATTGGATTACGAATACGGGAGGATTTACACATTCACCCAAAGATTTGACAAGTTAAGAATGGATAAACCTACAGCAAATAAGGATAGAGTAAATTCAGTACAGTGGCTGGATCGAGTGTGGATGCGTGCCCCATGGAGAGATGGGGAACTACCTCTCCTACGGATGACAACAAAGCAGGGAGGAGGAGGAAGAGCACAAAAAGGCTTTGACAAAGAAGGTGTAGGATAAGGAGGGGCAAGAGGAAGGGGGAAAAGAGAGGCGGCAAATGAGAGCCCTATTAGGGCAGAATATGGACATAAAAATAAACACTTAGTTATTAACATCACATCAGTCAAATTAACCCCAACCAAGAAAGGATACTAAATTTGGGATTAATATTTTGTCCCCTGTTAGCCCCAGACTTCACAAAAACTAGGACTGAAATATACACATGCATAAGGAAGAAGTTGTAATCACGTAAGTATCAGATGAAGCCAAGAAAGACAACTGGAGAAATAATCCCCACTGGCAAGACCTTGGTTTTCAAAATTGGTGATATTCCTGAGTTGATGGAAATCTATGAACTAACTGAGGAAATAACATTGGTTCCTGATATGGCCACAACTCAAATTTCAGTGTTTGAAGAAAAGGAAATGTAGATTGATCCATTATCATGGAGTGGATATAAAACTAAAGCACAAATTATCTGATGAAATAACGCAATCCTCTGGGATGACTGCAACTGAGATCTTGGCCCTGAATAAAATGGGATTTAACACTGATTTACCAGCACAGAGTGCATGCAAACCAAAGACCAAATTCTTTCCATAACTGCCAGTGGGTGACAAAATTGACTTATTTTATGTATTTGTGGTGGATTACCTCAATAATCTCAGAAAAAAAGTGGCATACAAAGAGGGATAAAGGGAAATTTACATCTAAAGACAGGAACAATAATGCAACTTTGAAGAGGAAAACTTCATTAGTTACTAAATCATGAGACAGACGAGGAGGGATATATTGTGTTGATGGAGTGTACCACATACTTAAAGAATAAAAACGCCAATTGTAGAATAAAACTAATTCTAAATGTCTATCTCAGAATCCAATGAAGCAAATTGAAGAAGAATATTGCTAGAGTGCTTGCTGAGGTCTTCTTTTCGCCCCAGGTTCAGAAACCGCACACGCTCTGGTGAGACTCATAATTTATCCCACCTAGAAGTCGACCGGCTCTTTGGAGTCAGCGAGGAGTGTGGCAATTGGATTCATTCAACACAGATCAATAACATGAAAAACATAAACAAATTTAAACAGCATGACAAATTTAACTACAAAATCAAACTCCAAACTGAATAAAGCTTCAAAGCTTTATTATAACCACAAAGTTAATGTAACGTAAATGGTGCACATAACTAAGTTATAAACCTACATGAAAACCATGGGCGGATCAAAACGCCTAAAGAGATTAAGCCTACTAAACATCAATGCTATTAAACACTCCAAGAGGATAACACAGATTAACAAAACAATAATATGCACTTTAAAATCGGATTTCAAAGCAGATTATGGTGACATCAGTAAATCATCAAAATTCAGTTAATAATAATCAGGTTTCTGAGCTGGGCCATCTTTATCTCTAATACTAATTTGGATTTGCATGTGTGGGGAAAGGCTAACACATGCTGGCAAAAAAAGAAGAGACAAAAATAATTTGGAAAATGATCTAACTAAGGTGACTCTCTATTAAAATACACTGGTGTAATCATCTAAACTGAAAAGGAAACAAAACCACAATCTAGATTATACCTCTCCTCATCGGTCAGCAGACAGGAAAGATTCATTGAGACAGAGTGTTCACAGTCTCTCAGCATCCATAGACAGCAGCATCAGAGCAGTGCAGAAAATGAGCTGCACATAGGGCAGGTCAGCAGTTCAGAGTTTATTGGGCATAATAGTACTGAACAGCATAAGCAAATGGGGTAATTAGAAAGGATGACTTGAATTCTTCAGAAGACATCTAGGGGTACTAGGGATTAAGGAGAAGAGAAAGCAGCATCACGTCAAGGTTCATCAGCAAGCTCAGACTCTACTCAAATGATTAGAAGTTTCAAAAGTCTCTCCCTAACTAGAACTGTTCCTAAGTTTCTGAATGGTTGATTGTGTGGGCCCATCTTGTACAGACTGATCAATATCCAATGGTAACTGCTGACACATTCAAGTTTGCAACTATTCCAGATTTTCTTAGGGAAGATGCAAAGTCATCTTGATGAATTCATACAGTTTCGCCAACATATAACATTTATTAATTGATTGCAAATTTACAATTCTTTCCAACAGCTCACAGGATGATTCTAACATTTCTCATTCCAAATTAATAAGGAGTCCTGTCTTCTTTGACAGCTAGAACAAATACTGTTACATTTGTTATTTATCAAGACATGTTCTCTGTCTTTTATACAATAAAACATTAACCAACACATCAGCAACCTAGGGAATAATTCAGGTCAAAGGAAACAGAATGAATTAGTACTGTTCCTCTTCTGCTTCAAAAATGAATCTTCAGGCCCAGTCTGGCTAAGAAAACCTAAATACATATGTATGCAATTAATACATATAAATCATATTGAGCACCTTACATTTTAAATCAAATATGCATTGTAAATAATTTAATTGCAAACATTATTTATGACATTAGAAATGATTTAAATGTGCATTTATTTCTTTACATATGCATGAAACTCATGGTCTTAAATTCCTTTAAATCAGATGATTACTTTATGTTAATTTAATACTCATAATATACTTCATTTCTGCTATTCCTCTAAGAACATTACTTTTAAATGTGAATTCACGTCAGTAGCTCACTCAAATATACATGCACAACATCCTTCATGGCAAAACGCAATGTCAAATAAGAATGGAGGTCACATTGTCCACCATAATTCAAATATGCACGTTTTACATTTCATGTTAATTTCTCTGTTAGGCTTCTAAATGAAAGTTTACAAGTCACCATGTGCTAACTTCTATGCCACTAATGTATTAGTACATTTTAATCTCTATCAATATCATTCTAAACTAAACTGCAGTATGAAAAAGATCTCCTAAACTAGAATGAATATAAGTACCTTCAGATACAACATGCTAGAATGGCCACTATTGATATCAGAATGCCACGTGGCAGACCAATAGTTAGTTCCATAGGTTCTCTTCTTGAGAATACTACAAGATATCTTGATCTATTTTTCCAACCTTATGTCACTAGTTTGCCATCATATTTGAGAGATCTGGCCAATGTCTTTAAAAAATTAGATGGTATACCTCGGAAATCTGAATAAATTATGGTTAAACTTGATGTGGCATCATTATATATGTCGATCAACCATGATGATGGATTACTGGCTTACAAGATCCATTGAGCGTTTGGAACACGCTCTGATTTTGAAGGATATTTTACACTATTGCCTCACTCACAATGTGTTTATTTTTAACAACAAGAGCTACTTACAACATCAGGAAACAGCAATAGGTAACTCCTTCGTCCTCACCCATGTTAATTTATTCATGAAGAGAATGAGGTAGCCTAAACTGAAGGAAATGACCGTACATGAAAAATTTCATGCTATGGACACGCTTTTTAGCAATCTTTTTTATCTTGTGGGAAGGTGAGGAATTGTGACTGAAGAATGTCATACAGAAATTGAATTCCAATAATTTTAATATTCAGTTCACCACAATGTACAGTGGAACACATTGTGAATCCTTGGGTATTGAGTTGAATATTATTGATGGCAAGCCCATGACTACGATTGATTGAAACACTACAGCCACAAACTCGATTTTTCATGCCAATAGTGAACACCCAACAGTATTGAAATGGAGTATCCCACATGGACAAATGTTAAGAGCAAGTAGACTCTGTTCATTATTAGATGAGTTTGAAAAGGAGGTGATCAGGATGGTGAAGAGATTTGTCCAATGTGGGTACCCACTAAGGGCCAGATGTAGTAAGCCGTTTGCATGTCGCAAACTGCAAAAATCGCAGTTTGCGGCATGCAAACGGCCGAACGCGATGCTCATTCCCAAATTGCGAGTCGTACTCGCAAATAGGAAGGGGTGTTCCCTTCCTATTTGCGACTCGCATCGCAATTCAGAGTTGCTTTGTGACCGCGAATGTGGTCGCAAACCAACTCGCAGGTACTACCAGTGTCACACTGATGGTAACTCATTCGCAAAAGGGAAGGGGTCCCCATGGGACCCCTTCGCCTTTGTGAATGTTGACAAAAATATTTTTTCAGAGCAGGCAGTGGTCCTATGGACCACTGCCTGCTCTGAAAAAAACGAAACCAAATGGTTTCGGTTTACTTTTCATTTTGCAACTCGTTTTCCTTTATGGAAAACGGGCTGCAAAAAGAAAAAAAAAACCTGCTTCATTTATAAAGCAGTCACAGACATGGAGGTCTGCCGACTACAGCAGGCCACCATCCCTGTGAGTGCAGGGACTCGCTATGGGGTCGCAAAATGTGACCCACCTCATGAATATTGATGAGGTGGGTCTTTGCGACCCCATAGCGAGTCGCAGAAGGTGTCTGAGACACCATTCTGCATCCAATTTTGCGACTTGCAAATTGCGAGTCGGTCAGACTCGCAATTTGCAAGTCGCAAAATCGGATTTTCCTACATCTGGCCATAAGTGTTTTTAACAATGCTAAAGAAAGCGCTTGTGAAAAGAAAAGGGAGTTCCTATTTAGTAAAGAAGATGAGAGGCCCCTCCAGAATGAAGGAAAAGTACAAAGACTATTTTTAGAATGCAGTCTTGCTCAATCTGACATCAAGTGGATCTTTAAGAAGAAATGGCATATAGTGAAGAAAGATGAACATCTATAAGAGGTTATTGTGTCTGGTCCCCGAATGAGAATGTAACACAGGCTTTATTGACTTTAGAAAGGCGAACGATTGGCTACCATAAGGTTTGAAGGGTTTTGTTAAATGCAGCTTTTACAAAGCTTACCAAGATAGATTGAATCAAAGATCATAAAGAACATTTGAGGGTCGAATGGTGTAATCCAGGACAGGCTAACCTGTAACACAGAGTATGCTGTCTATGTGTTGGAGTGTGATTGTGGCTACTTCTACATATGAGCATGATTAAAAAACTGAAAATAAAAATTCTCCAACACATAAGAGTGATTGAAATTGGATACAAAAGGTACCCAATGGCCAATCACTTTGAACAGTATCACTGGTGTTCCATTACAATTCAGTACTATGGAATCAACCATGTCAAAGACCATCCATGAGGAGGTGATAGGGAGAAAGAATTAAGGGGAGAAGAGTTCAGACTGATTATGACATTAGATACAGAAGTTTTTTAGCAATCTTTTTTATCTTGTGGGAAGGTGAGGAATTGTGACTGAAGAATGTCATACAGAAATTGAATTCCAATAATTTTAATATTCAGTTCACCACAATGTACAGTGGAACACATTGTGAATCCTTGGATATTGAGTTGAATATTATTGATGGCAAGCCCATGACTACGATTGATTGAAACGCTACAGCCACAAACTCGATTTTTCATGCCAATAGTGAACACCCAACAGTATTGAAATGGAGTATCCCACATGGATAAATGTTAAGAGCAAGTAGAATCTGTTCATCGTTAGATGAGTTTGAAAAGGAGGTGATCAGGATGGTGAAGAGATTTGTCCAATGTGGGTACCCACTAAGGGCCAGATGTAGTAAGCCGTTTGCATGTTGCAAACTGCAAAAATCGCAGTTTGCGGCATGCAAACGGCCGAACGCGATGCTCATTCCCAAATTGCGAGTCAGTATCTTGTTCTTTCAAGGGAATTGATCACTCTTCTGTGGAGGATTATCTACTTTGTACCTTATTTGAACTTCCAGCACCTGTAATATCTTTACGCGCAATAGGGAAGCACCTTATTTGAAATAGTTGATACTTTACCTAACCATCTTGTTCTACACCAGACCTTGATTGTAAACTACATGGATTGCATTTTATCCTGAATGTCTAGAATTTTATGCTTAAAATGCTATAATGCCATAGCTGTGGATACTTTTTACAACTTTTCATGGGATGATACTATGGTCTGATGTGCAATAAATTGATAAAAGCACGTTTATTTTTAACAGAGCACTTTAAATTAACTCTTGGCTCATTGAGTGGTCTGAGTTTGAGAATTGAACTGTAAGATGGTTTTATAGAGTAAAAAAGAATTAAGGTGGTATAAATGGATTTATTGTAGGAAACAAGCAGACCTTCTTTTCTCTACGTTGTTATTATGTTCTGAAAGTGGTCCACATGATGACTTTTTGGGTGGAGACCCTTACAATACTGAATTGATGGGTACTATGATTATGAGAAAAGAATAACACATTTTTGAAAGTGTTTTGGCACCATGTTTAGTAAGATATGGAAATTACATTTCGTTTTGGAATATGTGCATTTATGAATTGATCTTTGGAGAAAATATATAATGTAAATGCAGTTTATTTGTTTGTGTTGAAATGAATTGGAGTTTTTTTTCGAAAAAGACAAAAAAAATGTTTTCACTTGATGTGATCACTTCTGAAATGATTTGTGATGAGATACAATGTTTACGGTCAGGTTGAAAATGGATGCCAAAGAGGTTCACATTGCCAAGTTGGTTCACACTCTAGTAGCTGAATGGGCTCTGGACAATAATGGAGGACTAGTCCTACCATGTAAATAATTAATGGTCACCATAATTGTAATACAGGCACAGTTGAAGGTGGTCAGCTGAAACAAGCTGGCCGTGATTCTTTACCATTTCCACCCAGCACCATAGCATGCCCGATTGAGGTTGTAATAAACCTTACTTTTTTGCACCGCTCCAGGTTTGGATTTCCCCTCTTTTTGTGTGTGCTGCTGTGACCACATGTTGAGAAAGTGATGGCGTAGAAGCCTATATATATATAAAACAGATCCATTTATACCACCTTACTTCTTTTTTGACTATATAAAACCATCTTATAGTTCTTCTCAAACTCATGCCCTTCAATGAGAAAACGTCATTATGTACTTCAGATTTTATGTACCTTTTATGTACATGTATGATGTACATAATAAGGTTGTCAACTTCCTCTCGTATGATCTGGAGGCAATATTTTAGTTACATATTGTAAAGTGCTCTGATACCACTGGGCCAGGTTGGTGCTTTAACACACTCTCTAAATGAAATAAATACATTACATTAAATTAAATACATTTCCTTTGACATGGAATGCTTGAACAATAAACCATTTCAAATGAATAAACAGTTATGGCTGCAGACAGCAGCAGTCTTGAATACTGCAACATTACGAGAATAATCCCCTGCAGAAGCTATTAACAATGAGAAGCTGCACCACAAAATAAAACCTACCTGAACTATTTTATGTTAACCGAAAAGAACTCCAGCAGGACCTTCGAAGGTGAAGAATAAAACAGCACTTTGTTTCGTCAATGCAAAAGTGCATGTCCAGGGCAGTATGAGGCCCAGCTTTGACAATTGGAGGCCTAGGCATGCTAACTTATACACACATAAATTAGTACTATTTTTAATTATTAAAAACACTTTCTCATACATTGCGCCTCAAAAAGTAACATGGCCCTACATTGTACCCAGATGCAATTGATCAGATGTGTTCAGCCTGGTTCTAAATATTTCAAACGATCACAGAGAAATTTTTAAGTTGTTAAAAAGCTCAGAGATACTTTTAATTTAGCAAGACACAAATCATATTAAGCACAACAAATGTCATTAATGTCTTGCAATAACATCTCCCCAGTTTGTATTTAAATAAATAAATAAATAAAAAGTGCTTTTATATAATGAGTTGGGGTTTATCCATGGAAGTACCCTGAATGAATTATAATGCTTTGAAAAATGTGCCCTTAATTTCTATCTACTAAATTCAGTCAACTAAATGAACGTTCAGCCACCATGACTTTTCTCTGTCCTTGTACCCAGTCATACTGTCTCATATTTCAGTAGATACCATAGAAGTAGATTTCACCACAAAATAACAGCAGATGGTCATTAGTTGCTACATTACCAGCTAGTCAGCATTCCTCTTCCTAATCCTACAATGTGAAGTTGGTCTTCAATAAAGACACAAGCAATTCACTTGCCCCAATTCTAAAAATGATATAATTTATTTAAACCCTGCTGCCTCCCCATGTATAACCAACCACCGACCCATACCACTTGCTGTTTTGATCGTATTATTCAGAGACCTTGCTGCTCTGCCACCCCATTCAGGTAGGTGCTGCAGGACCATTTATAATAATGAAAGTGTAGGAGTAAACATGTAGGCCTCAAAAGAAAAGCTGTATTTTAAACACAATGAAAGCAGTAGGATCTCATAGCTACATATATTTATTTAAAAAAGACTGTAGAATGCATTTTCTTTCTTTCCTAAAACACTGACCTGGGCCAGGAATGTGAGATGTTAAACTTTTAATGATGCAAATCTGCTGAGATTTAATGATTTGACAGTAAATTGTTATACTTTGACCTTCCCACATGACTAGCTTTCATAAAATATAATAATGTATTAAAATGTTTAGTTTGATTTCCGTGGAATGTTTCATATGAACAATTGTATACTCAGTTTAGAATAGATGGGAACCATATGATCTCATGTAGTAACTAGAGACCTAACCATGAACTGTTTTTTTCTTGTAGTACGTGAATGGTGGAAATCGTACCTCAACCTGCTAAAAGTGTTTAAAATGTTTCTTGTTAGAAGTTTAATGCTTGCAAGTCATTGTCTTAAGACTGCCTAGACAGATGTTTTCCTTTTCCTATGATGACACCACAGCCTGATTGGATGAGCCAACCGTGGACTGCAACATTTATCTCAACTAGTGTTAAAAAAAGCATGTAAGTGTAGAGTGGAGAAGACTTCCCTTCAGAGGCTTCACTTCAGATGTATTCTGACCCAGACTCTATGCTGGTGTTTCCCAGATTAATTCTGAGAGAGCCTTCATGTCCCCTGCCGGAATCTATGTTGCTCTGAGACTCTACTGAGTTTTGTAAACTTCTCTTTATGGGAAATGTTGCGTATGATTGGAGATTTATTCAAAAAGCTTTATGCTTTCACCTCTTGAACTTAGAGCTCTTTATGGGTTCTAACTGATGCTTTTTTTTCATTCTACATAGCCAGAATAGGGATTTGCTTTTTGGAGTACGCTTTATGCATTTGCTCTGATATTAATGAGTTATACTGACTATTAATTTACTGATTGTTTTGTGATTGAACAATAAAGATTTACTGACTAAAGATTTTTTATGAAACTTTGAAACTCACACCAATTCTCATAATTGACTCCCAAAGATTCAAATTGAAACTATGATGAATGCATTGATTTGATCTACGGTTCCTGAATAATTCTCACTTATATCAAAGGACTGTCTGCCTTGGGGTCAGTAAGAGTGGGGACTTTTATTCTGATGAGTTGGTAAGATGTACGCCGTAAACCAAATATTTATTTAAAGTCTCTGCTCTGCCAGTGCACTGGATTGGTTTGTTAAGCTACTTTATAGACATAGTACTATGTTATCATGGATGATGTATTTCCCTTGGTGTAAAGTATCACTGCTTGGCACAGCCCCATATAGTAAGACTAGATGAGGAAGACTGACAATGTGGCAATGTGCCAAGTTCTCGCCCGTAATGTTCATTAATAGAAGTGTATCTCCTGCATCACAGTTCTTCAAACCTGCTCTCAATGGTCTTTGCTTTCCAATGTCTCTCACTTGGTACCCGAAGGACTGAGTGTATCTTAGTAGGCGGTGGAATATGGGAAGGGGATGGTTTTTCCTTAAAAATGTTTAGTACTGGAGAAATCTCCTGGATGGGGAACTCACCTCAGGTGTTAGAACTATGACAAGGAAGGCTGGACATTGAGTAATGACGATTACTAATAAGAAAGAGGTACATTCTCTTTAGAGTGAGTCTTAGGAATGTTCTGTACATGACATGAGCCTGCCTGCTTGCTATATCACTGAACTTCAGCAATAAAACTGTGCCTGCCTAAATACACACTACCTCCTCCCTACAACACCATCATAGTTAAACCCTCTGTATACTAAATTCTTCCTACGTGGGGAGAATGAGTGAACCCTGGTACACGGACAGCTTCCTAGGAATCTAACATAATGCACCAAGCATAAGACAACTGTGGTGTTAAATACTGTTCTAAACCCGCCTGTGGCTGCCAAACACCTTCTGCTCAAAAGTTTACTGTCCAAATTCTGATTTAATACACAGAGAGACATGGAATGAATTTGAATGTTGTTAATACTAGAAGTGGAAGAAAAGCAGACTGGTGTGTACTCAAGTACAGCAAATGCACTTTCGGTAATAGGTCTAGTATACTGAGTGGTGATTGACTTCTCAGAAAATGCATTTCCAGGAGAGGAAAAGTGTCATCCCTACTCCTATCTGTTCCCCCAGTGCGTCCAGTAGCAAATATTCTGCATTTATGACATTTACACTTTTTTTAGATTTTTCATGAGGAATTTTTCACTGTCATGAACCAAAATAGGAAGCACATGTCAGGCACGAATGACTGGCATGCTGTGAGGTGTACCATGTTGTGTTTAGCAATGTCCACAGAGAGTGGCAGTTTACATGGATTTCTAGGTTACCAGGATGCATTTATTTATTAAAGCTGTAATTTAGGTCCTAAGTTGTTATCTGAAAATTATATTTTCATTTGACTGTTTGCTGTCCTTGTGCCCAGCCATGTCTTATATTTTAGTAAATACTATACATATAGCTTTTTTACAATTCTCTTGCTTAAAAACATTGGGTCAGATGTATCATTCTTTCACGCAATGCAATGACACAAGAATATTTTGTCTTTGAACAATAAACATTTACTTGCTTAAGATTGTATATAAAGCTATGAAACTCACACCAACTCTCATCATTTACTCTTAAAGATTGAAATTGAAACAATGATGAATGAATTGATTTGATCTACAGTTCCTGACTAATTCTGACGTGTCGAAGGTCCATCTGCCTGGAACCCAGTAAGAGTTTATCCTGATGAGTTGGTAAGGTATACACCATAAACCAAATATTTATTTAAGTCTCTGCTTCACCAGTGCACTGGCTTGGTTTCTTAAGAAACTTAATAGGTATAGTATTATGTCATTCCGGATGATTTATTTCTCTGGGTGTACTGTTTGGTACACCCTCCCCCTTCAGTAAGACTGAGATGAGGAAGACTGACAAGGAGGCATGTGCCAAGTTCTGTCTGTAATGTTCTTAATAGAAGTCTGTCTTCCTCATCACAGTTCTTCAAACCTGCTCTCAATGAGCTGTGCCTTCCATTGTCTCTTGCTTGGTACCTACAGGGCTGAGTGTGTGTCAGTAGGAGGTTGTATATGGGAAGAGGCAGGTCGGAAATGTGCCATATTTATCAAGATATGGCGCATTCCTACTATCTGCTTGTGCTGGCGCATAATCTTCTGCAAAGCGCCAATGGAGGCACACTAGCATAATGGTGTCAGGGTGCCCACATTGCAGTCAGGATTTTGTTTTGCAGGAAGGGCAACATTCCTGCACAAAAACAATCATCTCATGATTTTCCCTCTTTCTACATGTGCTGCAGAATGCACATGTAGAAAGAGGAAACAATGAGGAGAAATAAGGATATTTTTCCTCATTGTGCCTCCCTTGGGAAGGCGTAGCATTTTGATGCAGTCCCAGGTTTAACAGTATTGGTAAATCTGGGAATGTGCCAAAATTCATGGGAGGATTTGTGGAAATACCTACACTTCACCCATGGAATGCCTTCCCATGGTAGAGTAACACAAGAGAGCCACTTGCCTGCCATGGGTTATTCCAGATTTACCAACCAACGCAAAGTCAATAAAAGTGGCTGTGTGTTGCTTGCTAAATCTAACTTAGGTATTGCGTTGCCCTTGAGACACCATGCGTGATGCAAGGTCAATGCAATATCATGACAAATCTGCCAAATTGTGCCCGGCAATGTTGATTTTAATTAGTGAAAGTGAAGTAATATTAAACTACGTAGACTTCTCAGTAACTGAGTATGCTGCATAATGAGCACTTTGTAACACTGTGTGAAAACTTACACCAAAAGCCTCTACTTCAATATATAATTTCCTTGAAATTATAGTGAACTATTGCAGCTTGTGTTCACACTCTGATGAAAGCTTCTATTCAGTCATCTTCTAGAACAGTTGTTGACAGAAGTCAATACCGCTACAAGCAGTCTTTTGACAAAGTATTAAACCACGTACCAAAGGCTGCACAATCTGAGTCAGAATGAGAGTGACGGAGAGATAGGGGGAGAGGATTGCCATATAACAACTTTAAGACCATACAGCTAAGCAACCAGCTTTAAAAGACATGGTACTTAAAATTCATAGACCCGAAACAACTCAGGCATTTGCAGAATATTTGCAAAAGCAATGCACTCAATTGTACCTTTGTAAGAAGCGTGTGCAAGGTTTCTAAACTGCTTTGACTCATAAGTTCTGAAAAGAAAATTGCTTATTGATTAAAAACCAACAGGAGTCAATATAAGTACTAAGACCTCAGCCAGGATAAAATAAGGTCAACCGTGAAGTGATGTTTAAGGCTGAAACTCTTACAATAAAAGTTAAGTACATGGCCCAATTCCAATTAACATTATTCAAACCATGAAGAAAAGGTTGACACACCAATTGTTTTCAGTACTATAGGGACCTGGAACGGGACTGGGCATCAGCGTAATTAACTATTGTACATTAGCAGTTGGACCTGCTGGGTGTCACACTTTGACTTTCCTGTGGAGAATAGCGATGACCCATAACGTAGGCTGGTAATATTTCTGTTCCCTCATTTGGGAGGTGGGTTCTTGTATAGATGCTAACACTTATTTTTTATGATGACACATATTTCCCAAGGTATTATCTCAGCCGAAGTCTTCCATTGAGGTTTCAGGGGTGCTCAAAATATTCCCGATGATTACCCTATGGAACAAATGCATGTGGTTGTAATACCACCTTAATCCTCACAAGGACTCTTGAGGAAAAATAGATGTGGCTACAAAGTACCCCAGAAGGATATTTCTAGGTGCTACAGACACTGATTACTGACTCAACCGGAGTAAATTAAATGAAGAAAGGAAGTTAGCAGAAGACAGAAATCTCACAAGGATGTCCAACATAACTTAGAGGTGGCACAGAATGGTTGTGGATTCTTCTTAAACTGGAGCTCAATGATCATGGCATGAGAGTGACTGTAGAGCTCTACCAAGATCCAGTGTTGGCATATAACACCAGTAATACAATAACTTTAATGTACTCTACATGAGTCTCTAATTTTAATGGAAATCTGTACACTAACAAGGCATCTTGATCTCACTCATGGTTAACCTGTCCTCTCCCACCTTCCTTTTGCAGGGCCATTATCCATTCACTCTTTCTACACCATGATATTGCAAAGCACAAAAAATAATAATTTAATTTGTGTTGCACCCTGAGATGGATGCTCCATGAGTTCAATCCTTGATGATAAACCCAGTTTGTATGTCCTTTGTGGGCTAGCTTCCTTACACTGAGGTAGGAAGTGTCCTCAGTCAGATCTCCTAACTGCTTTATTGTGGGTGCATTCCACTGCCATTTCAGAAAGTGACCTCTTTTTTGTAAGAAGTGGTCCACTTTTAGATCTCACCCACTGCTAAAATCATCATGCTTGCAAATAAATCAAGTCTGCTATCTGCTGCATGGTTAAAAATGTACCCACAAACATTTGTTTTTATAAATGACCTGCGTCGACTTCACTGGAAGATGGGGCTTCAGTAACCCCAGAAGTAACCAAGCTGGAGTTCAGAAGCTTAATGAGCGATAATTATTTCTTTACATGTTGTCTTCATCTTGTCACGTTACTGGGCATTCAAAGACAGAGGTCAAGTGTCAGATGATATCATCTGAGAGATGGCTGCTTATTCCTCTAACATGGTAATTGGAGCTTAATTTTCATTCTCTGAGTGTAAAATAAGGGAAGTTTGTACAGTGAACTATGTGACAATCTTTGTAGAGTAGAGTGAATGGAAAAGTTGTACATGTTGATTTTTTCAAACAAAAAAAATATTGCCCATTAATGATCTATAAGAATATTTCAAAATATAGCAGCACAAACGAGAGCACTTTTTTATAGTTTGGAAACAAACAGAATAAAAACAAACCAAGACACTTTACTAAGAAATGTGCAACTGATAATTATTCACTGAAATCCCACTTATGTGCTACATATTTTTAGCAGTAAAGCTACATGTCTGTGCACATTTTTGGGGTTATTTGAATTGAATATGATTTTGTCTGTAAATGTCTACACAACATCATCCTTGTTAGACCTGACAGCCTTAGGGTGGTCACCCCTAACTTTTTGTCTGCCTCCCTCCCTCCATTTTTTAGATACTGTTTTTGCTGGCTTTAAGACTGCACACTTTACCACTGTTAACCAGTGCTAAAGTGCATATGCTCTCTTCCTTTAAACATGGTAACATTGGATCATACCCAATTGGATTATTTTATTTACTTATAAGTCCCTAGTAAAGTGCACTATATGTGCCCAGGACCTGTAGATTAAATGCTACTAGTGGGCCTGTAGCACTGGTGGTTCCACCCACTTAAGTAGATCCTTAACCTTGTCTCAGGCCTGCCATTACAAGGCCTGTGTGTGCAGTTTCACTGCCAATTCGACTTGGAATTTTAAAGTACTTGCCAAGCCTAAAACTCCCCTTTTTCTACATATGAGTCATCCCTAAGGTATGCCCTAGGTAACCCCTTCGGCAGGGTGCTGTGTAGGCAAAAGGCAGGACATGTACCTGTGTACTTTACATGTCCTGGTAGTGTAAAACTCCTAAATTTGTTTGTATACTCTTGTGAGGCCTGCTCCCTTCATAGGCTAACATTGGAGCTACACTCATATATTGTTTGAGTGGTAGCTGCTGATCTGAAAGGAGTAGGAAGGTCATATTTAGTATGGCCAGAATGGTGATACAAAATCCTGCTGAACTGGTGAAGTTGGATTTAATATTACTATTTCAGAAATGCCACTTTTAGAAAGTGAGCATTTCTCTGCACTTAAATCCTTCTGTGCCTTACAATCCATGTCTGGTTAGGTTTAGTTGACAGCTCCCTTGTGCATTCACTCAGACACACCCCAAACACAGGATACTCAGCCTCACTTGCATACATCTGCATTTTGAATGTATTCCTGGGCTGGGAGGGTCGAGGTCCTGACAATTACATGTCAAAGGACAGTAGCCTGCCCTCACACAAAGGACTGCCACACCCCCTACTGGGACCCTGGAAGACAGGATTGAATTGAAAAAGGGAACTTGTGCACTTCTAAGCCACTCTTTGAAGTCTCCCCTACTTCAAAGGCACATTTGGGTATTTAAACAGGGCCTCTGCCCCTACCAACTCAGACACTTCCTGGAGAAGAGAACCTGAACTAGAACCTGCATCCTGCCAAGAAGACCTGTCTGGCTGCCCAAAGGACTCACCTGTCTGCTTTCTGTGATGGACTGCTGCCTTGCTGTTGCCCTGCTGCCTTGCTGCTCTCCGGCTGTGGTGAGAAGTGCCTTCCAAGGGCTTGGTAAGAGCTTGCCTCCTGTTCCCTGAAGTCTCAGGATCAAAAAGACTTCATCTCTACAAGAAAGACTCCTTGTGCGGTGAAAATCGACACACAGCCTGCCAGAAACAGCGCACAGCCTGCACCGCAGTGAAAAGTTCACTGCATGCCGAACTGGAAAGATGCAGCCCGACTTCCCACCAAGAAGATCGACGCAGTGCCAGCGTAGCAACCGGAAATTCAATGCACGGCCCCCTGGATCGACGCGCAGCTGAGCCAGAATGACGCAGCCCAGTTTCCAGAGAGGAATCGACGCAGTGCCTGCCGTTTGGTAGAAATTTCCACGCAATGCCCACCGGATCGATGCAGCCACTGTGACTTCGTCCTGCCAGTGCAGGAAATCCACGCATCATCCCCGGGGCGTCCAAAAACCCCGCAACCCGAAGAGGATCCACGACCGAGCACCAGAAATCGACGCACAACCGTCCCTTTGTGAAAACTAAATGACGCATCACTGTGTGCGGCCCGAGAAATCGACGCACACCCCCTTTGTTTCCACGCATCTCCTCATCTGCAGTTCTTTGCAGAGATTTTGAATGGAAACCAGGTACTTTGTGCTTGTTAGAGACATTTGTTGCTTTTTAAAGACTAAAGACACTTTATATCATTTTTACAGGGCTATCTCAACATATACTTATTGCATTTTAATTGTTCTGACCTGCATCTTATCAGATAAATATTATATATTTTTCTAAACACTGTGTGGTATATTTTTGTGGTGCTATATTGTGTTACTGCATGATTTATTCCACAAATATTTTACACATTGCCTTCTAAGTTAAGCCAGATTGCTCAGTGCCAAGCTTCAGAGGGTGGGCAAGGATAATTTGGATTATGTGTGACTTACCCTGAGTAGAGTGAGGGTCCTTGTTTGGATGAGGGGTAACCTGACTGCCAACCAAAGACCCCATTTCTAACAATCCTGCTGTAGACTGCACGCTTCAAAATGCACCACTCGCTACATACCACACTCGCACCACTGCTGCTGAACGAGGGAGGCTCATTTGCAATACTTGCTCTTTGCAAGACTCTTGGTTTTTTCACTATCCCTATGACTTCAATGTTACAATACTGGTGAAGAAACCCCGACTCTGAAAACTGTTCCAGCACCACTGGTCGAACTTGATGTCATTCAGATGAAAACATTATTGTTTGAAGTTGGGTTGTTGGTGGCCTGGAGTGTGAGCCCTGGTCAAGCAGCAACCACAATCTTAGTCAGTATAAGGCACAAGCAAACTCCAAATTAACCTGTGCTCAGCCCCCTGGTAGCTTGGCACGCAGCAGTCACACTTAACTTGGGGTCAATTTGTAAAGTATTTGTGCAGCATGTCAAACAGTAACTCAATGAAAACACCACAAAAAAAGATCCTACACCAGTTTAGAAAAATAGAGCTTAATTTAATAAATAAAACAGGGCCAAAACAACAAAAATCCATCCAGTAGAAACCAAGCTATAAATCTTTAAAGAATACACTACAAAATAGTACTTAAAAGCATAAAGCGCCATTTGAGGATATCTGGTCGCACTTGACTGAGTCAGAGTCAAAAGTTTAGGCTAACTGCGATGGAGCACAGGTTGGATACAGTCTCAGATTAGTTCTGCTGAAGTTTTACCTTCTCAATTTTTATGCTGAGTCCTATTCGCATTGGAGAGGGTTTCCGGGAGCAAGTAGAGTGTGGCAAGTGACAGTCGGCCTTGCACGAAGAGCAGGCCGAGTGTCATGGACATGCATGCTGGAGCTTTGCATTGGTGGTACCCTGCAGACTGACATTGCAGTGCGAAAAGATAGGCTTGTGGCAGGTCATGCTGATTTTCCAAAGGAGTGCACAGTTCCGGTGCAAACTGGCCTGTTTACAGAGCCCAAATGCTTGAACTGAAGAGCCCAAGAGCCACACCAATGGCCCAGAACACGAGAGACCCCACTTAGGGGTCAGCAGCTCACTGAAGATGGTTCCAAGAGGTGTTTAGGAGCCTGTTAGTCCCAGAGGCTCAGATCAGCAGACTACCTCTTTGAGCCATTCCGGGGTCCTGGGTTCAAGATGGAATGGAGGTCCAGTTTTTCATCCCCAGGAAGAGGGCAGCAGGTCAGCACAAGACAGCTTCTTCAGTGTAGCAGTCTAGCAGAGTGGCAGTCCTTGTAGCAGCACAGCAGTCCTTCTTCCAAGCAGAGTATCCACAGGTCCAAAAGTGTACTGAAGTGGTGGTGTCTGAGATCCTTCTTTTATACACCCATAGTCATTTGAAGTTCGGAGAAGCTTCTAGAGGGATGCTTTTGAAGTGTACAGATGTTCTGCCTTCCCTGCCCTAGCTCCAAGCTGGCTGAAGTGACAATGCAATGTTGTTAGGCCCTTTGTGTGGAGAAATGATTTAACCTATTCAGGTGTAAGTGAGGCTGGGCCCAGCTCCCCTCTCCCATCTTGCCAGCGATGGCCCATTCAGTCACACCTAAGCTCCAATTGTGTGCGGCAGTCTAGGAGGAATACAAAAAGCCCAACTACAACTAGTCAGGTGGCCATAGACAGGCTCCAGACACCAAATGGCTAAGGCAAGAAAATGTCAACTTTCTAAAAGTGACATTTTCAGCACTGCAATTTAAAATCCAACTTCACCATAAGTTAAGATATTAAATTAGAAATCCAGAGACACCAAACATGATACAATTATCTCTTCCCATTTGGAAATTACACCTATAAAATGTAATAAGGAAGGTCCAGTGTTATCCTAGGGGAGAGATAGGCCTGGCAGTAGCGAACAATTAATTTAAGAGTTTTTTGCTATGACAACATGTAAAACTTAACAGTATATGCCATTTTTTAAACACATTGTACCCTGCCTTTGGCGCTGTCCAAGGCCTATCTTAGAGGTCACCATATGTATTAAAAAGGAAGGTTTGGGTCTGGCAAAAGATTCATTTTGCCAGGTCAACATGGCAGGTTAAACCTGTGCACACAAGATCTCTACTGTCAGCCTGAGACATGTTTAAAGGGCTACTTAAGTGGGTGGCAAAATCAGTGCAGCAGGCCCACTGCATTGGCGTTTAATTTATAGGCCCTGGGCACATGTAGTGGACATAGGGACTTATAAGTAAAGTAAATTTGCCAATTGGGTATAAGCCAATGTTACCATGTTTTATGGAAGGAGCACTGGTTAGCAGTGGTTAAGTGTGCAGAGTCCTAAGGCCAGTAAAATTGAAATTAGCAAAAACAGGTCAAGGCAAAAAGTAATGGGGAAGTAATGGCCAATTACATC
The DNA here is from genome assembly GCF_031143425.1 of Pleurodeles waltl. Lineage (NCBI taxonomy): Eukaryota > Metazoa > Chordata > Amphibia > Caudata > Salamandridae > Pleurodeles > Pleurodeles waltl. Next base: position 920,984,439 of record NC_090442.1, on the reverse strand, counting down.
AAGTCTAACAACTATTGTTACTTCTATGCACCCCAATGATGTTTGCCCAGGGGTCCTTTTCTGTGCAATATAATTAAAAGTTAATGGTATGATTCTGCTACCTGAAGAGCAGAACAGATGATCTTTTTCTTTGAAACCTGAGTCTTTCAATCCTGCCATTAAACAAATACTGACATAAAAACATTCTGTACTATAAATCCTTCATCTTTGTGTTCAGGTGTCATGAGGCAAATCAGTGGCTGCAAGTTGAATGCCATCTTCCATTTTCTACATCTATGAAAAGGGCATACAACAGAATATCTACTTAATATAGTAGAAGAGCCTAACAGAGTATGTATGACTTTGTGCAGTGTGTCCAGGTCACCCTTTTTGTAACTGTTTGTGAACCGCATGTTAGATGTTTTTATTTTATATTATCTTCTGTTATAAGTCTGCTGGATAGTTCAAGTTCACCTTGGAGCCTTTAGCAGTGTAACGAAACTACAAGACACTTACATGCTTTCTGTAGTGGCAGAGGGTTTCTGGAAGTGGACTAGTTCTGTTTCGCTTGGACAGCTCATGCACTGTCTCTGAAAGTCATGTTGTTTACATACAGTGTGCTTACATCCCACCAATAGCTTACCATTTGTTAGCTTTAGCGTCACTCTCATTTCCTTCATCCCAGTTTGTCACAGAATGCGGGCATCATATCCGCTTCTTGTGTTTGGCCCTCCCCTGGAGCATAGACCAAATACTTGTGTCCATCCACTGCTCCTGTTTTTGGAGCTACGTTTTTCTTCGTGTTCAAGCACTCCATATAAGTGCTTGTGTTTTCAGTCCATATCCCATATCACCATCTATGTAGCTTCTATTTCCTTCCACCCGCCCCCCTTCCATGTTGCTTCTTTTCCCTCTCACCCTGTACCCTGTACTGTACACCATTACACTCTATGCCATTGCACTCTTCTCTGCACCACCCTACTCTCTACCACTGCACTCTACACCACTCAGCCCTGCACCCCTCTACTCTACAACACTGCACTCTACCTCCCTGCATTCTATGGCACTCTTCAACGCTGCACTTTACACCTCTCTACTCCATTCTGCACCACTCTATGCCACTCCACTCAATGCCACTGAACTCAACACCACTGCATTTTTCGCTATTCTACAATGCATCACTCTACTTTATGCCACTGCACTCTACTGTGCATCACTTTACCCTATGCCACTGCACTCTACACCACTGCACTTTATGCTACTGCACTCTACTATGCACTACTCTACTCTCGCCCACTGCACTCTATGCCACTGTACTCTGAACCACTCCACACCACTGCACTTTATGCCACTGCAATCAACGACACTATAGTCTGCACCACTCTATGTCAGTGCACTTTATGCCATTCCACTCTATTGTAGGCCACTGCTCTCTATGCCACTGCACTCTATTCTATGCCAATGCACTCAATGCAATGCACTTTTGGGCAAACCACTCCACGCTAATGCACTCTACTCTACTATGCACTCTACCACTACTGCACTCTGTGCCACTCTACACCACTGCACCCTATGCCATTGCATTTTATACCACTCTAATCTACTGTGTAACACTGTACTCTAGACCACTGCACTCTACACCACTCTACTCTACACAACTGCACTCTATGCCACTGCACTCTACTTTGCACCCTCCTACCACACTGTACTGTATGTCACTGCACTTTACTCTGCCCCACTCTATGCCTCTGCACTCTACACCACTCTGCCCTGCAGCACCCTACTCAATGCCACTGCAGCCTACTCTACACCACTTTACACTACTGCACTCTACCCTGCACAGCTGTACTCTATTTAACTCATGTCTGCGCCACTCTACTCTAGGCCACTGTAACTTACACCACTGCACTCTACTCTGCACCTCTGCACTCTATGCCACTGCAGTCTACACGACTCTACCTTATGCCATTGGACTCTACGCTGCTGCACTCTACACAACTGCACTCCATGCCATTATTTTCTGCACCAATATATTCTATTCCATTGTACTCTGTGCCACTGCATTTTACAACACTCTAATCTATTCCACTGCACTCATTGCATTGCACTCCATGCCACTGCATTCTATTCTGCACTGCTCAATGCCACTCTACTCTATGCCACTGCAATCTACTATACATCACTCTACTCTGCACAATTCTACTCTACTCCCTGCAGTCTACCCAGCAATACTCTAATCTATGCCACTAAATTCTACATTACTCTACCCCACTCTACTCCACACCACTGCAGTCTATGCTACTGCACTCTACAACACTCTACTCTACATTCAATGTCATTGCACTCTACTGTGCACCACTCTACCCTATGCTAGTGCACACTACACTGCTCCACTCTGCAGCACTCTACTCTATGCCACTAGACTGTACGCCATTGCACTCTATGCCACTCTACTCTGCACCACTCTACTCCACTGCACTCTACACCACTACACTCTATGCCACTGCACTCTATGCTACAGCACTGTACACCACTCTACTCTATGCCACTGCATTCTAGGCCATTCTACTCTGCACCACTCCATACAGTATAACTGCTCACTACTCTTCACCACTCTACTCTATGCCACTGCACACTACACTAGTCCACTCTATTTCACACCACTCCACTCTGTTCTATGCCACTTTATGCTACTTTATACCACTCCATGTCACTTTATGCAACTTCCCACTTACTCTTTATCACTCCACTTTACACCACTTGACTCTATCCCATGCAACTCAGTTCCGCTCAGTGCCACTTCACCCCACTCCACACAATGTCACTATAGGCCTCTCTCCTCTACGCCAGTTTACTCTACCCTACTTCACTCTATGCACTCTATGCCACTCCAAGCCTCTCTGCGCCACTCCACACCGCTCTACTCCACTCAACTTTACTTTATGACAATTCACTCTACACCACTGCACTCTACTCCATGTCATGGTAATCTATACCAGTACTCTTCACTCAAAGCCCCTCTACTCCATGTCACGGTATGCCACTTTATGCCACTCCACTCTACTGTACGCCACTCCAAGTCACTCTACTCCACAACACTCTATGCCACTGTACGTCACTACACTCTATATACTACTCCACACCACTCTACTCATTTTACTCAGCTCTGTGCTGCTGCATAACATAGACATGAGCCAAGCCAATAACAAAAGAGCAAAGTCAATAGCCAAGAGCAAAGCCAATAGCTCTTTCATCGGCCCAGCCTATTGGCTTTGCCATTGCTTGCTCATTAAAGAGTCCTCTATAAAGATGCAGTGATTTTTTAATTATCAATTGTTTCTTTGTGTTTCTCGAACCAAATTCTAGATTATTCCGCAGCTGAAGTGCCAATGCAGAGAAGGAAATTCCTTCTGTGAGTGTCTTTCTAGATTTACAAATGTAATGTAGGGAGGATCAAGAGCATTCAGTACTTGCCTAATGTTTAAGACCAAGAGCAGCTGTTTCCCAACAATTGCATACAATTTTGGAGAAATGCCCAGATTCTCTGCAATACAGACAAAGATTTTCCCTTTGCCTTCTCTCTCTCTCTCTCTAACTCTCTCTCCAGAAGACAGATTAGGGTGTTCACTACCAATCTGCATTGGCACCTCTGATATATTAGGTGAAGGATTAACTTCAACTCCTGTAGAGAGGAACTATCCTCATCTCCACTGAGCATGCGTCTTCTCTTTTCACCTTGCTGCTAATCCGTGTTCAATCTGAAGTTCTAAGTCTATAAGAGCCTGATCTGGTAGTAGGTCTGCTAACCACCATAGAAACTGCGTTTTTAAGATCCTCCATAACCCATGATAAAATGCAACTGCTGCTGACTCAGCATTAAAACACTGAAAGCAACTTACATAGGAAATAAATTCTTGATTTCCTCAGTGGCGGGTTGACAACTCATATGGGCTTCTTAAGTGGTATGGCTCTTCTTGAACACAGACTGACACTGGACAAGAAAAAGCATAATGAACTCTGTTGTAGGATCAATAGTGTTACTCAAGACGAGGCATCCTAAGTCAAAAAAGATAATACGAATATACCTTTGGGAACATCTGTGTAAAACTACTACGCTCGGCTACGAAAGTGTAGCAGGCACTGTTCCAGAAATGCAACAAGTCTTTATATTTCTGAGGAGATGCCATTATCACTAGAATAGGTCATGGAGCTATGATATTGAAAGGCACTTGCTGTCTGGAACCCTAAATGATACCGAAAAGAATCCCTTGTAAGGTATGAGGCAAAAAGGCACTCCTACTGTAAATGATTACTCTGATCAAGCAGCAATTCTCTTTCTGCCCACATTGTCTGTATCTTGTTCCCGAAGTCCATTAATGGTGAATGACAAGAATATTAAATCACATATATTGACTGACATGAATATTGTATCAAAAATGTCGTCACTACAAAATTATCGAGGAACAGAATATCGAAGTTAATAACATTACTTTCTATGTATGTATCACGTTTAAAAATATTGTTGGAAATAATATAGTTAATGTATTATAGTTGCATTAAATATTGATTTTAAATTGCTTGAATTATTGTTTTACTTTTTTGTAAGTATAGTTTGACATTTTTAAAGTATAATTAAGTTAGTTTTTTTAAATGTAAACAGTAATTAACAATTTTGTAGCAGATTGTTGGGCTTCTAGGGGAACAGAATGGGAAGTTATTTAAATTATAAATTATTGTATTTTATTTTCCGTTTATTTTTATGTTAATTTATTATATAATTGGTAAATACATCAGTTAATTGATAAACTATTATTTAAATTATTTAAGTTTATTTTGTCACTGAAGGAGTTCCTAGAACAAAAGTCCCCGATCACTGGTGAAAGTCTGGTACTCAGAGCAGATATTCTCTAACAAACAAAAATCTGAGGCACAGGGAGGGATGACGAGACTGTGGGATCCAGGGCATGAGCCTGAAGTCAATGGAAAGGAAGAAGCACAGGATAGAAAGGAGTAAGAGGCCTTTACAGTTTCCGTAGTATCCAAGAAGTCCTGGAGTTGACTCTCCTGCGTGGAAACTGGGAGATTTAAGTAGGAAGGTTGGAGCACCTGAAATGCTAGGAGAGGTGGATGAGGACAACATGCAGTGCTTTATTCATAATAGAAAGAGTGCAGGTGCCTACAGCTCTGCTCAGAAGCATACGTGTGGCACAAATAGACGTCAGAGTGCCGAATACCAAGGCTGTGTAGTCTTCAATCCATCTCATGCCTCCACGACCAGATGCTCCCTGACAATGATATCACTTTTTCAGGAGTTTGCCTTCTCCCTTTCTGACGGTTTTTCCTTCTTTCTGCTCAAATACGCGTTTTATGTGTTTTTCTCTCTTTTGCTCTCTCTGATCAGGAAAAATAAGTATTGGTCCCTAAAAATGTGTGCAGGTGGCCCCCACCAGCTCAAGTAGAGCACTGAACAGTGGCAGAACAATAGCCCCCGCAGCCCTTGCAGTGCGGGGGGGGGGGGGGGCCTCTGGTACTGTGCATGGGTGGCAAGCCCCTTCCCTGAGAGCTCCTGACTAGGTCCGGAGCATGAGAAGCCCCTTTAATGTATTTTGCTGGGAGGCCCCTTCATATTTTGTTATCCCACTGACAACATGTATTGTGAATTCCAAACATACAGAGTCCATTTTTTTGTGCAAAACATTTGAAGCTATCAAAGTGTTTTAAGATGACCGAAGTTCGACAGCTTGTAATTCGTAATCAACACATCAACAAATGTAATGCTGTGAAGCAAGCAATTAACAGAAAGTAACGAGGGTTGTGAAGCGACGCATAGCTTTTGCTTATTGTACTCTTATATTCTGGTGCAAATTTGGGAATTTCCGGCCTCCTGGATCACTATAGGGCTTAAAGGAGAGGTACGCCGTATTATATTTTACAGGGAAGCATTAATGTATCACTGTCGCAAAAAAGAACTGAAAAGAACAAGTGAAGAGTGCCCTAATTTTAATGAGCTATGTGTCTCTGTTTTTCAGTGACTAACGCACACCGATGTGCCCCCTCCCCCCCCCCCCCCCAGAATGTGAAGAGAAGCCACTGATTTTCCCACATCTCATAGATATGTATTGGTCTTGGGGTGACTGGGGCCCCTATGGAGGGTTGGGGGTCTCTGGAGACTTGGAGGCCCCGTGTGTCACAGGGGCTAGCGTTACGAACCTGCTGTTTTTGTCTCAAATGTTTTTAGGGTTTATCACACAAACCTAATGTATTTCAAACTGATAAGGTCGTGCCATCTGTAGTTTGGGAACGTTCAAGGATGCAAAGTTCTCCCTGTGTGTCCCTCAGGACAAAAAGCATCCTTTACAAGTAAACTCATTTCATTTCATAACTATGACAGAAATATTTTACATCCCACGGTCTCCGTTTAGAATAATGTTGTGTACGAGAAGTTTTATGAACCTGTTCAATAAAGTACAGTCATAAACAACAGCCGTGTAGCACTAAAACAAGCCTCACAGAGCAAAGCAATAAGAACAAATCTTTTATAGTCTGCGGGCTATATAATACAAAAAGAACAATACATCCAACTACAATTCACATAATCAAACACTCATATTTAGTGGATTACAGAAATTATTTTGCATCACTTTTCAACAACACAGATGATAACTGGCAGTGCGCTTGCTGTTTTGTTGGATCTCATCTGTCTTGGACCAGAAACCTTATTGATCTGCATACATGCGCTACTGGTGTGTGAATTCATCCATTATCCATTCGCACGATGATAAAAAATGAATGTGGCCGGCACGATCAAGCCTGCTGATATTTTTCACTGGCGCATCTTTTTCTTATAAATAGAACCCCAAAGTTTAAGTATGGAGCTGCCCCTATGAGTTAATGCGCAGCTTTCATATTTGAGTCAACTGATTCTTATTTAAAGACAACCAGTCCATCTTTATACTGTGGTAAATTTTACAAGGGTTTTTTCCTTCCCTCTGCCCTCGTTCTTTTTGTTTCGACTGTTTCATTCTGTATTTAAGGGTACCAACCCCCATTCCCATTTTAGTCATGCATCTAAAAGTTGTGATCCTGCCTATGGCCCCTGTGTCAGTCAACGACACGTGCCAGAGTCAGTATCATAACTTCCCTGTTCACAGACCACGCAACGACGTCTTAAATGCCCATCTGGACATACACAAGGTAGATTATAAAAAGAACCCGTGGGCTGGTACAAAGGCGTATGATGAACCTCCATGGAAGGGCAGTATATTAACAAAGAAACGTATAAACTCAAAAGGAACGGATGTACACACGCAATCTGTGCTGAGTAAACCTATGTACCTATCAAAACATTTGAATTGCAGCTTTTTTCCTAGCCCTATGCCTAAGCATCTTACCTAGAAAATACTTTACTGCGATTCAACCTTGAGGTTTTCCCAACTTTTTCTATGCTTACACTGCTATAATGTTTAACAGTTGTAAACAGTGTGCCTAAACGCGTCACATCATATAACCTTTAAAATGTATCCTACAGCAGATGTTTATTTTAATTTCTTCTTGGTGGCAGCTCGGATTTTTACTATTTTGGAAGCTAAAATGACTTCATAAAATGCCTATAACTGAACTGATATTTTTGAAACCTTTAAAAATTAATATTTTACAAAAGGTTAAGTATTGCTAATGTATTCCGGCCACACAATCCACACAGCTCTGGCAGTAGTAGTTGCAAAATTAAATCTCTACAATATTAGTACAGTTGTTTAATATTCTTTTAGTCTGGGCTGATAAGCAAGAAGACCAATGTGTTTGTTATCAACTGCAACTGGGGGGGGCTCCTCGGTCCTCTGAGGTACCAACAACAAATCACTAGAACCAAGTCTAACGAGGGATTCTGCCACCGTCCTTTGACTGGCAGCTGACCACGGTTCGGATCTAGTACAGCAGCACAGCAAACACCTTTACAGAAAGGCACGAGCCAGGCTGATTTTCTAAAGTAGCGGAGGATGTAAGATCACTAGCCACAAACTAAATCTATCAGCTTTTCGGAAATGTTATGCTGCTGAGAAAAGCAGATCTAAGCCACTTCAGAGAGCACCTAGGATTTGTAGCACAGTGACGAGCAATGCACACTACTGTTCAAGCCCTCGTACTCTTAGAAGTGGATGGTGGTAACGCCCTTCTCCATGGCCTCCTGTGTTTCACAGTGGCACCCTTTAAGGGCAGCACAATCTTCACATACCCCTGCATCATTTACAAAGCCATCACAGCCAGCTCTCTCCTTATCTTGCAAACAAACACCATCTCTGGTGATGTTCGGCATAATTACAGTCAGGACACCATCTGGCTGCTGACCCTAGGGCGAGTCACAACCCTCTACGCACTACGCACTGTCATACTATTGTTCAAAGGCCCTGGTTGCAGCAGAAGAGAGGCTGATCAGAGCCACTGGCTATAGCAGCTTGCAAAAAGCCCGTGTTCTGAAACACCCTGCCTGGGGGTCTTTGACAATGACATCGTAGAATGCAGAGGTAGGGGCATACAGGGAGTGCAGAATTATTAGGCAAATGAGTATTTTGACCACATCATCCTCTTTATGCATGTTGTCTTACTCCAAGCTGTATAGCCTCGAAAGCCTACTACCAATTAAGCATATTAGGTGATGTGCATCTCTGTAATGAGAAGGGGTGTGGTCTAATGACATCAACACCCTATATCAGGTGTGCATAATTATTAGGCAACTTAACAAAAAACAAATATATACCCATTTCAATTATTTATTATTACCAGTGAAACCAATATAACATCTCAACATTCACAAATATACATTTCTGACATTCAAAAACAAAACAAAAACAAATCAGTGACCAATATAGCCACCTTTCTTTGCAAGGACACTCAAAAGCCTGCCATCCATGGATTCTGTCAGTGTTTTGATCTGTTCACCATCAACATTGCGTGCAGCAGCAACCACAGCCTCCCAGACACTGTTCAGAAAGGTGTACTGTTTTCCCTCCTTGTAAATCTCACATTTGATGATGGACCACAGGTTCTCAATGGGGTTCAGATCAGGTGAACAAGAAGGCCATGTCATTAGATTTCCTTCTTTTATACCCTTTCTTGCCAGCCACGCTGTGGAGTACTTGGACGCGTGTGATGGAGCATTGTCCTGCATGAAAATCATGTTTTTCTTGAAGGATGCAGACTTCTTCCAGTACCACTGCTTGAAGAAGGTGTCTTCCAGGAACTGGCAGTAGGACTGGGAGTTGAGCTTGACTCCATCCTCAACCCGAAAAGGCCCCACAAGCTCATCTTTGATGATACCAGCCCAAACCAGTACTCCACCTCCACCTTGCTGGCGTCTGAGTCAAACTGGAGCTCTCTGCCCTTTACCAATCCAGCCACGGGCCCATCCATCTGGCCCATCAAGACTCACTCTCATTTCATCAGTCCATAAAACCTTAGAAAAATCAGTCTTGAGATATTTCTTGGCCCAGTCTTGACGTTTCAGCTTGTGTGTCTTGTTCAGTGGTGGTCGTCTTTCAGCCTTTCTTACCTTGGCCATGTCTCTGAGTATTGCACACCTTGTGCTTTTGGGCACTCCAGTGATGTTGCAGCTCTGAAATATGGCCAAACTGGTGGCAAGTGGCATCGTGGCAGCTGCACGCTTGACTTTTCTCAGTTCATGGGCAGTTATTTTGCGCCTTGGTTTTTCCACACGCTTCTTGCGACCCTGTTGACTATTTTGAATGAAACGCTTGATTGTTCGATGATCACGCTTCAGAAGCTTTGCAATTTTAAGAGTGCTGCATCCCTCTGCAAGATATCTCACTATTTTTGACTTTTCTGAGCCTGTCAAGTCCTTCTTTTGACCCATTTTGCCAAAGGAAAGGAAGTTGCCTAATAATTATGCACACCTGATATAGGGTGTTGATGTCATTAGACCACACCCCTTCTCATTACAGAGATGCACATCACCTAATATGCTTAATTGGTAGTAGGCTTTCGAGCCTATACAGCTTGGAGTAAGACAACATGCATAAAGAGGATGATGTGGTCAAAATACTCATTTGCCTAATAATTCTGCACTCCCTGTAGAAAGGATTGACTTGGTTCAAGGGGAGTGAAAACCCAGTTTATATGATCAAACGAAACAGTGAAAACAAGAAAGAAGGTGCAACAAAATGAAAGAGAGAGAAATGCACGCAGAAGATAAGAAAAGTCATGCCATAGGGACTGAGAGAAAGAATGTGAAAGACAGTAAATGAAAGATAAGGGAAAGATAGAGATGGGAGAAAGCTAGAGAGCAAAAGGAAAACGAACCCAGAAAGAAAGAGCATAACATGAGAGAAAACTTGAAAAAGAGACAGAGGGAAAAGTAGAGTTAAAGAGTGGGGGATAGAGAGATGAAAATATAAAGCAAGAGTGGGAGTAAAAGAAAAATGAGGCAAATAGCAAGCTAGACTTAGAATGAGAGAAAATGAGAAAGCATTTACTTCACAATGTTTTTGCTGGCTCTTGGAGCCAAGCCAGTCTACTGGCTTGGCTTCTCACCTGAATTGCCGGACTTGCCCACTATTACTTCGGATTAAGTGCAAAGAATAAAAACAATAAGCCAGCAGGCCTTTTACATATATGCACACAGGATCTGGAACAACACCTATACATCGGAACTGTTCCACATGGTGCTTTAGTTTAAGGAAAATTTGAAGCGGTACCTCTTTAAAGAACACTACACCACAAACAGTCTACAAACTAGCTATTTCTTGTATCACTTGTTGAATTTGTTTGTCTTTGACCGTGTACAGCTTTCGGCTGCCTTTTGGCTAGGTTTCTGCTAATACCGCATACATACAAATGAAACCTAGATTTAGGACACTTCCATATGAAGATGACAAGCTGTTTCGAAAAACTTTAGAGCAGTTTTGAATTAGTGATGCCAAGAAAAATAATGAATAACTACTCTTACTAACACCAGTTTCCTTCTTGGTCTGAAGATTTGCATATTATGGCTCGGAAAACGAATTCATTATCTACTGCTGTGGGTGCGGGCACACACAGCAAGGGATGTGAAAGGAACTGAAGCTAAGGAGTCATGCAGGGATGTAAACACCCTGCATCTCCCAGGAGGTTCTTAATTTAATTAAGACATTCTGCGCTCATGGGCTGAATAGTCTAATAGCCTTATACCGCCATTAAAGACCTGCTCCCTTGTTATATGCCCTCTCCTTTGGCTCTGGACTACATCAGTTGAGTGGTCCTTCAGTGGCTGGTATAGCCAACTGCTTTCATGAGCGAAAATCTCTGGGTGACAGTAAACAGATTTCAAGATATTCTTACAGATCCCAAAATTCTGTTGGATCTGGTAAACAGCATTACCAACTTCATCAGAATTAAGTGGCCACTTGTAACGAGAGTGTTAGTATTATTGTGCAAGTGCCCCCAGTTTTTGAAGGTGTCTTCAAGGCTCCTAAAGTTTGGATGTAGTCACAGGCTGTACCCACACTTGCAGGAGCTTCCAGGCCCTCCCTCAATGGCTAGTGAGCAGAATGTCTCTACGTAGATGTTGGTAGTGTAACCACTGATGCACTGTTTATGTCAGGAGCACTCCTAGCATGCCTTTGGCAGAAGGCTAAGAACCCTCTTTTAAGAAGGTGCAATCTATGATTCCAGCACAGAAACTCCCTGGGGCCATTTGTGCCCCTTGTAAAGAGCACTCAATGGCTCATACTAAGGTCCTCATTATGAGTGTGGTTGTCTGAAGACCACCACACTCGCAGAAGCACTCTTACCGCCACCACCGTATTATGACTGCAGCGGTTTGGGCGAAGCCAAACTGCCACAATGCCGCCAATACCATCAGGGAGGTTGGACCGCTGGGCCGGAGGTTAGCACCTCCAGCCCAGTGGCAGCAGTAAGACCACCGGCGGTATTACGAGTCAGCACACTGCCAGGCTTTTCGTGGCGGTCGCATCGCCACAAAAACCCTGGCGGTAACGCACCCGGCGACAGGAATTCCCATTCCTGTCTCTGGCACATGCACCCCCACACGTCCTCCACACACTTGCAGACACCCCCGCCCACCCGTCCACACACTAGCAAACACCCCCACTCGAATGTACACTTGCAAACACCCCCACCCGTCCACACACTTGCAAACACCCACCACCTGACCGCACAATTGCAAACCCCGACCTGACAGCACCCATACATACACACACACATCTCATTCATACAAACGCTCCTACCTGACCGCACACATACATACAAACACCACCACCCGACCGCACGCATACATACAAACACCATCACCTGACCGCATGCATACATACATACACACACCCCCACTGGCACACACAGTGACATACAAACACCTCCACTCATCCGCACACCTTCATACACGCACCCCCACTCATCCGCTCATCTTCATACCCACTCTCCCACTCATCTACACACTCCCTGACATACACCACCACTTGCTCGCATGCACCCATACAAACATCGCTACTCACATACATCCCAATACACACACCTACTCACTTGCCCCCAACACACCCCTCTCCCCGCTTCCATTCAGACACACACACCCTCAATGCACACATACAAACACACATGCACTCACGCACACCCATACTGCTACACATACATGCACACATCATACACATGCACACAGCACCCCCGTCCCCTCTCCTATCCCTTTTGGATAGTCCGCCTACCTGTCTGGGCGTGGTGATTGTCCGAGAGGGAATGGGTTTTGGCATTTCCACCACCAGCGCAGCAACACCATGCAAGAACCGCCGTGCTGTACTATGTCTCATAATACGGCGGGCAGAGTGCTTTTGTTGTGGCGGTGCTGGCAGTGGAACTGCCTCTCACCCGCTGTTGGTCAGGCCGATGGTGTTGAATTTCCACCGTTAAATGGGTGGATATCCAGTAGTGACTCATAATACGGCGGTCTTTGGACTGCCAATACTGGCGATCTTCTGGCACCTGCGACAATGGCAGTCTTGCAAAAAGTCATAATGAGGGCCAAAATGTGCACCAAGTGGTTTACGTTTGGTCTGACCCCTGTAGGCCTTGCCCTTTGCATGATGTTCATAATATGGAGGATGTTCAATGGCTAAAGGAAACCCCAAATTGAATTGGTCATGCTTCTGTGCAAATGATGGCATGCTCACTTGTTGTTGCATGGGGGCACGAAAATTACACATATCTCAGAAGGTACATCACAAATAGTTATGGACTCTTCTCTGCTAAAAATTGATTCCCTTTTTTGCACTCATAGGGTCATTTAGTTACACAAGCACCAGTAGTGCTTGGGTAAACATAGGAATTCTCCTGTTTCACATATTTCAGTAGTCAGCTAGATTACTGGTTTTGAAAATTGGCATTGTCCCCCAGAAGCAGGTTCCTAGATTGCTTTACATAATGCACACCAAGCAAAACAAACAATAGATCCATGCATAATATATGGGATCTTTGAATAATCAGGGGACAAGGCCTTGCTAAATATAATCTCTAGTCACCAAAAACAATATCTTTCAACCCTAAAGAATCAGTAGCACAGGACTTCCCACTCACAGCTGATGGCTGACAATCTTTTGTTTTGCAGCAGTACCTTTGACCTCCATTGGGAGACCTGAATAATAAAAACAACTCTTCCTTTGCGGCATTGCACATTTTACTTGTTTTTATTCCTTTTTGTTCTAGTTAGAAAAGTAATGAGATATAGCAAGCAAAAATAAGCCCATTAATGAAAAGCAACTAAATGAATTCAAGAATAAATCTAGTAAAGATAACATCAACGCCTAGTATTATGAAAACTGTATAAAACAATACACTGATCTTGAAGTCTCAATAAAAAATGTGTAACATTTAAACTTTGCAAGGTTCTTTAAATTGTTCAATTAAAACATGTGTTGGGGCAATCTTCTCCCTCAAAAAACATTTTAGCACAAACATTTTGACTCCAGCATTTTTGGTGAAAAAGTCTCATTCAAAAAAAGTTTTCTAAGAGTGTTTTCCTCCTCTAAAATTTGGTCTTGCAGAGTCTTCCCCCCCCAAAAAAACACATACTTATTCAATTCACGATAGGGTCAAGTAATAGTAGACAACATTTTTTTATATATAATAGATCATTTTTATCTCCTCATAATGATATAAAATAAATTGTTAAATGAGGCCAATTGTTACCTCAGTTGTCCATGTGAGTTTTTTCAAGGTCCATTAGCATATTGCTTTTTAATGGATAACTAGTAAAAATTTATAAAATTCTAACAATTCATTTGCTGTTAACCTTTTTGAGTAATTTATTGGGAAGTGACACTTGGGATTTCTGTATCTCTATGTAAATAAAAAATTACTTGATTTATCAATAGTGTTAGCTTTACGGTGTAATACTAACTGGAAATGTAATACCAAATTATCGAATATGGTATTGTGGACCTCTACTTGCCATAACTACATACTAGATAGAGTATAAATGTCTTTTTTACAGTTACAAAGGAATAGAGATGGTTTATGGCATCCTTTAATTATGTACTTATCTATGGATGTAATGAGGTTTCTAATTTAATATAGAATATTGTTTCTATGGAAGTTCGTACATCACCATGAAGTAGTATGAGTGCTTCTCCTTTCATTCTGACTATACTTGCATGCAAAGATGATTTTTCATCGACGTTTTATCATTGTTTCCTAATAATTAAATACTTGATTTCATTACAACTGTTGCCTTTACCATTTCTGAGTTAGTTTCATCATTATTTCTGATGATTCCACTTTTATTTCATTTCTTTTTTTAAATTAAAAACAGATAAAAGTGAATGATACCCTGAATCTTGCATATCACCTTTTAAATATGTTTATAAAAAATGTATGTTATATTATAATATATAAATTATAATTTACGATTTTGTTTCATATATTGAGGTTTTAAACACATAGGCCCTCATTCCGAGCCTGGCGGGCGGCGGAGGCCGCCCGCCAGGCTTCCCCCCTCCGAAATACCGCTCCGCGGTCGTAAGACCGCGGAGGGTATTCCGAGTTTTCCCCTGGGCTGGCGGGCGGTCTTCACAAGACCGCCCGCCAGCCCAGGGGAAAACTCCCTTCCCACGATGACGCCGGCTCGTAATAGAGCCGGCGGAGTGGGAAGGTGCGACGGGTGCAGTTGCACCCGTCGCGTATTTCAGTGTCTGCTTTGCAGACACTGAAATACTTTTAGGGGCCCTCTTACGGGGGCCCCTGCCGTGCCCATGCCATAGGCATGGGCACGGCAGGGGCCCCCAGGGGCCCCGCGACTCCCCCTCCCGCCATCCGGTTCCCGGCGGGAGAACCGCCAGGAACTGGATGGCGGGAGGGGGAGTCGGAATCCCCATGCCGGCGCAGCATGCTGCGCCGGCTTGGAGGATTCCTTTGGGGCAGCGGGAAACCGGCGGGAGACCGCCGGTTTCCCTTTACTGACCGCGGCTAAGCCGCCGCGGTCAGAATGCCCCGCGGGGCACCGCCGGCCTGTCGGCGGTGCCACCGCGTCCCACGGCCCTGGCGGACTTGTTCCGCCAGGGTCGTAATGACCCCCATATTTTGGTAACACTAAGCATTTATTTGTTTTTGATCAAATTATATTTTTTTCAATAAAAAGTAGATTCCTCTTTTTTCGCTGTGAAGATACTGCTAGTCAATTTGTTATTCCAGTCCTCAAGACATTTACTAAGTGAAATATATTTGCATGGCTGCATGATTACAAAAAGAGGTCTCAAATTTTAAAAGAGGATACATTTGCTTAAAAAAGTTTATTTCTAACTTAAGTCTGATCTATGTGCTCTTTGTCATATATCTTCATTTGATTTGATTTTAATTTTTTAATAAAGCGCTTGAATGCCCGTAGGCGTCTTGGTGCTAGCACTGTCATGGGAGGAGGAATACGAACAATAATATATCTCTAATGGGTAAAAAGCCAAGGTTTGAGGGATTTTCTGAAGGCCAAAATGTCTGTGCAATTTTTCAGCCTCATGGGGAGAGCATTCCATAGCGTTATAGTCTTAAAAAATAAGCTGCTGCCTTTCCAGGAAGCTTGCTTAATCCTTGGCAGAATTAGACACTTGGTAGTTGAAGATCTCAAGTTGGATGAAGGTATATACCAGGTCAGCTTATCCTGAACATATTTAGGAACAGCCTTATGCAAGGCTTTAAAAGTAATGCAAAAAGCCTTGAATTCAATTATTTTTACCACAGGAAGCCAATGTAACTCTTTTATGGCCAGGAACACTGACTGATATTTGGGAACACTTTTCAGAAGCCGAGCCAAGGCATTCTGTAGCATTTGTCGCTTAAGTAGGAGCTTTTCCTCATGCCTAAATACAAGGCATCACCATAATCTAATTTAGCCAAAACCAGGAAGATGATTCCACTGTTTTGGGGCTCAGCAGGAATAAAACAATAAACCTTACTAATTATCTTTAGAGCAAAAAAGGTAGAGGATGCTAAAATGTTGATCTTATCTTCAAAGTTCAATTTATTGTCAAAAAGCATCCCAAAATGTTTCACTTTCCTTATTCGTGAAGGGAGGTGGTCCCATTTCCTGAAACCACCACGTGTGGTCCCAAAGGGAACTGTCCTTTCCAACAGAGGAAACTCTGCTTTGCTAGAGTTGAGTTCTGAACAGTTTTGGCTCATCGAGATCCTAATTTGTGACATAGGGGGTCATTCTGACCCCCGCGGGCGGCGGAAGCCGCCCGCCTGGCGGGAACCGCCAGAAGACCGTACCGCGGTCAAAAGACCGCGGCGGTCATTCTGACTTTCCCGCTGGGCTGGCGGGCGACCGCCAAAAGGCCGCCCGCCCGCCCAGGGGAAAGAACCAGCAACGAGGAAGCTGGCTCCGAATGGAGCCGGCGGAGTTGCTGGTGTGCGACGGGTGCAGTTGCACCCGTCACGATTTTCAGTGTCTGCCAAGCAGACACTGAAAATCTTAATGGGGCCCTGTTAGGGGGCCCCTGCAGTGCCCATGCCAGTGGCATGGGCACTGCAGGGGCCCCCAGGGGCCCCACGACACCCGTTCCCGCCATCCTGTTTCTGGCGGTGAAAACCTCCAGAAACAGGATGGCGGGAAGGGGGTCGGAATCCCCATGGCTGCGCTGCTTGCAGCGCCGCCGTGGAGGATTCCCTGGGGCCGCGGGAAACCGGCGGGAAACCGCTGGTTTCCCTGTTCTGACCGCGGCTGTACCGCCGCGGTCAGAATGGCCCCAGAAGCACCACCAGCCTGTTGGCGGTGCTTCTGCGGTCGTTGGCCCTGGCGGTCCATGACCGCCAGGGTCAGAATGACCCCCATAGTCTTAAATTTAGCTGTGGTCTCTTCTGGATTGTTAGAAATAGATACCACTATCTGTGTATCATCGGTGTAGGAAATCACTGAAAATCCAAATGATTTAACCAATTTGACTAGAGGTGTAAAATAGAGATTAAAAAGTGTGGTGCTCAATGTTGACCCCTAAGGTACACCACAGGGTAAGCAAAAATAGCCAGAGACAAAGCCCTCTATGGCTACTTGATGCACTCTATCAGAAAAGAATGATTTTATTAGGTTGAGTACAAGACCCCCAACACCTCATTCGGCAAGATGGTCAGTCAGAAGTTTGTGATTGACGGTATCAAATGCCACCGAAGGGTCCAAGAAAATCAGAGCTGCCCTGCCACTTCCATCAAGGATTAATTTCAGTTCCTCTTAGGCTCCTACCAAAGCTGTCTCAGTGCTAAATCCAAATTGAGTGCTGTCCAGCAAATTGTTGGTATTTACAAAAGACATAAGGTCTGCATTCAAGGCCCTTTCCAGCACTTTTGCTGGATAGGGGAGCCTGGAAATAAGTCTATAACTAATGGGCTCCTGAGGATCTAGATAAAGTTTCTTTAGAAGGGGTAGAATAGAGGCATTCTTCCAATCCACAGGGAAATAGCCTGAACTTAATATGTTATTGAAGATGGAAGTCCATGATTGTATTCTATATTTTGCAGTCAGTAGGTAGGAGTTGCCTAAATAAGAGCATCTTTTGGGTTGAAGGAAAACCTTCTTTGTGTGTGACTACAGACGTCGCCACCCCAGGTTAGACCATGAAGCACTGCACTTAACAACCATATTTGGGGTAAGCAACTTTGTATTTGTGGGGTTTAATGACTATGGCTTTTTCTTCTGCCAAGGTTGTATGGTGTTGGTGTCTCCCATACAATCACCTCCTGCTCACAAGTGTTGTCATTTCTATACGTGTCTTACAGTTTGCACTGAGAACATTATGAAAATGATAGTATGACAAAATGTTCCTTATTTTCCTGGTTGGCTGAAAATCCAAGCTGATTGTAGGTAATCCCTGTCTCACCTGGTGTATATTTGTACACCTATGATAATATGAATTAGAGTTCCACATAGCCCTGAGGAATGCCCCCAACCAGGTTTTTGGAGGAGGAGTGGGCAGAAACATATTGGCACTTTTAATGATGACGGGGCATTATACCACTAGACCATCTATAATTACCTGTATTTAATCATACCAAAGGTATCACCCATTAAAGGAAATCCTTGTGGTTTACCCTAAGGTTCTTTAGTTAAGTTTCTGATCTGGGGCCCTGTAACTTCCAGCATTTGGTTGTATTTAAGAACTCCCTCACAGGTAAATGAGTCCTCTTTGTCAGTACCATCTTAGCAGGGTGGGGTGTGGTGATTAATGATGCCATATTACATGGGTGGGATCTCTTCATCCAATTTCATTCCTGGCACAGCTATCACTTTCTTTCAGGACAGCATGTGCACACATTGAGGCTCTCATTAGGACTTCGCAAGACTGCCAAAGTCGTGGGCGCCAGAAGACCGGCAATGTTGGCGGTCCAAAGACCTCCATATTACAAGTTAAGTCAGATTTCCACTCGTTTATGGTGCAGTGGTTTCCTGAACGACGGTGCGGTGCTGTTGTTGGAAAACGCTGAGACCCATCCCGTCCTCAATGACCGACTCATCAAGACAGGTAGGTGGACCATCTGAAAGGGGGGACAGAGGAGGGGGTGTTGTATGCATGTGTGTGGTGTGTGTGTGCATGTGGAGCGCTATGGGTGTGCGTAAGTCATGTGTGTAAGGTATGTGTGCATGGAGGGTGTGTGTGTCAGAATAGAAGCAGAGGGGGGATGTTGGGGTGCGAGTGCGTGTGTGTTTGTATGCAGAGGGGTGGGGGTATCTATCTGAGTGTATGTATGTGTGCGAATGGGGATGTCTTAGTGTGTGTTTGAGTGCGAAAGGGGTTGTCTGAGTGCATGCATGTGTGCGAATGGGGTGCCTGAGCGCATGTTTGTGAGCGAGCGAGTAGGGGTGTCTGGATGTATGCGTGTGGTTGGGGGGGTGTCTGCATGTGTGTGGATGGTGGGTGTTGGTATGCGGAGGGGAGGGTGTTTTGGGGTGCGAGTGAGTATGTGTTTGTATTGGGATGCATGTGAGTGGGGGTGCATGTGTGCAAGTCTGCGAGTGAGTGAGGATGTCTGTGTGGATGCGTGCGGATGATGGTGTGTGTGTGCAAGTGTGCGGATGAGGGGGTTGCATGTGTGTGGATGGGGGATGTCTGAAGGTGTGTGGATGTGCGTATGCCAACAACAGGAATGGAGATTCCTGTCGGTGGGTGCTTTACCAGCAGTGTTTTCATGGCAGTGCGACCACCACAGAAAGCCTGGTGGTGTGGCAACTCAAAATACCACCGGCGGTCTTACATCTGCTGCCGGGCTGGAGGTGCTCACCTCTGGCCCGGCGATCCTCCCGCCCTGGCCCCTGGCGGTACTGGCAGCGTTGTGGCAGATTGGTTTTGGCCAAACTGCCACTGTCATAATACGGCGGTCTTTAAAGCCACACTTGTAATAAGGGCCTGAGTACCAGCATGAGTACACCAGCATGAGTACCTGCAGCAGAATAAGGGAGAACTGACAACCACGTTCTATAAAGTAAGGCTGAGGAGGTGGATTATTTGAAGTGATTACAGCTATTTAATCTTCAGTTTTGATCAATTGAGGGTTTGAATGATGCAAGATTTTATGTTGTGGCAGAAGGCTAGTGGTTCACGAGGAAGGAACTATTTTTGAGGATATAGCAAGACACGCTTATGTGTTTGGTCGATAGTGGCAGAAAGTCAGGTACATATTTTTTTGGGAATGGGAGATAGTGGAAGAATGCCAGGTCACAACATATAGACTATGGGCCTTATTTTTATTTCGGCGGACAGAAAAGCCTGTCCACCGAAATCCCGATGGAGAGGTTGCCGTCATTTTGGCTGCCTCTTTGCCGGGCTCATTATGAGTTTTCCACTGGGCCAGCATTGTCTACAGCTCGTAATCGAGCCAGCGGCAATTCTGTAGTGTAGCAGACAGTAAACATTGCAATGTTGCTGGCCAGGGGGGCCCCTGCACTGCCCATGCAATATCATTTTGGGCTTTGGGACAATGAGTGCCAGGTTTCCATGGATAGGAGGCATCAATTTAGGTAAGGGGATTTGTTTGAGAGATCTTTAAGTAGATGTGATCAGGGGACCAATAAGCAAAGACCTTGTTTATTTCTAACCTTGGACCAGATTCACCAAGTTGTCAGATATAGTATAGGGCAAAATGTCAGAGCTCCTGAGCAGTATTAGTTGGGTGAAAAACTATAATCCAGTTTTGCTTAGATGAATGATAGTGTGCCCAGGAATTGTTTCAATTAGATTATACCTTCTAAATGTATTTAAAGCTTTGCTTCTAAAATAGGAGTTTCAATTATCTCTATTTTCAAACACATTCAACACCTCAGTGCTAACAATAAGTACTTTCCAGACTATAATGTTACCTGCTCAGTTTTTTTTCAATTTCCCAGTTTAAACCTTATAAATTCCTAATTTCCCCCCACTCCGTGAGAAAAAGATCTTGTACCACAGTCTCAGGAGCGGCTGTGCAGGAACCCATAGAAGTCACAATCTCAGTCCCTGGTAAACCTTAAAATATATCCGTGCCAAGAGCAAAACCTAATAGAACAGCACCTTTCAACAAGTTTCCTAATATTACAGGTATTATTTCCCATTACATTTCTGACAAAAGAATATAATGTGCCTGTTACAACAAGCAGGTTACAGTCCTTAATTTCCTACAAGTGCAAGGATGAGGTTTGATTGTGGCATTTCAAGTTGCCTTTTGTGTGAGATGGAGATGGATTACATTGTGTAAAGCTATAGGAAGTGCATGTGCAACTTAGCCTTTTTGTATCATAATACAAGTTATTAACGTTGACACAACCTTATTCCCTCCATTTTAGGGGGCCTTCATCAACTGTACATGTATACACCTTTTCCCAAATGTGGAGTTGTATTTCAAAAGTCTATGGCACTATTAACTATTTGATCTCTCACCTTTTATAAACTAGGAATATATTGTCCGAAATATTGGTTTTTGTGGATTTCAACACAGTGACAGGTTTCAAATTTAGAGAAAGGCGGTCACTCTGAAAGGACCTCTCTTCCATAAAGCAAGCAAAATATTGACACCTGCCATCTTTATTTTAAGTTTGATAGTACTATTATGTGTGATATATGTCAATGGAGTAAAATTGCAGCTCAATTGGAAGATGCATGGTTTTAAAATTATTAATCCCATTGCGAAAAAGTCACATTCACCAACATGCTTGGAAAGGGTGAGGGAATGCTATAACCTGATGTTCACTATTTCATGGGGCACGAACATTTTTTATTCATTTATGTAGCATAGAATATAACTTAAGGGTGCTAGAACTGGCTGTAGGAAGCCAAATTGCAGTATGAACACACAAGCGAATAGAATCTATTTTACTTTAGATCAAATCCTGGAGTCTCTACAATTTATGCAACTAAGAGCAGTGCTGTCACAAATGAGGGTCACTGAGATGGTCATCACAGGGATCATTTTCTGTGGTACTGAGACTGGAATACTCTGGGAGCGAAATGTGACTTGCACAGCACAGTAGAGACACAGGGAGGCGCGGTCGAAGGTCACTAAGTGAACTTTGTTTATGATTTGAAAATATTAATTTTGCTTCACCACAGTAAGATTTTCGCAATCTAAGATCTTGACAGATCGTCACATTTTTTACGAACGTCAGACATTAACATGGAAAATATAGAGCTCTCCTCCTGCCTACAAAATATTCATCTATTTTCAAACACTAAAAGATCAAATTTCTTAATTTATCAGCTACTTCATTTTTCAGTTTACCCACAACTAAAGAATTTAACAAAGGATGTTTATTTTCTTTTGGCCTCCTTAATTTTAATCTGGTCTGTATTAAATATGGTAAAATCCCCTAAAAGTAGAGTAAAAAAGGGAATAGCTGCATCACACACTCAACTAACTCTAAATGAGCAACTGACATCTCCATTGTTTGTTTTGAAGTTCTACACTTTCCCATCAAAACACCTAGATCGGTCTGATTTGGATACACTTTTAAAGAAAATTTATATTTTAAATGTCTACATTTGTCTCTCATTGACATTCACAGTTGAAATACATCTCTATCAGTCTAAATGTTTTTTTCCAGAGTAAAGTGGTGTTTGACCTAATTATGCTCATGGAACATAGTCCAGTTACAAGTTTGTTCTTAAAACATTCTTTAAATTCATTGACTGGCTCCTATTGCAGAGCCAACCGACCAAATGCAGCTCACTTAAGCATTGTACTTTGACTGACTGTCTATGGAGTGGGGGCCAACGAATCACTGCGAATGACTTCTTCTGGGAGCGACCATATGGGATGGTGATGTGAACACCAAGGAAACAACCTTGTTAGAAATGGGGTCTTTGGTTGACAGTCAGGTTACCCCCTGTTCAAGCAAGGACCCTCAATCTAGTCAGGGTAAAAGAGAATCACCCTCAGCTAACCCCTGCTTACTCCCTTGGTAGCTTGGCAGAGCAGTAGGCTTAACTTCAGAGTGCTAGGTGTAAAGTATTTGTACCAACACACACAGTAACTCAATGAAAACACAACACCAGTTTAGAAAAATAGGAAATATTTATCTAAACAAAGCAAGACCAAAATGACAAAAATCCACCATACACAAGTCAAGTTATCAATAAAAAGGCAAAAAGAGTCTTTAAGTAGTTTTAAACATACACTAGCGCTGCTAGCGTGAAAATGTACCTGGTGCGCATCAAAAACAACCCCACACGGGCGAGAGTGCGTCAAAAAGGGCTTGCGAGGCATTGATTCCACTCACGAGCGGGACCTTGCGTTGTTTCTCCTTTCGCCAGGTTGGGGCGCATCGTTTCTTCTCTCTGCAGATAGCTCCACAAAGCACAGTCACAGGCAGGGCAGCTCTTCTTCCTCAGCTATTCAGCTTTTCTCCAGGTAGAGGTTCATCTTGGTTCCAGAAGTGTTTCTAAAGTCTGTGGTTTTGGGTGCCCTTCTTATACCCAATTTCTCCTTTAAAGTAGGCCTGCTTCGAAGTAAAGTCTTTGAATGTGAAAATCCTGCCTTGCCCAGGCCAGGCCCCAGACACTCACCAGGGGGATGGAGACTGCATTGTGTGAGGGCAGTCACAGCCCTTTCAGGTGCGAGTGACCACTCCTCCCCTAGCACAGATGGCTCATCAGGATATGCAGGCTACACCCCAGCTCCCTTTGTGTCCTGTCTAGTGTGAGGTGCAACTAGCCCAACTGTCAAACTGACCCTGTCAGGGAATCCACAAACAGGCAGAGTCACAGAAATGATATAAGTGGCATTTTCAAACACACAATCTTAAAATCAACTTTACTAAAAGATGTTTTTTTAAATTGTGAGGTCAGAGACCCCAAACTCCACATGTCCATCCGCTCCCAAAGGGAATCTACACTTTAATCAGATTTAAATGTAGCCCCCATGTTAACCTATGAGAGGGACAGGCCTTGCAACAGTGAAAAACTAATTTAGCAATATTTCACTGTCAGGACATTATATACCACATTACTATATGTCCTACCTTAACCATACACTGCACCCTGCCCTTGGGGCTACCTCGGGCCTACCATAGGGGTGTCTGACATGTAAGAAAAGGGAAGGTTTAGGCCTGGCAAGTGGGTACACTTGCCAAGTCGAATTTACAGTTAAAACTGCACACACAGACACTGCAGTGGCAGGTCTGAGACATGATTACAGAGCTACTTATGTGGGAGGCACAACCAGTGCTGCAGGCCCACTAGTAGCATTTGATTTACAGGCCCTGGGCACCTCTAGTGCACTGTACTAGGGACTTACTAATAAATCAAATATGCCAATCATGGATAAGCCAATTACGTACACATTTTGTAAAGGAGCACTTGCACTTTAGCACTGGCAGTGGTAAAGTGCCCAGAGTAACAAAAACAGTTAAATCAGAGTCCAGCACACATCAACAACCTGGGGAACAGAGGCAAAAAGTTAAGGGAGACCACGCCAAGCATGAAAAGTCTAACAAACCTTATAGAAGATTCTACCTGGGTCTAGAGGAGAGGGTCTGAGCAGCCCTCCCTATCTCCGTTTGCCCCTGTCCCTTCATTTCGCTTGGATTATTTGATCTCTTCCATATTCCAGCACATAGAACTTGGAGTCCCAGTTAGTGCATACGGGCAATATAGAGAGAAAGGGGAGGGTTCAACTGTCTATACATGTGCCTTTATTTGGGATATGTGTTGTGTGTCTCTCAAATGGTATGAATTTAACTCTGGAGGGCCTGTGGGAGTTTTTGTTCCTGTGTGTTAGCATACGTGCATATTTAGTGGTCAAGGAGTATGGTTGTGTATGTGTGTGTTTGTGCAAGCACACCTCTGCTAGTGCGTGTGTTTGCATGGTACCTGTCGTTGCATGTATCTGTTTGTGTGGTGTGTATGTGTGTGTGAATGCCCTAGACTGGTATGTGGGAGAAAAGTCACAATCCTGCAGTAAACATCTCTTTAGAGGCACATACACTTAGGACTGTGTAGTGCTTACATGTAAATTACTCCTACTTTGGATCAGGGGTTTTGTGGCGGTGTACACTCTTAGGTGGAAAAGGTGATAGCAATAGTTTGAATTATTTTATTCATTACACTAATGAGCTATAGAACTGCATCTACCAAAATCAGCTGACGTTCCTAATTAATTCATAACACCTCCTGCTGTGTAGAGTAGAATTATCTTCTCAATTTCAGTGCTACGCATGCCCTTCCTTGAAGTAGGTCTGAAAGCAAAGGTATTTCTCAGAACTCCATGCACAATTCCACCAGTATTGTGCCTTGTTTAGTGGTCGCTATACAAAATGTATATATCGGCCCATTGCCAAGGTAAAAAATAATTTATGACATTTCAATCAATTAAAGGCAGTCTGCAAATTTTGAATGGAAAATACCAGGGGGCTCTTCTTCAGGGAAACACATTGCATCAACAACCTACGAAGGGAAAGACTGTGTTCAATGATGATTATCCTTTCCTGAACACAATTTGCGATAGAACACCCCCCCCCCCCACAAAAATGTATTTCCATCCACAAATGAATAAAGAGGACAATGAGTTTTGTAAAGATATATTTCTGACCACGTAGAAACCACTAAGGTTTCCTAAATAATAAGTGCCATACATTAAAAAAAAAAAAATGATTAGACAAAATGTATTTTGTATTAGATATAGGGAATTCACAAAAGGCTCAATTAAAGGCAGCCAAGAGTCTGACATAAAATCAAGTCTCAGAGTAAATATTATTGCAAGGAAATATGCTTTTGCAGGTTGCCCCCGACTTGGACTATTAGCTGTTGGTTTCTCGACTCTGAGAGTGCACTAAGGCCTGCTGTCCAGATATCAGTGACAGTGCTCAGTCCCTTTTACAAATGTGATGTTAATTTGGGTGTCCCCAGTTGGCAAGTACTTGATTTACTCAAGTCCCTAGTTGATGGTACCCAGGTGCCCCAGGCATATAGGGCAGGGTGTCCACAGAAGGCTGCAGAACTGGTTGTGCCATCCTGTGTGTGACTAAGTGAAGACATGGCTCCCAGCCTGCCGCCTCAGACAGGAAGAGCAGTTTCACACTGTCAGTTCGACTTTGCCACTTCCATTAATGACAAAGGGCCTGATTTAGAGTTTGGTGGAGGAAGTTACTCTGTCACAAACATGATGGATATCCTGTCCGCAGTATTTTGATCCCATAATATCCTATGGAGATCGCAATACGGCAGATGGGGTACCTGTTATGTTTGTGTCCGAGTAACCCATTCGTCATACTATAAATCAGGCCCAAAGTTCCCAAGTCCTGAATGCTATATGTAAGTCTCCCCCAAGGAAGGCCTAGTGAGCCCTATGGCAAGGAACTGTATATTATTAAGCAAGACAAATAGTTTCATATATTTCTTAGCTGCAAAACTCTAAAAGTTGTTGTTTATCTGAGGAAAGTAAGTAGACCCATTGGCTAACACAGAGGTACCGACTGGCATCCCAGCCTGGCTAACTTATGAATGGGGCTCTCCAAATGGCTATTGTAAGTTATCAACTTAGTAGTGGCATTAAATGTGTCTGGATGGTCAATTCGACTTTTATGTCACTTTAAAAGTTAAGCAACTTTTATGAAGTTGCCCCTCTATGCCACAGCTAGTACAGTGGTCTCACATAGAGGGCTTTCTGCCCACCTGGGGAGATGTGTGAATGACCCCCAGGGGAACAAATGTAGTTCCGCAGAGTGAGGTGGGACCTCCTCCCCCAGGATGGCCACTCGGGGTGTTAGCCCAAAAGCCAAGGTTCAAAGGGGAAGCTGCCTTTGAAGGGCAAATGGCGATAATGCTCCAGAGAAGGCTGCCTTTCATACCTGTAGGCAAGTTTGAGGCAGGGTCAGAGAGGGAAAACCAGTGTCAGAACCGGTATTCCTGTGGGCGTGTAGCTGCTAGGTAGCCACACCTCTAGGGTAGGCTATGTTGCTCATAATGGCCAAGGAAGGGTCATGCCATTTTGGAAGGAGCAAGGATGTTGCACTCTCGGATAAACAGGTGTCTCTCCACACAGGAACTACCTCACCCCAGATGAGGGGACCTACTAGCCCATTGGCTAGTGACTGCGTTGTCCCCTCAGGGCACTATTCAAGGATAGATATGGCACCCCTGGCACCCTAGACTTCAGTACACCTTGGATTTGGAGAAAGGACACAGAGAGTATGATCGTGCTGGTTCTTGAAGTGCACAAAGAGAGGCTGCACCGTCGGAGGGACTGCACCTGCTGCAATTTGGGATAGTAAAGTTTGGATCATGCCCATAGCTCCTAGCTCAGGGAAAACTTGATTCTCAGCCCCAGGTCAAGGAAGTGACTCCAAGGGTCAGCTGGCTAGCTCTCAGAAAAAAACAGGGACATTCACTGCAGACGTTTTGTCACTACCAGATGGCCGGCACTTCAAGAGACTAATTTGAGATAGCCAAAAGTTGCACCCCTTTTTCTTCTGGACCCGTGGGTGCTGCCTCTTCTCTGATTTGTCACCCAGGAAGGACACTAGCCCCCGCCAAAGGTTTTCAGCCTGTTCGCTGTGTTGCAAGAACCGAAGGCCTGCTGCAGCAGCCCGTCTACCATTGTAAAGTGTACTGCAGTAGACCCCCAGTTCAGTAGCTAAAGTTGCCCCACCTCACTTGTAGACTGAGGGCTCAACCAAAACCTACTCCCGTCGACCGCACAGTATCTGGTGCATCCTTGAGCATCTTTTCATCCTGGATCCCCAGCATCAAGGCCACTCCATTGTCATCTATGGCAGTCGTATCCTAAAGGCTGGAACTGGACTAGAAAAGGCTGTGGTGAACAAGTAACTGTCCAGACTATCCTTACTAGCCTCTTAGACCTCTGCCTTGTCACCTTGGGTTGGACTTGCCAGAATAACGCTTTTAAACTTTTCAAAAGTTTACAAACTTTTTGCTGGCCAATGCTTCTTTGTGGTTGATAGAAAAGGTATTTAATGCTTTAAAAAATCAAATCTCCAGAACACTCCGGTCAATTTTGATGATCAAGGTCTCTAAAAATTCATAAAAATATGGTAGATTTAAATAAATTGGTGTAGTGTCCCTTTATATGCAAAATGATGTTAAGCAGACATTATTTATTAATCAGAAATATCTTTTTCAGTACCAAAATGCATTTTCAATAAGGTCATCATATTTTTTTTAAGAATCAGATGAACAGGTGATTCTGTAAGTCATCTAGAGCTAGTCAGAGCAAGAGAATAAACATATATCAGATAAATCAACAATTTCTCCACCTTTTTGAAAGGTGGAGGAGCCACCAGGAGTATGAGCCTCAGCTGGCTCTGCCGCTAAAAGCTTTTGATGAGTGGTTAATGCATCATAAGGCCACTGAAAACAATGTGTCTGGAGGATCGACCTATTCAGGATATTATTCATGGTGCACCTTGACATGCATATTTATTTTGCCTTTGCCCACTATGCGAGGGCCAGTAGATCTGAGCAGGAAGAATGATGAATGGCCTCGACAAACAGGGTGAAAATGCCCTTTTCTGTCAGCCACTGCTTTTTTTTTTTTACATCTTTCAGAAATGAAGCCACAATTTGAAAGTTTGCACAGAACATAACATCATAACTGGTTGCCTAGCATGCCAATCTTCAGAAATTATATTGCTGTAAAGTGCTCAAGTCATGTTGGCTGAGCTTTCGATGATCACTAAATGTAGTTGCCACCCACCATTGGGCTGGCAAAGATGGGGCATGAGCCACCGAGCGGGATGCTAGCTGAATGCTAACCTTAGAAAAGACTATTTCACTTTTCTCTTTGAGCCAAATACTGTATTTTGGACACATTCGTTGTTGTGCATTGTATGTATTCATTGTCAAATCATAGATTAAAATAAAAACAGGCAATGTGATTTGGATCTGCTCTGAGAGTGGAAATACAAAAGTGTAGTTGGTGGATGCTTAAAATCTGAAAAAAACAGACAAAACTGAATTTATCCTGTTCCATTGCCAACAAGAATCAAAATGTTACCACACTTGGCCATTGGAACTTCTTTCAGCCAATATCACACCCATAATCACCTCTGAGCTGGCTTGGTATCTGGCTAAACACACATCTCCCCATGTTCTTGCATGTTGAGCACAATATTAACTTATCAAGAACTACACTTATCTCCTTGAAAAAACTTAAGCTGCTGCCTCAACTTCATGACTATTAACTGGTCATCCAGTCCCCTTTTATACAGCAACTAGGATACGAAACACAGTTGTGACTTGAACAAATAAGTCTACCATGGCTTTAATGCACCCATGAAATTTGCACGCACTCATTTCTGGTGCAAAGAACTTTGACCACATTACCATAAACTGTGATGAACTACACCAGCTGACTGGCAAACACAGAATTAGATTCAAGCTTGCCTAGATAATGTTCAAAAGTCAAATTTCCTGTTATCGTTCTTATGAATCTCTGGTGGTAATATGAATTTTAGGAGCAGAGAGGTTTTTAGACATGAATCAAAAAAGTTTAGGATGCACCTGGCTGCTACCAAATCTCTTTAGCTGAATACCTCCGACAAAAAATTGACCTGACACAATTTCACAAAAGTATAAAAATCCTCCTGTTTAGACTTTGTTTAGACTCATCACTAGTTTCCCTTATTTCACCCCCACTGTCCATGAAGTCAGTCCAACCCCTCTTCCTTTTCCAGCTCTCTAACAACTTTTAAAACTGTCCTGTACTTACTTTTGTGGACTAACTATTCTAATCCTATCCTCCCTTTTTAACTTTTTCTTCCTGTTCATCCTTTCATCCTCCTGTAACCTTTTGCACCAGCTTCTATTCATGTCTTTGCAGCTCATCTTGTCGTAGTTAGACTGTTGCTCCTAGGCAAGACTGCTGGTTTAGGGGAGACAGCACTTTTGTTTGTAGACGGCTAAGCCACTCCTACAAGTCACAACTGTTGGCCCAACCCTCCTGGCGCACAAGCAGTACCTCACCAAAACTCTGAAAGCAAAGTTGATTTCTGGCAGCCTTATGCATGGACTCTAGTAAAGACCTCTCAGGGAAGTTGTGTTGGTACGGAAGTTATCCTTTTCTCACATTCGCAACAAGTCTCAGTCACACACAGGCAATGAAGGAGATGCAGGAGAGTTTTCAATATATTTATTGAAAAGACCGCAATCTACAATAAAATGCATGGGCTGCAATGATTAGGATAGTAAACAGTAAAAGAAGCAGGACTGTTAAGATAGGAGTTATGAATATAAAAACCCCCACCATTTTACAATAAACAAGATATATAAAATCCCTAGCAAAGAGTACCTAATCTCTACCCTACTGAGACCTAGGTCTGATAAACCTAATCTGCCAGTACTATGTCCATGAGAAGCGTTCCACAACCCTTGATACCTTCGAATGCGGTCTCTAGGTCAGACTCCATGGTGACAAAAAGGCTGAGTTCTTCAGCAAGGTGATGGGAGGTGTAAATGGCATCTGGAATGAATCCCTCTAATGTCCTTGTCCGTTCGAGATGTATTTATACAGATCATGTAGGACCCCTGATGCAGGTATGTCCCCAAACAACTGATAAGGGGGCAGACTTGTGGCAGCAATTATATAAACAATACCCAACAATTGTACATTATGTTCCTAAGTGAGAAAGGGACATGATGTTAATACCTATGTACATCACTAATCATGACGCTGATAAGGACGCCTTCATGGAGTGGCACTGATAATGCAAATCAAACATCTTTATAAACTATAAACAAAGGCAGCCATCGTAAAATAAATAATAAAATAAATGGACTAACACAGAGCAAGCTAAGTAGGATAAAAGTAACTAGGTGACGGGGGGACAGATCTGCAAGCCAAAGGCTAAGCTAAACTCCTGACTCCCACTAAGAACTAAAATGGATTCACCACAACGTCATTCCTGCCACATCTTCCTCTACTTTTTGCTTCTTTCACCTCGTCACGCCACTGCCTGTCTAAATCATTTTCACCAGCCATGATCTCATGCCTTGCTTTCATTATATGCTCCTTAGACTACATCCCTAGCCCAAACCCATCCCAGTTTAGTCATAATTTCTCTACGTCGCTCTTTTTTGGCCTTACTTTCCCCTCTCTTTCCTTCTGCACTATGACTTTAGTTCCTTGTTCTTGGTGTTCTCCTGTTCTCTGTGAGGAGAGATCTTGATCACCATTGTTGTATTATTGTAAAGTTCACTGAAACTTCACGCTATGTAAAACATGAAATAAATCAAAATAAACATCTAGGAAATGTACACATAACTAAGCAGAAAAGTGTATTCGCTGTGTGAAATACACAATGTTTATAGACAATGGATCAGTTTGTAAAAAAATATTTTATTATGACAAACTGCCCTCCACTTCTTTACTTCTTTAATATTGAAACATAAAAGTATTGGCCTTTCAGAAAGAGCTCAAAGAAATAGAACTGGTGGCCATCACATGGATTATAGCCTTCAAAGGACGGCAGATCACCATGGTTGTATGACTGAGATCGCCTTTAAGTAAATTCAACTTTTTTATTTTTTAAGTGCAGCCCTGTTTCCTTAAAGGAAAGAGGGATACAGCTTATAAAACAAAAACAAATCTTTTTAAGAAACTTTTGTTTGAGAGTTGGCACTGGAGGGTTTCCACCCCAATTTAAGAGTCAGAAACTTTTCAATGTTTTGTGACCAGATTTTGTCCAAAATGCTGTTTATACAAATTTGCAGTTATGACATGATGCTTACAACGCACCACGTCCAATTTTGAAATTGGTAACCATTCACAATCCTGACTTTTGCCGACTTCTAAAGTGGGATACATACATATTTCAAACCTTTTTTACAGTTGCAAATGCTCCTATTTTGCACATTGGAGTATTTGCAGCCACAACATACTATAGTGAATCTGGCCCTTGGTCTCACATTTCAGAATCAATTCAACTTGGAAGTGAGTGAGTGTTATGTTGTATGTATTTGCATTGCTAACATGATGAATATCTGCTTTATGCCTTTTTTGTTTAGCAGATGCGTCCTGTTTGTCTGGGTGACAGTCTCAGGATACCGCCCACCCTTACATGTTCATTTTTTTTAAACTCCGCTTTCATATTAACATATCAGATTTACAGCTTTTTTTCTGTTTGCCAAGAATAGACTTCCATGCACACTGGCTTTCTTGCAGGTGCACTGTAAACAAAAGACCATTGTCACAAGTATTGACTGTGCAATATTTTGCTATTTATGCCTTTTTTAATTCACACGTACAATGCCTGTTTTTATAACAGTTTTCTTTGAGATTGCATCCTCAATTTGCAACTGCAGTTTGTTCAACGAAAGCTGACGTTCTAGTAGCGACCATATTGTTGAAGCACTAAGGTTATGGATATGTTTTTGAACTTCTAGGACAGTTTACCAAACACTCCCCCTAAAGAAAGTTTTGCAAATGCTAGTTCTAACTTTACCAGCAATCACGTTAATGACTCTCAAAGTATCAATCCAAGGAGGATCACTGCCCAAGTTTGTGTTTGCCAGAATTCGAACCGGCGGCCTTGATGTCACACAGAAGTCAGCTGGGAGCTAAAAAATCTGGTATTTTTGAACAATCTGAGAAACTCAGCCAACGATAAACTAAGCTCTGCTGCACACCTATTTTACTCAAGCAATCCCTCTGAGGATTGTATAAAAAAGGTATTGCATCTTTCTTTTACTTCGAGAGGAAAACTCCTGCTTATCTTGTGGTAAATAAAAATCGTATTAGTTAGTAGTGCTGTATAGTTTCCGTTTTGCTGTGTTTAATTAAGACTTCGGTCTATTTTCGGGACGCTTACGTTAGTATTGATCGCTTCAGAGACTTTAAATGAAAGCAACATTGATTTCTGCACGAGTAAACAATCATTGATAATGTGGCAGTTAACTGTTCAAAAAAGTAACGCTCTTTGTCAATTCCCAGCTTTAGAATCCGAGGACCCATGCTGTGGAACGTGGTTCCTGGCTGGCAGCGAATTACAAGAGATTTGTACACACAAACCCATTCCAGTCAGCACATTAGAGAACAATTCAGGACGCCAAGATGGAAAGAATGGGCATTTTTTCACTAGGCTCTGTGACTTTACTTTTGTATTCGCTCGCCTCCAATTCAGGAGTGTGGTGAGTGTGTGTGCTGGGAGGAGAGGTGGGTGAATTTGCAATTTTTTTCCACGCTTCATATTTCTAATTCTTATTGAAATTATAAGTATTAGACTAATTGTGCTTGGCTGGCAGTACGCACAGTATGTCCTCCCATATATAAAAACACACAAGCCAGCTCAATGTATTGTCCGCGTAGTTTCTAAAGCCATGCTGTGAATGTGTCCTGCTCAGTGCTTTCGGATATGACATGCATTTCCTTTTATCCAGCAAGAAATATTCTGCTCGAACCAGTTGGCACTGGAGTGAAAATGGCACAACTAGTGTAAAATCACTTCCCCTATGTACATGTGCCCAGTAAATGTGCACATTGGGTAGTCTAAAAATGGCACTCCGAAGGGGGGTGGAGCAATGCAGCCTTCCTCCGAACAACAGTCTGAAAGCTGTCAGTCACATGGTTGTGTTGTATTCCATTTGGTCATCATCTGAAGTGTGTTTTGCGTGATTTGCACATCTGCAACGCAATGGAGCACTAAATAAATTAGGAGAACATTTTCAGAAGTAGCTGGGAATTTTGGAAGGGACAGGTGGGAAGAAATGTCACAAAAACTGGCAGTGTTAAGAGGTAGGTGGGAGTGGAGTACTACGAGTTTCCCTGTTAAGCTAGAATATGAGGGGGACAAGGTAGGGCTATATCTGCAGGCATGTCGATATGGAGGTTCTGAAGTGCTAATCCATATCACTAGGTTGAGCTTGAGGGATGTTCTGCGGCATAAATGCCTCAGAACACCTATCAAGGAAACTTGAAACACAGAGGATATATATTTATTCTAGAAACCTGCTTCTAGAAGACACAAACTGCTCAGTCATCCACTTGCTGGCAGCACAGAATACCGCATACTCCATTTGGATAGAATACAGACAAATAAAGAAATTCACTCTATGGAAAATGTGCCCCCTTATAGCCTCAGTCGATAAAGTTCTTCAGTTTCATGGTTCTACATCTATGCCTTAGAATCACAAACTTCCCTTTACTCCTTCAATATTGAAACATAAAATGATTGGCCTGTCAGAAAGAGCTCTAAGAAATGGAATTCCTACCAGGCTTGGGGACTTACCCACCTATAATTGCACAGAATTGCTTCCCCTCCTTTCAAAAAGTCGAACAAAGTGCACATACAAATAGTTGGTCCACACAAGGACAAAAAACAAGAATTAAGAGGGTAAGAGTCTGGAAAGGAAATGCAGAAAAACTGCTGTTAACTGACAAAATTTATTTGAAAAACTATAATGAAGATCATTATACCCTAACTCAAAAATGCGAAGACATATTCTGGCAACAACTGCAAGGACCTTATTCCGCAGAATAAACAAGCCACTACCAATCAAATGTAGCATGTACTAACTCGAACCAAGATAGTTGCATAGGAACTATGGGATATGTTCATGAAAACAAAAATACTACACAGGTCTGTAAGTGATTGCTAAGCTGATGGAGCTCCCAAAACACCTCAAAGGCATTGTTGCAATCCACCCATACTGCCAAACTCAGTATGATATCTGAGAATGAGGTGGAGAGTTTGTATTTAAAGTTCGAAGAAACGGAGCAATGGGGTGAACCCGTTCCATTCATTACCAAAAAATGTTTGCCTCATTCGAACTAAAGCCCTATGTGATCATACCATTTCACAAAAACATATCTTTGATGCAGCAGACCCTGGAAATTATGATCCTTTGTTGGCCTGTCTGTGATCAGCAAAGTCATTGACAAGTTGTTTGCAGTCAATGAAATAAACATTTTATTCTGTACAGTGTTCTTTGTCTCCAGACAACGGGATTTTAGGGAGGGTCATGGCACTGAATGATGATATACTACGTACTGGGAGGCATTCATTTTTATTTTGGAGTTCTTGTGGAAAGAACTGAGGCAAGCTTCCTTGACTGGCTTCATCTTTACTTGAAAATACAATGCAATGCATAAAAGTGAGTTCTTTGTCTCAACAACCTTGTAGGTTGCATGTGGACTGCCTCGGGGTTTATCCACCCTCTCCAGTCTTTTTTTATGTGCTTAACCCTTCATGCACCTCTTCCAGGACCTCTTAGTCCCATGATGCCCAGTTAATCATGTGAGTGGAAGGAGGCATGTGGGATTAGTACACTTTATAGTCTTGTCTCAGGGAGGTAGAGCAGAGGATGACTGAGGTTAAAAAACAATGTAGGGACTTTGAATGTAACACTGGGGGTTTATCAGTTAAATGTATGTGAAACATATTTATTCAAGACATAACCTCAATGTCGCATGTGGGGAACCAGGTATTCATTCTAGTTTAAGGCTTTTCAGAGGAGAAACAGGTAGACACAGTAGAAAAAACCTGCATATTTCACAATTATCAACTGCGTCCATTTTAAACCGAAAACTCATATAGTTTAGCTACTGGTCCCCCTAAGAAGCTTATTGGTAATCTTCAGAGGATCTACAATATGGGCATCTATTTAATGTCCTATCTTAGAATGCATGATAATGTGTTGGAGGTCCGATGAGGGGTACACTGGCTCCCTGTAGAGGCTATAATTCACTTAAGGTTCTAATCTTGAAATGACTCCGTAACCTGCCACTTTTCTATCTAGCAGAAAAGGTAGCATCAAATCATAGCGGAGTAATGCTCATACTTTAGCGGTGAACAGCCATTTGCAACATTGCATCGTTTATGGAATAGGAGTTCCGTGTCTGTTTATTATTTCTTCCTGTCTTTGTCTATAAACCCAGTGCATCCCTGACTGTTGTGCGAAAACATTTCTGAAGTTAATGAACAATG
Source organism: Pleurodeles waltl (assembly GCF_031143425.1). NCBI lineage: Eukaryota > Metazoa > Chordata > Amphibia > Caudata > Salamandridae > Pleurodeles > Pleurodeles waltl. The sequence goes on along the minus strand of NC_090442.1, from coordinate 920,948,582 downwards.
AGCCAGATGAGATGTGTGAATGTGAGACAGTAGAGGACAGGAAACTGAAGTTGAAACAGAGAAATGTGCATTGGCCAGAACCCACAGATATGCATGTTCGCTTGGATAAAAGCCCTTATACAATAAAACCCCTGGTTTAACCTCTATATTTTAGATACCCAGGGTTTTTCCACATGCTTATCCTGGTTCCTGAAATCTCAGATGTGTTATAGTAAAATAACCTCCCTTCCTCAGTAGGGCTGTTTAAGATAAGGAGGAGGCCCTGAGCTAAATATTATTGGAGGTGCACTGCCAAGATTACAAACAATGCAATGCAGGTAATAGCCATTCCCGAGTATGGCTGAAGACATGTCAGTGAACTAAAAAGTGTAACAGAAGGAACTATGCAGGATAAGTGCAAAGGAACGAAAAACAGGAACTCATAGGTTACCTTTCTGTACATTTACCTATTCATTCATTCGTTCGCTGTGATGAAGTAGTATTCAAAGTAAATGACCTTGAGCGCTTCTCTGAACAGAGAGTCGATTTAAGTAGGTCAAACCTAGTTGCAGATGTTGTGTGTGTGTGCGTGTGTGTGTGTGAGAGAGAGCTTGAGTGTGAGGAGAGAGAGAAAGAATATAACAGATCCTGAATCACATGATAAGTTATTTGTGCGGGAGAAGTGCCTCATAGGTGCAGGGTCATGGGATTTTTGCTATGTACCTTGTCCGAGCATTTAAGTAGGATCATACTGTAATCTGATCTCAACGCTTTAAGAGTTTATTCAACATTTTGTACTAATATGAAGTGTCCTTTCATCTGTCCTTCCACTCTCCATAGGGACACATCGCAAGGTTGAATTGGAAAAACCAGAAAGAGGTGTGGTACAGGGGGGCGAGGAGACAAAGAATAGGTCAGAGCTGGTGGAAGGTGAGAGAGGGGCTGGATGTTTTTGAAGGATTATCTACAAGTATGCATATTCTATAACTAGGGGCATGTTAGGCTTAATGTGCACACTAACTGTTGGGGAACTTCAATTCTTTGATCATTTAGAGGGAAAAGGGCTGTAAACCATCTCCAAACTTGTAAGAGCTTAATCTAGAATTTGTTAGAAAGTATCTGTAAAGGAAAGAAAAATGTCCAGTAATCAGATTACTAGACACCTTTTGCCTCTCTGAAGCATTTTGAACATTTATGGAAGTTGCCATGCTGTGTCCTGATAATAACATTCACTGCCCTGAAATTACCAGACATGGCGCAAGAAGCATTCTGAACTGAAGGATTGTAATATGACAAAGGAGAATGTACTGTATAACAATGCCAGATTCACTTTCAAGCTTAGTTTGAAGGGCAGTCTGTTGGATCTGACCCTTACCGCAGGGTCATCCCCAAATGTTTTCCCTTCACCCACCTTTTTTCTGGACCTGTTTTTCTTGGCTTTTGGGACTTTGCACACTTTACCACTACTAACCAGTGCTATGGTCTTCCCTTTAAACATGGTGAAATTTGCTTGCACCAAAATAGCACCTTTTATTTACCTGTAAGTGTTACTACACGTACCTAGGACAAGTAAATACAATTTTACTAGTGGGCCTGCAGTACTGATTGTGCCACCAACTTAAGCAAGCCCATTTAACGTGCCTCAGGCCTTCTATTGTAGACTGTGTGTGCAGTTTTGAACTGCCTTTTCGACCTGGAAAATAAACCTTTTCTTAGGTGTAAACTTACCTTTTAAATACATATGTCACCCTAGGGTAGACCTTATATGGTACATAGAGCAAGGTGCAGTGTATTTAAAAAGTTGGACATATACTTTTAATTTTTACATGTCTTCGTAGTGAAAACCTCTTTAATTTATTTTCACTACCGTGAGGCCTACCTCTCTAATGGGATAGCATCAGGTTACCTTATTATACTGAATAAGGGATAACATTCAATTGGGAGCAAGTAAGAAAGCCAGGGTTGGTCTCTAAAGAAATGTAATGTGAAATCCTCTCTAATGGTAGAGTTGGATTTTAAATCACAAGTCAATAAAATGCCACTTTTAGAAAGTTGGCATTTCCTCATCCCAACCATATGATGCTTACAGCCTGTATCCTGGTTCCATTGGCTATTTGGAGCTGGCAGTTTGGCTTTGTGTATTACTCTCAGACAGTGAGACAAAAGGGGGATAGGCACTGGCAGGACGGGACATCTCTGACTCAATTGGGGGCTGTCACCCACCACACTTGCACATCACAAAGACTTTGCCTCAGCATACTAGCAAAGAGTTTCACCCTAGTCCTTTGTGTCCCAAGATAAGCTGGGCAAGGGCAGGGAGGTAGGAACTTCCAGACACCTCTGTAGGGGGAGAGTTCAAGAAGCTTCTCCCACTTCAAGGTGGGCAGCAGGTATAAACAGCGGACCCTCATTCCTGACTCTTTAGTACACTTCTAGACCTGTGGAAGAGTGAGAAGGATGACTGCTGTGCTGCCCTGCTGCAAGAAAGACGGTCCTGCTACTCTGATGCCTGAGTGAGAAGGATTGGACATTCACCTTGAACCCAGGACCACCACAGTGACTCCAAAGGATTGTTGGCTGGCCTCCTGATAAGAGCCTCAGGGACAGAAAAGACTCCAACTACCTTACACCCTGCATCTGAACTCTACTTTCTTTGAGTCCTAACTCCCACAGGTAGTTCCCCTCATGGACTCTTGGAAGTGTGCCTGAAGGTACTCTGCTGACCCAGTGGTTGTCTCCACCAACTCTATCATAAAGCCCCGCAAAGCCTCTTCACACAGCTGCAAGCTTTATCTGAATCAATGCCGAAAGATGCAAAGCCCCACAAAGCCTCACCATCCATCATCATCAGAATCATCACAGAGCCACACAATTCAATGCAGGACCTCACATTGCATCCCTCGCAGCTTCTCAGAACCGAATCTGCAAAGTCTTGCAAAGGCACGCCATGCACACCACGCTCCAAAGACATAAGGTACAAAACTCAACAAGGCTAGCTTAGTTCCTTTATCTGGCCCATGCGCCATCATGGTCTACTAACTAGTTGTTGTTTTGGTCTCAAACTATTCATTACATTTTACTCTATTTTTCTAAACTAGTGTGGGAGTTTTCCTTGTGTTGTGTTTCCTCTTAAATATTGTTTGGGCTACTGCATAAATACTTTACACATTGTTTCTAAGTTAGGCTTGACTGCTTTGTGCCAAGCTACCAGAGGGTTGAGCACATATTAATTTGGGATTTGCTCGTGTTTCACCCTGACAAGAACTATTGTTGCTGTTTGAGTATGGTTTCACTCTCCTCAAACAATTACCGAATTTCCGACACAGTGCTGTGTCATTAACATCAAATCTATCTTCAACTGAAAGCAAGTGGAAGGTGTACATGCACAGTATAAGCAAGTGTTGGACCTGGCCTTTTACAGGGTCATTCCCCAGACTTTTTGCTTTTTGCCTCCTTATTTTTCTGACCTTTGTTGGCTGACGTTTTGACTCTGAGCACTTTTTCACTGCTAACCAGTGCAAAAGTGCATGTGCTCTCCCTTACAAAATTGGTATGATTGGATTATACCTAATTGGGCTATTTAATTTACCTATAAGTCACTTGTAAAGTGGGATCACTATACCCAGGGCCTGTAAATTAAATGCTACTAGTGGGCCTGCAGCACTGCTTGCGCCACCCACTGAAGTAGCCTGTCAAACCTATCTAAGGCCTGCTAGCGCAGAGCCTGTGTGCGCAGTTTCCTGCCACAGGAACCTGGCATCTAAATTTACTTGCCAGGCCCAGAACTCCCCTTTTACTACATGTAAGTCACCCCTAAGGTACACCCTAGCTAGCCCTTTGGGCAGGGTGCCATGTATGTAGAAGGCAGGACATGTGCCATGTTGCGTGGCCTGTCCTGGTAGTGACAAACAGCCTAACTTGGTGTCTCACTGCTGTGAGTGCTGCCTCCTCATAGGATTGCATTGGAAATGCCCTGCCTTATGTGTAAGGGGTATTGTCTGATTTATGAGGGGTAGCGTAGGCATGTTTGGTATGGTTGTGATAGTGGTAAGAAATGCTGCTTACTGGTGTAGGTGCATTTGTTATTACTATCACAGAAATGCCACTTCTAGAAAGTGCGCATTTATCTGTGCTTATGACTATGGTGTTTTGCAGCTTTGCTCCAATCCACGTCTGGGCAGACTGACAGTTGGGGCTTTGTGCATACTTCTCAGACAGCCTGAACACAGGGAGGGTGGAGGTGACACGGAGGTGCATCTACATATTGTAAAGCCTTCCTGGGCTGAGAGAAGGGAGAGGTGGGGTGGTGCAATTGTAAAGGCTGTGCCCTGGCCTCACACAATAGGGTCGTTAGCCCCCCACAGATGTTTGGAGCCTGTGCTGAAAGGAGAGAGGGGGCACTCCCAGAACTAGTTGCAACTGGCTGGAACCTCCTCTCCCTACCATTGTAAAACACACTGTAACCCTAGTATAAGTACAGGGGAATTTTCCCCACAATTTGAACACTCTTGGAACTTGAAATTGGACACAGGACGCTGATGAATGGACTCACCAGGAAACCACCATGGACTGCTGCTGCTGTGCTGACCTGTCTGGTCATTAGGAGTAACTGCCACCATCTGCACCCCTTGTGCTGGCCTGTAGCTGGGCCCACCAGCACTGTACCTTTCCTTGTTGTTTTGCAGTTCCCAGGGGCAGGGCGCTGTGGCCCCTAACCCCTGCACCGATCTATACAGTTTTGGCTTAGCGCTTTGGAAAAGCATTCTCTCTTGACTTGCTGTAAAAAATCACCGTCGCAGCCCGGCTTCAGATTTGCCGTAGCGCCTTGAAAAGCGCTTTATTTCTGCTCCCTGCATCTACTTGCTCCTAATTCCCTAAGGAGTGCTCCCTTCCTTGAGCAGTCACACTTGGAAGGAGTAGTGGTAAGGCGCTGTGGCTATCAGGGACGACGCGCTTTCAAAGTGCTCCTTTTTCTTGCCAGAATCACCACGGCCGCCTGGGAATCCCGAGCTCATTTGAACTGCGCGCCCGACGTGCCCCAGGGGCACGAGAACGAAGAGGACAAGAGCCGGCGTGCTCTTAGGAGGTAGCCCCGGGGCGTGGCATACTACCGGACGCCCCCGGAGTGCCGCCAGGCTCCTTTCTCCACGTGATCTTCCTGCGGCAGCCGAGAAGAGCAGTAGAGCAGCACGGGCACCGCGTCGGGTGCGGCTGCTCCCCGAATGAGGTGGACGCCTCATCCGAGGTCTCGCTGGGCCCCACTCCACCGCAGAGTTTAGGAGGAGAGGCAGGCCTCGAAGAGAACTCTCCATCCCACTAGGCCCTGAGCTTTAGTGAAGCCACCCACAAGATCGCGGGTCCCAGAAGGGGCCTGAAACACGAGCCGGAGGGTGTGCATGCCGCCCCCCTCCTCAAATAATCATCATCACGGGGCCCCCGTCGTGCACAAGGAGCACTGGGGGGCCCTCCTCGTATGCTTTGTGGCACTGATGGTGACCTTGAAATTCAAGACAGGTACTTGATAGAGCGGTCCGTACTAATAATTTACCTGTATTCGGACGCTCTTTAGGCCGATGAATCTTTTGACTAAGTGGGAACTCTCTGTACTCTTAATCAATCAATTTCATTAAATCAATAATCAATAACGAACATAAGCAATACCTTGATCGACATAACACTTAACAATTAATCCAGAATACATTTCGGCGAACCCTGACCTTTCAGCCAGGAATAACCACACCAGTTTATTGCAAAGTTAGTGAATTTTATTTCCCTATATTAACAAAGCTAGCACAATATAAATGTGTCTCAACACCAAATGATAAACGTAAATGAACATTAATAGCTGTCCATAGCGTCGAAACAGGTGCAATCTATGAAGCATTTGAATCACAAGGCATTCGATAATAGCAATGCAAATCACTAATACGATAATCTGTAATGAACTAATTGCATACATTTAGTGAGCATAACAAGATCTCAAATTGCATCGTGCGACATATGGAATCCTCATCTAACCTCAAATTAGCATCGGCATGTGGGACTTCATGCAAAAACAATTTAGCAACATTAATTTAGAAAACTCCTAGCTAGGGCTCTTATCAAAATCAGCAGTTGGTTACCTAAAAGAAACACAATGCAATTTTTACAATTTCCTTTCATATTTACCAATTACGATCAGCATACAAGGAAGTCTTCGTCTCACAGGTACCGTTCTTCGGTCATCATGGTATCGTTTCGATCGGCATGGGACTGGACTAAGGGGCAGGGGTGGACGGGGCGATTGCCTCACGGCGGTAAGGTAAAACTACTACTTCATGCAAAAGGGATCAAATCAAAGTTAAAGTCTCTAGGGCAAGAATCATTAAAGTCTCTTTCTCTCGACTAGAGAAAATATCAAAGTCTCTCAAAATGGCGTCGCAGCAAAGTGGGCCATAATAGCTACGAAGTCAAAATGGCGGGATGTCCGATGATAGAGAGCTCGTAATGGCTATAATGGTCATAATGGCTACCTTCTTCTCGTGCACCTGGGTTTTATAGACAACAGTTCAAGTCCAGTAGGGTCTCCATTGGAGGGTTCATAGGTTAGCTTCAAATTGACCAATCAAAAACGACAGTTCTCAAGCTTTTACTTAAGCATACATTATCCTTGGAGATGGGTACGCAAATCGCAACATTGTCTCCCAATTAGCTCACTTTCAGAGCCTCCATTGTCCGCACCTGCAAGCCGACCTTGAATTAAAGAGAAAATATGCCAGGCTGGCACTAACTTTAAGATAAGCATGTGAACAGTTTCTGTGGAAAAGTACAGCTTCAAGCAAAAATACACGTTTATTAGCACAGTGGAAAGATACGAGCATCTAAACCGTGAGACCAGGCAACTAGGCCAAAGCCTCCGCTAAAGTAATGTTAAGCTAAAACATTTCAAACAAGCAAATCATAGCACACGTTTATGATTATGTCGGATTAGTGCAATTCTAATACACCACGTTATATAAAGCACGCATATAAATGATGGCAAACTACTCTGAGGACACATTTTGTCCCCGTACAATCTTTATTAGTTCGGTTAATGTCACACATGATTATTTCAACACTACGTTTAAGCGTTAACAAATCGAAACCTTCATTTTCTGCTTCATCAATCCCTCCTCTGATGACTACTTGTCATCACACAAATTAAGCCCACAAATTTTATTCCATTAAAATTCTGTCAGTTCCCTTTTCCTTTTAGTTCCCCTAGTTTGCGCTTTATATTCTTTTGCCATTCTCTTCATAATTTTCTCTTCTTTTCTTCTTTTAATTCTTTCCATAATCATTATTATTCCCCTTTTTATTCCCCAAATTCCAAATACACAAATTATTACTATTAATATTCCTTCTATTATTTTCAATAATATTCCATTCCAAATTCCCCCAATCCAATGTCCCACTGAAGCAAGTCCCTTTCCAACCTTCTCCCACACTCCTGGTTCCTTCAGTTCCTTCAGATCTGCGCTTTCTTTTGTTAGATTAGCAAGCATAGTTTTAATTTTCACACTATTATCAGGTATATAGGTACAACAGTGTCTTGCACCAATCATTTTGCAAACGCCTCCATCCTTTGCTAAAAGAATGTCTAAAGCAAGCCTATTTTGAAGAGTCATAGCTCTTTCCGCTGCAAGTTCAGCATCTATCAGGATTATAGCACCTGAAAACTTTGTCAACATGTTATCCACTATAGTAGACAACTTTCTTATCTTGATGGAATTCAGCACAACTCCCAATGAAGGAATCATGGCTCCAAATATATCACCTACCACAGCAGCTGCGGTCTCTCTTTTCTGGATACGATGGGATCCAGATGTCTTTTGAATCATCGATACGTCATCCAGTTGATAAACCTTTGGGAACACTATATCCAAATAACATCTCCCCCACCATCCCTTTGGAAGACGATAATAGGCATTATGCCCACAAATGTAATATACGCCTGGAATGACAGGGTCAAGTCCGTTCATCATGAATGTCCATTTGGCCTTAAAAATAAACGTATGTTTACACTCACTCGCTCCTACAAAAATATTGTCATAATAAGATTCACCTCGATATATACAAAATTTCCCTACATGCCAAGCATCTAAAGCTATTTTCCCTTGTGTCTTTATAGCAGCAAAATCATAATTATCTACTGAAGTCCTCTTATGTAGCTCTTTTTCTAATTTCGCCTTCATTTGTGCCCTTCTATCATCTGTGCGATCTAAAAAGCTTATTTCTACGGCAGAGACTGAGCAAGTAAGGTTCTCCCTATGAGCATGAGCCGTTTCAAAAGGTTGCATTGGCTCGAAAAATTCCCTCATTATTTTAGCATCCCAATCTTTAGCAATCTGGCTTAGCTGTGCTATTATAGGAACATAAGCAAAGGTAACATCATAATTCGAGTAAAAATACTGTATGTTAGTTTGACCATAAAACCTAGACATCACTATACTACATGTAATCCCATATGTAAGAGGCATGTGGTGATAAGTTACCCCTTCCTTTACTGATGTCGGTATCTGTGTACACACATAACAATCTTTCGCATCCATAGTTTCAACATACTCTGTTAGCAAGCGATAGAAAACGTTATACGAAAGCTCCTTCTTATCGTGCAAGAGCCTCTCATCCAATGCTAGTCTTTTAATGGGGTCAGTTCAGTGACATTAACAGGAGCAATAGTAGAAGCCTCAATATTCTCACTCTCACCCTTTCCATGCATTCCAAAGACAATTGCCATTATTATCATTACACATGTAATTACCAAGCCTATACACACATATTTACAATATTTCTTTCTATTATTTTGCGTAGCGTACCTAGTCATGATCTGTATAGAATAAGAGAGCTAGAAGCACCTATAAATGAAACTATTTAGCAATTCAGTTACAAAGCTGAACGAGCGCAATGTTCACACCGTCTTCTTCAAAAGGCCAGTCACTTATCGGTTAGCAGCATTTGTCTCAATTCGGCAATAACTCAGTCTTTATCAGTTTAGCAAGTCTCGTCCGGTTTAACAATGTCTCAGCTGGTTGTTTCTTTCACGTTAGATTGTAGCAAGCAATATCATTTACTATTCTTTCAATCAACAGAGTCTATGAAACTTTTCTTTTCTATTGGTATCTCTTCTTCTTCTTCGTTCTCGATGCTTAGAGATACAAACTCGTCCAATCGTCATTGACTGCATAGGCCCATTCAGGACCGGAATATCTCCTGTTTGGTATCCTTTTCCTTTTCAATTTTGCTTCTCTTTTCGACTCTGCTTCGCTGGTACTTTCCTCTTTTGTCAAGTCTTTTTCTTCACTTGACGATTGTTCCACAACCGTCACTTCCTTTCTTTTCTCTTTCACTTTTGGCCTTCCTCCGTCGCCCAAACTTTCTTTACCCTTTTCTTTTACTGGTGAGATACTTAATCTCCTTTTTGCACCGTGTCCGTTTGATGGACCTGCTGTCTTTTCTGTGGAAGCTTGGACTTTTTCGTTCTGTTCTGCCTCGTTCCCTCCTTCTGGGGAATCAATCACGTTCTCTTTTTCTTTTTCAGTATCGTCTGCTTCTGGGAAAGCCCTCCTCTGATCAGGCTCTCCTGCTTTTTCACCTTTTTCGAGCCCTTCGTCACCGTTACTTTCGTCAGGCTCTTTATCACTTTCAGCTGCTTCAGGCTCCTTGTCACCTTCAGCTGCTGCAGGCTTTTTGCTACCCTCAGCTGCTTCAGGCTCTTTGTCACCTGCAGCTTCTTCGTCGCTGTCTGAACTTTCTCCTTGGTCTTCCCCAAGTGAGTCAGACTCTTCGCCCTCCAACGATACCTCTTTCTCTCCTGCTTCTGCTTGATCGCTTTCAGTTCGCTTTTGTTCTGCCTCAGCACTCGGCACTGTTTTATCAGGCACTGGCAATTTCAGCGCTTCAACTTCCTCATCTGTGGGACACAACACCTTCTTTGTGTGACTGGCGTGAATCCAGTTGGGAACCCCCGCACACTTCACAGCGGTAGTTGTAGTCAGGATCACTTGGAAAGGGCCTTTCCAACGGGGTTCCAGACACGACTTCCTCACATGCTTCTTTACCACGACCCAGTCACCTGCTTTCAGTGCGTGTCCTGGACCTTGGATCGGTGGCAAGGTGGTCGCTTCCACCTGGTGAGAGAAAGAGCGAACCACGTCAGCCAGTCCTTTGCAGTAGTCTAACACCATATCATCTGTAATATTCAAAAGCATGTTTGCGGGAACTGCAGGAAGTCTCATAGCCCTGCCCATGAGAATTTCGTGCGGAGACAATCCAGTTTTTCTATCAGGAGTGTTTCTCATTGACATTAGCACTAAGGGCAATGCGTCAGGCCATTTCAAATTTGTCGATGCACATATTTTCGCCATTCTCGATTTCAGTGTACCATTCATCTGCTCCACCAGTCCTGAGGCTTCAGGGCGATAGCTACAGTGCAGCTTTTGCTCAATGTTCAGCGCTTCGCAAAGTAACTTTATCACCTCGTTATTGAAGTGACTTCCCCTATCTGATTCTAAAGAGATCGGGAATCCGAAACGTGGTATCAACTCCCTCAACAATAGCTTGGCAACTGTAAGGCTGTCGTTTCTACGTGTAGGGTATGCTTCAATCCAGTGACTAAAAATGCACACAATCACCAACACATATTTCAGACCCCCATGCACAGGCATCTCAATGAAATCCATCTGCATTCGACTAAAAGGCCCGCTTGCCCTACCAATGTGACTCGCGTTCACAACTGTTCCCTTTCCTGGGTTCATCTGCTGGCAAGTGACACATCGATGGCAAACTGCTTCTGCAGCTTGACGAAATCTGGGGTTAAACCAATCAGTTTTGAACAATCTTATCATGGCATCTCTCCCTAGGTGAGCTTGCCCATGATAGAACCGCGCAAGCTGTGATAAGAGACTATTTGGCAAAACATATTTTCCCTCATGTGAAACCCATAATTCGTCTTGTCTCTTTATACATTGTGATTTGATCCAGGAATCCCTTTCATCCTCCCTGACATTATTTTGTAATGCTTTTAGTTCCTCTATTGTATCTACGACCTTCAAGGCAAATGCTTCAGCTGGTTCGAGTTCCGGCTCGTTTATCGTATTCCAATCATCTCTGAGTAATATACAGTTCAAGGCACAAAATCTTGCGACTTGATCCGCATATGCATTTCCCAGAGAAACATAGTCTTGTCCTTTCGTGTGAGCACTACACTTTACCACTGCAACTTCAGCTGGTACTTGAATGGCGTGTAACAATTCCCTTATTCTTTCCCCGTTTTTCACTGGGGATCCTGAAGAAGTCAGGAAACCTCTCTGTGACCATAGTTGTCCAAAGTCATGCACAATCCCAAACCCGTATTGACTATCAGTATAAATGGTGACTTTCATCAATGCAGACAGTTGACATGCTCTGGTAAGGGCTACAAGTTCTGCTACTTGTGCAGAATAGACTCCTTGAAGCCATCCCGCTTCCAAGACCCCTGTTACAGTACATACAGCGTATCCTGCTTTCAAAATCCCCATCCCGTCTCTTAGACATGAACCATCAACAAAAAGAATTTGGTCATTTTCATCAAGTTTAGTATCCTTGATGTCCGGTCGAGGTTTTGTGCAAAATTCAGTCACCTGAAGGCAGTCATGCTCGACGTCTTCAGCGTTCTCAATTTCAGCATTTTCTCCAGGAAGCAAGGTTGCTGGATTCAACGTAGTGCACCTTTTCAGCTGCACATTCGGTGAGCCCAAAATAATCGTTTCATACCTTGTAAGTCTTGCTCCTGTCATGTGCTGCGTTCGGGAGCGGGTCAAAAGTATCTCGACTGAGTGAGGGACCATGACTGTTACTGGGTGTCCCATCACTATTCCTTCACTCTGAGTGAGGCTGATACCAACTGCTGCTACGGCGCGCAAACACCCTGGGAGTGCTGCTGCGACCGGATCCAAAGTAGCTGAAAAATACGCTACTGGTCTGTTTACGCCACCATGGGCTTGAGTCAAGACAGACAAAGAACATGCATCACGTTCATGGCAAAACAAAGTGAAAGGCTTCGTGTAATCAGGCATACCTAAAGCTGGAGCCCTGCACATGCACTCTTTCAATTCAACAAAAGCATCCATCTCATCTCCTTTCAGCTCAATTTGATCCAAAGCATCCTTCTGGGTCAGTTTCAGTAAAGGCTTCGCTAGAGTCGAGAAGTTGGGGATCCACTGGCGACAATAACCCACCATTCCCAAAAACTTCCTCACCTCCTTTCTCGTCTTAGGCGGACTCATCTGAAGTACACTTGTAATTCTTTCCTTCATTATTCTCCGTGATCCTTTCTCTATCTGGTGACCCAAATATTTCACTTTCTTCTGACAGAACTGCAACTTGGAAGGAGACACCTTATGTCCATTCCTTCCCAAATGATTCAACAGAGCAATGGTATCGGCTGTGCAGCCACTTTCTGTCTTTGATGCGACCAGTAAGTCATCAATGTACTGTACTAGAGTTGACTCGAATGGCAATTCTAATTCCCCCAAATCTTTCTTTAGAATCTGATTGAATATTGACGGTGACTCAGAAAACCCTTGAGGAATTCGACACCAACTGTACACTCTGTCTAGGAATTTGAAACAAAAGAGGAATTGGCTGTCCTCATGAAGAGGCACCGAGAAGAATGCCTGTGACAAATCAATGACTGAGAACCATTCAGCATCGCAAGGAATTTGAAACATTATCACAGCTGGATTCGGTACGACAGGGCAGCATTTGACTATGATGTCATTTATTTTCCTCAAGTCCTGCACGAGTCGGACCTTTCCACTCAGCTTTATTAGTCCCATTATTGGTGAATTACATGGACTGCTTAACACTTCTTTCAGTACTCCCTGCTTTACAAATTCATCAATAAGTTGAGCAACCTTCATGCGAGTGTCTTGTGGCATGTGGTATTGTGGGGTCTGGGGAAAGATTGCATTGGGCTTTACAGCTACTTTCACTGGTTCCACTCCTTTCATCAATCCCACCTCTTTCCCTGTCATGTCCCACACTTCCTTTCCTACTGTTTCCCGTAATTCAGCTGGGATGTCCTCTTCAGTTATCATCGGGAAAAGACAAATCAGAGGATACTCTTCATCGACTGTCTCTATTTCATCCCCCTCTACACTGTCCTCTTCTTCTCCATCACTGCTCGTCTGAATTGTTATTCCTTCGTTCGAACACATTATCGAGCAACCCAATTTGCACAATAGGTCTCTCCCTAACAGTGCTATCGGGCTTGAGTCACATACCACAAACTGATGTACCCCTTGATAGTTACCGATGCTGACTGGTACCGGATCTGTTATTGGGTTCGTCAGATGTCTGTTTGCTACTCCCACCACTTGAACTGTCCTCCCTGAGAGTGGCAAATTTGGTACTTCACTGCTCTTAACTGTTGAACGTGTGGCTCCCGTGTCAACCAAGAATGAAACACGATGACCCATTACTCTTCCCTCTACGTACGGACCCCTTTGATCAACTTCCAAGGATGCCGCAAGCACACAATCTCCTTCTTCTTCTGAACTTTCACTCTCCCATACATTGTTTATTCCACTCTCACTGTGTAATGGGAACTGTTGTACGGTGCCATTTGTGCTCATTACCTGACCCGAGACCTGTGGAGGAACCATCACTTGCTGCTGACTCATTGGTGCCAATGGTATTTGCATTTGCTGATTAGGTACCATAGGTAACTGCTGTTGCATCGGCTGCATTTGCGTCATCTGCATACGAGGCATCTGCATCTGCTGCGGCTGCATAGGTTGTAATCCCTGCAATTGATTTACGGTCTCAAAATTTGGGTTTGGACCTCTCATTTTCGGTGCCCTCATTGTCTGAAATGCATTGACATCATTGTTTTGCTGACCAACACCTGCACCTGCACCTTCCTGCACCACCATCGGGCACTCGCGTTTCCAGTGACCTACAATTCCGCACACATGACACGGCATCACCTTCTTCATTGCCTGCACACCCGTCACAACAGTGTTTAAATCCGGACCATTATTCACAAAACCTCCTCTGCCTCTGCCTCTGGCCTGTGGCTGAAACGCCATGTTTCCCTGTAACTGCGGCTGCTGTTGCGGTACCTGCTGTTGGAACCCTTGCATCCCTTGCAAACCTTGCAGACCTTGCAAACCTGTCTGAGCTGCCTTAAGCTGCATCATCATCACCTTCTCTTTCAGCTTTTTCTGTTTCACTTCAATTTCGTCGCTACAGTATTTCGCATAAGTCAGGACCTCGTCAATCGGTTTCGACTGCCAGCAAATCAAATGTGACTTTATCATTTGACTTATCTCTGGTCTCAGCCCTTCCACAAATCTGAACACAAAATGGAGCATGTCCTTCGCCTCAATTGTTTCCGTGCCACTGTAATTCTTGAACGCCTTCAACAACCTCTCATAGTAACTATGAATCGATTCTTTAGCCTCTTGGGCAGTTCGATCAATCTTCTGCCAATCCACATTCTTCACGGGTACCTTAGTCTTCAAATGCTCAATCACCTTATAGTACAAGCTCATCACCATAGGTGATGGTGCACCTGTCTCCCTGTCTCTCTCTGGTTCACTTGTTGGCCAACCTACAGCTCTTTTGCAATCCTCCCACAAATCTGCCGGAACCACAATCTCAAACAGAGTGTTCAGGTCTTCCCAGAGACACTTTGTAAGCTTCACAAACCTATCAGTCTGTTGGTACCATTCAATCGGCTTCTCTCTTAGTTTGGGAAAATCGTCCGTAAAAGACTGAATGTCGCTTCTGTGCCATGGTACATGTACTAATTTTCCCCCTGCTGTCTCCCTCATTGGTAACATTGTTACTGTATCACTACTCTGCGGTCTTTTCTCATTGTCCTCTGTAGCACTGTCCCTCCTCTTTTCCTTCCTCTTTACCCATCTGCTTTCCCACTTGTCTAAGCACCTCCACACTTGTGCACTCTGCAGCAATTCTCTAAGATGTGTCTTCATGCCTGCTGACCTCATGTGTTCAAAATCTGTGGTCCCAAAATCTAACCTGTAGCTCCTGCTCAAGTGTTTCATCTTGTCTATGTCAACCCCGTTTCTATCAGCTGCTTCTTGCAGACTCTTATGTACCTTGTTCACTTCTTTCGTAATCCTGGGACATAGATACCTCAGCTCTTCTTCTGTGTAGGACTCGAACCTATTCACACCCATAGTTCCTTCCACCAATTCTTGTGCTTCCATGTTCAACCTGACCCTATTCATATAGTCTTCTCCTTTCCCACTAGCTGAATTTTGTGTGGAATTCAGACTGTTGAACCACTGTGTCAGCTGTTGCGCATTCACCCCCATCAGGGTAGCATTCACATCGACTGCCATCGATGGCCGCGGCAACTTTTCAGTGTTCGATGTGAGGGGTATTATCAGTGGGGGGCTTGACCTCACCAGTGTTGACTGAGCACATACGGGACTAAACTCCATCAAGGATCCAGACCCGTTTGGCTGAGTTGCTATCGGAGTTATCCCTGGAGTGTTTTCTATGCACCTCCTCTCTGTCTCATTCTGCAGCATTGATCCCTGACTGCTCAGACCCAAGTTAAGCTGACTATACAGAGGTACAGGTGGACCTACAGTAATGGGTAGTGATATCGCGTCTGGGTTCTGTCCATTCCCCATGTTCTGAGGCATGTTCATTCCCACACCATGAGTCATCGTTGCCGGCATGCCCATCTGGCTCCCCGTCATCTGAACATGTGCGTTTCCTCCCTGCATCTGCTTTTGGGGCATCAAAAACTGAGTTGATTCAGCTTGTGCCATTGTTGGGTTGTAACCATTCTGTACGCCCCTTACGGTTGGATCTAGAATCATTCCTGCACTGTTGTCACTGTTGTAATACCCTGGCATCTGCGGCTGATAATTTTCTGCTGGTTTCAACACGGGCACATCTGGATATATTCTCCTAACCTGCGGTATCTGCGGGGTGAACAGCAGACTCGGGTCCTTAGATCCCGATGATGCTCCTGAACTCTGGTGTTCACTGTTCCGTACCGATGCCGGAGGGGCAGAACTGGTACTTGGACCTTGTCCATTCTCCGCATAAGGCGGTGGACGGTCGTTCAGCAATTGCATTATCAACTCCTCATCCTCTAACTCCTCTTCTCTTCTCAACTTTTCCTCATCCTCTCTATCCTTGGAACACTTCCTGTCTGTCTTACAGGTAGCTTTCTTCCCTGTCTCCTCTCCTTCCTTAGTAATTGCTGGAAACAATTTTATCCCCTGTAATACATCTGATCTCCACACCTTCTGTGCATTATCCCACCTAGCATCCGCTAGTGTCTTTTCTACCTTCCTCATTCTGGTCTCAAACTTCTTCTGCTGTTGCTGTCTGGCCATTAGTTCCCATATTGCTAGAGCCTCAAACTGGGCTGGCCTTGGAGGCACCTTCATGTCATACATCGTGAATCTCAAATTCTCTAAAACCCTTATATTGAATGTCCCATGAATCGGGAACGCTACGCTCCCATGTTTCTCTGTCAGTTTGTGCCATTGCTTTAACCAAAGACACGGAGCTACCCCCTTCTCTTCCATTACAATGTAAGCTGGAGTACCTTCGGGCGGCGTCTCCTCTCCTACGCTCGCTTTAATGTAAGACTCCCCTTTCATCGCACTCCTGAATGCTTTAAAGAATTTTCATTTTCCTCGTCTCTTGTTTGACCAAGTTTATAATCAATAGGTGACTTTAATTCCACAAAATTTGTAATCAATAGGTGACTTTAATTCCCGGAATACTCTTCACCTGCCTTTCCCCTTCCAATCGAGTCCCACGGACTGCGTCCAATCCGTGCGCGACCCTTCTCTGCAACCAACCTATCCCAGCGCGGCTCTTAGTGACGTCACACTCACACACACTGCGGCTGACAAAGCCTTGCGGCTAGTCCTCCTTCACTCACCTCATCTCGTAACAACTTTTGCATGTATCGCGAGCTACCAAAAAACTAAAACAGATCTGTTGGTTTACTACAGGAAGGGTAACACAATCGCTTCAGGACCTTAGGGACCTTTCACTAGCCTCGGGACCTTTCACTAGCCTCTGGCCGCTATTCCGTCTTTCTCAGTCCCCACATTCGCAAGCAAATCTGACCCGCAGACCTACTCTCAACTTGTCAATGATCTGTTCTAGTGCACTTAGAATCTTGTCAAAGCCCGAAGTCGAAGTTTCTTTCACTCCTTAACACACGTACCGACTTGTTGACCACGCCCGATCAACCTACTAAACCGCCCAGACCACAAAATGGATCAACATACTCCGGAGTCTCTTGACCTCGCAGGGCCCGTCTCAACAACAACAACCACGTGGACCTTTTTATGCACAAAGCGCCACACGCACATGAAGTTCAACGACTTCCCTACTCTCACACTAGGAGCCGCACCTCCGATATCTCTATGAAGTTCGACGACTTCACTACTTCTACACTCGGAGTCGCACCTCCGCTATCCTCTAAAAGAAAATCCTCGCAACCTTTTCACACACCCTGCGGCAATAAGCTGTGCAAGCGCAAAACCCTAACTTCACTCATACCATCACTAGTACCGCCAACGCTGATCCCACACCTCCGTTCTCTCCATTCGCAAGCTCCGAGATCCCGGGAAAGTCGCGGTGGACCTAGCCCATCATCATCTTGTCAATCCGTTTTATCCAAGAAAATCTAATTCAACTTCTCGAATGAAGCCTCAAAAATGCGTAACCGTTAATTCAACACCATGTATTTTAATAGTACAGGGTCCCAAAAGACGAAACCGTCCTCTGCTACCATCTACTGATAGAGCGGTCCGTACTAATAATTTACCTGTATTCGGACGCTCTTTAGGCCGATGAATCTTTTGACTAAGTGGGAACTCTCTGTACTCTTAATCAATCAATTTCATTAAATCAATAATCAATAACGAACATAAGCAATACCTTGATCGACATAACACTTAACAATTAATCCAGAATACATTTCGGCGAACCCTGACCTTTCAGCCAGGAATAACCACACCAGTTTATTGCAAAGTTAGTGAATTTTATTTCCCTATATTAACAAAGCTAGCACAATATAAATGTGTCTCAACACCAAATGATAAACGTAAATGAACATTAATAGCTGTCCATAGCGTCGAAACAGGTGCAATCTATGAAGCATTTGAATCACAAGGCATTCGATAATAGCAATGCAAATCACTAATACGATAATCTGTAATGAACTAATTGCATACATTTAGAAGGCATAACAAGATCTCAAATTGCATTGTGCGACATATGGAATCCTCATCTAACCTCAAATTAGCATCAGCATGTGGGACTTCATGCAAAAACAATTTAGCAACATTAATTTAGAAAACTCCTAGCTAGGGCTCTTATCAAAATCAGCAGTTGGTTACCTAAAAGAAACACAATGCAATTTTTACAATTTCCTTTCATATTTACCAATTACGATCAGCATACAAGGAAGTCTTCGTCTCACAGGTACCGTTCTTCGGTCATCATGGTATCGTTTCGATCGGCATGGGACTAGACTAAGGGGCAGGGGTGGACGGGGCGATTGCCTCACGGCGGTAAGGTAAAACTACTACTTCATGCAAAAGGGATCAAATCAAAGTTAAAGTCTCTAGGGCAAGAATCATTAAAGTCTCTTTCTCTCGACTAGAGAAAATATCAAAGTCTCTCAAAATGGCGTCGCAGCAAAGTGGGTCATAATAGCTACGAAGTCAAAATGGCGGGATGTCCGATGATAGAGAGCTCGTAATGGCTATAATGGTCATAATGGCTACCTTCTTCTCGTGCACCTGGGTTTTATAGACAACAGTTCAAGCCCAGTAGGGTCTCCATTGGAGGGTTCATAGGTTAGCTTCAAATTGACCAATCAAAAACGACAGTTCTCAAGCTTTTACTTAAGCATACATTATCCTTGGAGATGGGTACGCAAATCGCAACATTGTCTCCCAATTAGCTCACTTTCAGAGCCTCCATTGTCCGCACCTGCAAGTCGACCTTGAATTAAAGAGAAAATATGCCAGGCTGGCACTAACTTTAAGATAAGCATGTGAACAGTTTCTGTGGAAAAGTACAGCTTCAAGCAAAAATACACGTTTATTAGCACAGTGGAAAAATACGAGCATCTAAACCGTGAGACCAGGCAACTAGGCCAAAGCCTCCGCTAAAGTAATGTTAAGCTAAAACATTTCAAACAAGCAAATCATAGCACACGTTTATGATTATGTCGGATTAGTGCAATTCTAATACACCACGTTATATAAAGCACGCATATAAATGATGGCAAACTACTCTGAGGACACATTTTGTCCCCGTACAATCTTTATTAGTTCGGTTAATGTCACACATGATTATTTCAACACTACGTTTAAGCGTTAACAAATCGAAACCTTCATTTTCTGCTTCATCATACTCTTGCCGCTTAACACTCTCTAGATGGTTCTTTTAGGGGCTTGAAGGGGCTATTGAGCTAGCCTGTTTTGGGTGTAATATAACATACATGTCTTGATGGTTCTTTTTGCGGGCATCCTACACCGATCTGATGTCCTGACTTTCCATATGGTTTAAAGTGCTCCTGATATAGGCCTTTGTGATACTTTTATGACAAGTGTATTTAGTTCTTACTGTAATTCTTAACTACTGCTTATGTTTCAGAATCCTGAGTACTTACGTGTTCTAATGTGACAACTGCCTATTCTTGCAGAGTATTAGTAACTTGTGTAACATTCTGACAACTGCTAAGGTAGCAGGGTATTACTTACGTGTAACGTTGGTCTAATGATGTTTTGTGCAATACAGATTATTTTTACATAGCTCAGTGTTGTGTTTACTTTGTGGCGTACACTTTGCGTCACATGTGTTGTGTGTGTTGTGCAAACGCTTTACACATTGCCTCTGGGATAGGCCTGACTGCTCGTGCCAAGCTACCAAGGGGGTGAGCAGGGGTTATCTTGGACGTGTAACTCCCTTGTCCTGACTAGAGTGGGTGGGTTCTGCCTTGCTTAGGTGCATACCCTAGCCAACCAGAAACCCCATTTCTAACAGCAAGTAAGCAAGTAAATACACATTCTGTCAAGTGATGGAGTAATTCAACTTTGCAATCATAGAAGATCTAATTCATCTACTGTGATAATTGGTCAAACTGAATCATGTAATTTGCAAAATAAGATTTTGGGATAATCAGACATTAACCGTGGTGACAGAGCAGTTTAGTTGTGAGACCCCACTTTTAAAAGGACACCCTTTAATTTTTAAAAAGCAGACAGTTAACCTAGACATAACCACACATGGTTATTGGTGCCAGTCAGAACATTATCCATTCTGTTCCCCACTGTATGCTTTGTAGCTGGGTTTGCTCTATAGAAATACATATATGTTAAAACATTCAAATCCATCATGGGGAGAGGCCCTATGAGCCTATTCTCAAATCCAAAAACAAAATCTTACTGTATTATGCAGAAAAGAAAGACAAACATGGATTGACACAAGGTTACAGTACCAAAACAATTGCAACACCCCCATCGGCCTGCTACACACAACAGTGGCATGCATAGTTACTATCCATAACTGGAAAGGGCGCAAAATCGAAATGTAGCCCACTTATTTAATAGCAGTCTAGGACATAGCAATAAGCATGACATACATATTTCCTCTTATGATTTGCATAAAAATATGTGACTCTCAAATGAAAACTACTGGTATACGTAATTAGAGATTGATAAGAAGAGTCAGAGAAAAAAATATATCAATGGTTGAAACCTGGCAACAACAACAACAACAACATGGTCACTACACGACAAACAGAAATGTCCTGTACACACACCAAAGTGTCTGCACCCACAATTATAGCTCCTATTGTCACCCATCCGGCTCATCAGAGTACTGATTGTTCAGCAAGCCATGGCCATGTATGCAGAACTGACAAAGCCATGTCCTTTAAACAAACCATTAGCCACTATTTCTAGGTCATAGTGAAACCTCTTTAAGTTGGTTCTCCCAAAAAACGGTATCCGAATTTCTCATTATTTGACATTGCTTTCCAATACTTTCAATTGAATTGAAATGCCAGAAATGGCCTGCTGCAAACAAGGGCCCTCATTTAGAGTATGATGGATTGGGAAAAAATGCAATATTACTTTCCTGCTCAAATTGTGGGTTCGGAAACTTAGCTAGCTCTGCTTTCATATGCCCTTCACCTGATGTCCCATCTGCCAGAAGACTGCAACATTTTAGTGACAGTCACCAGACCTATATTTGGACTATGGTTAGGTTTCCCTACCCAGAATATCTTGTGAAGCACTGTTCGTCCTGAGCACAGGTGGCCCTGATGAGCAGGAATAAAACTCCTATTTAGGAGTTTGTTTCTGAAACACAAACAGAAGTGCAGAAAGGGGTCAAAACAAAATGGCACGCTCTCAGCTTTTCCCTCAGCCTACAGTAGAGTCACTCCAAAAGCAGCTGCACTGTAGGCTGTGAAATCCCTGTCAAACAGACAGTATATATACATTTTGTGGGTGATCCTTCACTAGGGGAGCAGAGGCCCTCTTTTGCTCTGGATGGCAAGTGAGTCATTCCCCCACCTATAAATGAACTTCATAGTATGTTCTACTTCATTACTCTGTACTCATTTTTATCATGATGGTACTTATAGGTCGTTAGATGAGAAACGTTCCATGACTGTAGCCCTGCAAAACCAATCTGAAAAAGAATGTTAGCCCTTTACCTCCAATATCCTTTTTTTTTTTTTTACCTTTTGTTCTTTTCCACCACACCTTTTGGCACACCCTACTTCCTAAAGATAGCATATCTTTTCACCTCAATACACCACAAACAACTGTTCCACTTCACTTCTCTTTTCCATAATGTGTAAAGGGCCTCGTGTGTGCAACATGTCTTTATGCCCACATTTTGCATACCTGTGTCAAATTGGCATTACCAAACTGGGCAAAAATGTTTGTTCCTCAGCCCCTTTTGTAATACAGATCACATAATTAAGGGGGTGTTCCCTCGTTTGCATGGTGGCATGACCCTATGCAAATGAGGGAATACTTTGTTCTCACACCATATTATAGAGAAGGGCATAATTATAATTAGAACATTGGAATGCTGGAGGCTCCATTGAAAACAATGGAGTGCTGCGGGCTTTTACTGGCCGGTAAAAGCCCGCAGCGACAACATTCCAATGTTCGCTTTGTTCACAGCAACAGCTGTGAACAAAGCCTCACGGAGCCCGAGGGGATTTAAATCCCCTCGGGCTCCGTGAATATATTTTTTTTTAATAGAACATTCTGCCCTGTGGGGCAGAATGTTCTAATAGCCTTAGAACCCGCCGTAGCGGGCTCTACCGGCTATTAAAGTCCCTCTCCCTTGTTAAATGCCCTCGCCTTCGGCTCGGGCATTTAACGCGGGGAGCGGGCCTTTAATAGCCGGTAGAGCCCGCTACGGCGGGTTCTAAGGCTATAATAAGCGGGATGGATGCACACAGACAGTGAAATGTCAGAGAACTTTCCACAAAGGTTGTTGGGACATTCAAATGGTCTCCTCATGGGCCTCTCTGACAAGGGCAAGTGGTATGGTATCACAGAATGCAGACAAGATTTAGGGCCACATGTAGGTGTATTTGGAATTGCCACTCATTAATTGCAATTCCATTCAGATCGCAATGAGGGAATCGTAATTCCAAATGTAAGAAACTCCATTGAGTTTCTTTTGCTATTCCTGGTGGGTCGCAAATAAACCTGCCTCATTAATATTAAGGGGAATCGCAAAACTCATAGGGATGGTGGCCTGCTGGTGTCAGCAGACCACCATGTTTGTGATTGCTTTTAAATAAAGCATTTTTTTTTTTTAGATGCAGCCCGTTTTCCTTAAAGGAAAACAGGCTGCTTTTAAAAAGAAAGAAAATGAAACGTTTCAGTTTCATTTTTGAAGAGTAGGCAGTGGTCTGTGTTTCTGATACACCTCCAGGATGCTGTCTTAATGTGTTAACCCTGGGGTCTTGGTTTAAATCCAGGCATGCTTCCGTAAGGTTCCACAAAATTTGAACACCATTTCTTGTTGAAAAAACAGAAATTATATAGCTGGAGCACATTAGAGGGTGTGCATTTCTTTTGTGGACAGCTTTTGTACTATTTGTCAGCAAAGTTGAATAAAACGCATGTCTTGTGATAAGCAGTCAGATATAAACTTTGTAGCCTAAAAGGATCCTATGCAGTCAGCTAAAAATCTAAAAGGACAAAAGTAGGTTGCCTTTGCAATGCTCGCAAGTTTGAAAGTTTAAAGAAATATTTGACAATGTGGAAAACTACGATAAAAAACAGGGACATTTCTGAGAAGGGAATGCCTGGAAAGGTGTTGATGTCAAATCGCAATTTGTGGCACAGCAGACATGCAAGACTTCAATGGAAGACAGATTTGGATGTGCTATCCCCAATGGAGTTACAGTAGAGTTACAGTAGAGGAATATGTTTCCAACAGTCGGTGCATCTATCCATGGAGTGAGTCGGGCCTATTGCTGAGGATTCAGAAAAAGCCTCAGAGATTTGAACAAAATAAGCACACCTAGAGATATCATGGAACGATGGGTTAATCAGGCAGGTTTTTATTGCTTTAAGGAAATGTCCTTACATTATAAATTGTCTGATGGAATGTTTCATAGACAAGAAACAGAGGTGCAAACTGACTACAAAATAGCAAATCCGCAACTGTAGAAGTACACCTATGTACAAATGAATATATGCTCATTTATTGGTATTTATGGAGACTGAATAGTATGCATGGAAAGTTGCCCTAGGAGCACAGAGCAGCTTTTCGGGCATGCTGCATGAGGTATGTGGCATGCTCTCTGTGCTTATATTTCCAGAGTGTAATTCTACTTAGCGTGGAAGTACTTTTAGGGCAAATTGTGCCATTTGCAAATTCACACTTTTTATTTTATTATACCTTGGAGAAAGAGGTAAGTTTCAAATCATAAATTAAACTGAACTGTTTGAGTAAACATCTGACTTAATTGAGGCCCCCTAGATAAGTTTTCCCCCTACAGAAAAACTTTACTCTGCACCCTCGCTAAATCCGGGGGTGATGCATTTCCCTTCCTGTCCTCGATGGGGAGTTGCTACAGCTCTTTGCTGGAATAAATCTGACAATTCCCAGGGAGGGGAATGGTAGAACTTCAGTTTGTACATGCCTACAAATGTAAGAGTTTTTGGTTGTTCACAAGACCCTACTACAGACTTCTCCATACTAATGGCAGGAAATCAGCATCATAACTCCATTACTTTTCTCAGGAAATCTTTTGTGAATTCCAGGCAAATATTAATAGAGGGATTTTCAATTCTAAGTGTACACTTATGGTCAAAAATAATTTGTGATTTGGCCCAAATGTAATTAGTGCAGTCCTTCCAATGTTAAGTCCACAACAGAAAGTCCATGACTTATTTTCAAGATAACCACTTAAGATAACTTTAAAATAATTCCTTAAGTACTAAAAACACAAAAGTGTAGTAAAAACAAATACATAAAGACAAACAATTCCAAATGAATATAGATCATAGGCCTGGTGAAGCAGACTTATTTTCTAAAATATGAGGTACATTTTTCACTCATATTCAGTCTGTCTGGTTAAAGGGGTCCTAGTACTATTTTATACTTAGATTCAAGTCTCCACAATTCAGCTTTCCTATCGCCACTGAGTATCATTTTAGCAATGTGATAAATCACAAAGAAACTTAGCATCTGATCTTTGTTCTCATGAATGTTACTTACATACCTGGCTATTGGATAATGAATATCCACATTCCCTTATAGCATGCATATGCTTGAGGATTCTATTGCAGGCAGGAAACAGTGTACTGCACCTTATTTCTTAGGACAGGGACATATTAACACATGCAGAGCAAACTTGGTCTTGCAGTTGAAGGCTTTCTTTATAAGGGCTTTTATCACCAAAAGTCTTGTGTATTCCTCAGTATCTACCCCATTCATTCAGGCTTTTCATTTGGGCATTTCTTGAAGCCCATTGCATTGCTTGCTTCAATCACATGTTTGACTACGTGCTAATAGTGTAATGACAAGATGTGAGGTTATCCCTGAATTACTTTCCTTTCTGGAAAGTTATTTCAGGTCTCTCAACTAATGGTGGTCCAATGATGGGCTCTAGTTAGAGCAGCTCATTTTTGTGTAATGTATTTTCAACCGTTGTGTACTGTATGTTGCTACCCCCAAACAGGGGTGATGTGGTGGGAAGAAAAACAATGGAGTAAACCCAGATCTTTGTGACTGGGGGTGAATTATTGCATTCTTCAGCATTCCGTCCATCATCTGCTCTTTTTGCTTTTTAATTTGACGGCATTACCACCTTAGCGTTTCTCAGGTTTCCTAAATAGGAAGATCTTCCTAGTCTGTGATTCAACTGTATCTTCGGCTTTAATCAATATCCTTGGGATAACCTCAGGCTAAAAAAAGTGCTCCTTTGGTTTTTCTCGCATCATCATATAGTGCTATGTTATTACAATTCTTTCTAGCATTAAGGTATTCTCCATAGGGTATTTTGTTTTTAATGCTACTTGACTGGGTGGTTGCTAGTGTACTGCAAAGTGCTGCTGCCAGCAGTCTTCTTCCTATACACCGTGAGACTGTTTTCAATATTCACTGCTTGTAGCTTTACATCAAGAAAATCATGTCAGTTCTACTTATATAGCTGGTAAAGTGCAGTTTCAATTCATTTTGATTCAATTGATCCACACATATTTGTGTTAGATCTTTGTAAATGATAAAGCGGTTGTCTATAAAGTGGACCCATAAAACAATGTGTTCATCGTACTCAGTCAAAGGACTACACCAGGCCACCTGCTTTTCCCACTAGCCAACAAATACATTTGCAGAGCTGGGGGTGATGCAGGTACCCATCACAGTTCCCTGAAGCTGTATAAACATTTTGGCCATTCTGACCCTGGTGGTAAAAACCGCCAGGGCCGTGGTCCGCGGGAGCACCGCCAACAGGCTGGCGGTGCTCCTTTGGGCATTCTGACCGCGGCGGTACAGCCGCGGCCAGAAACGGAAAGTCGGCAGTGTACAGCCGGCTTTCCGCTGCCCAGGGGAATCCTGCGCCGCTAAGGGGATTCCGACCCCCATACCGCCATCCTGTTCCTGGCGGCTTCGGCCGCCAGGAACAGGATGGCGGTATGGGGTGTCGTGGGGCCCCTGGGGGCCCCACTTAGAATTTCAGTGTCTGCTTAGCAGACACTGAAATTCGCGACGGGTGCTACTGCACCTGTCGCACCCCTTCCACTCCGCCGGCTCCATTCGGAGCCGGCTTCCTCGTGGAAGGGTGTCTCCCGCTGGGCTGGCGGGCGGCCTTTTGGCAGTCGCCCGCCAGCCCAGTGGGAAACCCAGAATGACCGCCGCGGTCTTTTGACCGCGGTACGGTTTTCTGGCGGTTCCCGCTTGGCGGGCTGCTCCCGCCGCCCGCCAAGCTTGGAATGACCCCCTTTGTCACTAAACAAGAATATATTTTTAGTAAGACACCATTTCTTCATTGCCAGTATCATCTTAGTATAATGATGATTTTGGATATTCCTAGCCACCAGGAAAAATCAGTGGCTCTCAGATGATCAGTGCACCTGTTTAAGGTATATAAAGATGGTACATCTAAAATAATGAGCAGATAATCATGTTCTCAGTTTGTGCTATCAATCTTGCCTAGAAATCTTTAGCATCCCTGATCTATGATGTAAGTGATTGTACATATGGCAAGAAGAAATGATCTATATAAACTGAAACATTCTCAAATAAAGTTTTTTGGCAGATATTATAGAACATCCTGGAGGCTCCTCCAGACATGTATGCACTTTGAGGAGGATGAAGTGCAATGTCAGCATAGTGGCAATTTACTTTACAAGAAATTTTTACTTATCACTGACTATTAGCATCTGTCAAACCACTCCTAAAGTTAATCAAAAATGTAATTTTCATCACATTAAAGTGGTACATAGTTGTCCTCTCAGAACAATTGATGTCACCCTCATTCATGGCTATAGGCCACAGCACATCATTTCAGCCCTTATCGGATAGCTTTAGTATCACATCAGAATCTTTCCAGAGATTCTCAACCACCATTTTACTAACAGGTACTTTCCTTCTAAATTTGTTTGTGACAATTGTGTCAAGTCTGCGACAATCACCTACTTGAAAGTATCAAGCTTGCCACAAGACATCTGAGCTGCATATGCAGATGGAGGTTTAAAACCACTACCAATCCCTTTATCCAAACAGACATCCTACTCTTCAATGTTTACTTTTTGATCTGTATTATATTCCAAACCAATCAAAGCCTCCAAGGTATCAATGTCTGAAATAGTTGAGACTTCAGGCAATGCTGTTGCTGCCTTTTAACCTTTTTAGCTTGCGCTGCAAAGTATTTTTTTAATTTCAATTTTCTGATAAACCTGAAAACATCCACACTTGTCATAACAATATCATAGGAGGACTCAGAGCATTATGATACACCCAACCTTAGCACCTACATTTCTGCAGCATTAGGTACATAACTCAATGTGTTAATTACTTAATTATCTATATTGTCTATGTTCAATTCTTCTGCTTGCTCCTGATTATTCTCTTGAATTGTGCTCCTTATTGTTCTCCATCCTGACTTTCACCTGTTTTGATTCTGTATTTTCATTTTTTGATTCCTTTTCACATTTGGCAAAGCCTATTTTTTTGTTGAGGCACATCACCCAGAACTCCTCTAAAATAGAAATCTGTTTAGAAGCTTCTGATGTTGCTTCTTGATCTAACCCTCGAACTTCCATATCTAAGCTTGTATCTAAGCTCACGTTGGTTAGAATAGATTCTGGGTCTGCTTTAGTTGACAAACTTAGTATAGTCCTTCCTCATGTCGCCATATCTTCTGGCAAATGCATAAAGTTTGCAGTTTCATATTCACCCTTATCTCTTTGCAACTTTCTTACTTTCCTCTCCTTTACTCCATGTTCTAGTTCTGAGATGTGAATCAGTTTACTTAAGCATTTTCTGAATATACTCTCCATCCTCCTGATTAGAGAACTCCTTTTAATGCTCTTAATCACTAGCACTGCCCTTTCTGTGTCTCTTATAGCATATCAGGATCTTAATCATTCTTGTTGGTTTTGGGGCATTATTATCGACTCGTATGTTTAACATCCCTTGGTCCAACTTTTATAAAATAGGGAATGCTAGTATTCTGAGACCCACAAGGCACCCTGCTGGCATCAATATATTAATGTCACAAGGCACTTTCCCAACATTTGGCCCTTTCAGTCCTCATTAGTTCCTCCAGTGTAATCAAAGGTTCCATGATTGATGCATGTTTGTGTTTTGAATTCCCCCATTCCTTTGTTCACCCGTCCGTAATGAATTGTGCCCACCAAAGAGTATTTTCACTGCTGCTTCCCTTTTATCCTGAATTTTATTAAATTGAAAACACTGTATTCTAAGCATTTGGCACCAATTTTGCTTGCTGCAGGTTTTATTTTTTTCTGCTTGCAATAAAAAAAAAAAAAATTCTGTACTGGAAAAACAGGGTCAAAATACTTGAACTTGAAAGAATAAAATTAAAAGTCAATTTACTTTGTCAATTCAATCTAACCAGTGCACATTACTACTCACACAACTAGTGCCACAACTGTAGCACATACTCCTGCTGAAAACCAATATCAAATTTGCTTGTGTCAAAGCATCTTGTGCTTTTGTTACTCGTGTTTACTCTAACAGAGGCATAAAAAGGTTAACTGGCATCACACCAAATCAGTTCTACAGCCTATCGTATAATGCACAGTATTCCCCCTCATTACAAATCCATGTGCTGGCGTAAGTTATAGGCGCCTCATTATTTATTTGTCTGTTTGGAATGAATGAAGCTTGTCAAGAAACTTTTTCTCTCTGGCAGGGCCTCTGACTTGCAACACAAGATGTGCTCAACCATCAGGGCGCCCCTTCTGCCCGCCTCTCCTTTCCCATTTTGTTTGGCAACCATTGTCACTTTCACCTTGGCTGGGCTCGCCAAACGCAGAGCAGTTCATAAATATACAGCATCCACTTTCACTGCTGTCAAGTGCCACTATTGATATCAGTTATCAAACAGCAGAAGCATGATCCAGCAGGTTCCCATATCCCCAAACACAAACAAAACAAAGTTTCTAAAATGGGGTTATGGGATCCAGTACAACCTCTTGGAAGTCAAGCTTAGTATTATGCCTTGTTGTCCACGGTACCATTTGAAGATCATTAAACAAATGTTGGCCTAGTTGAGATACAACTTTTATTGGAGTTCTTATGATGAAGTTTCTTTCTTTTCTTCCCCTCAACCTTTAGAAGTTAATTTCTGAATGAGGGTAAAAAACCTAAGAACAGCTTGATGGGATGGGAATTTTTTCAACACTGTGTTATTGCACTCTAGAAGGCAAAGCAGAATGCATGACAGAATTACTTGTTGCTTTTCTTAAACAGTGTATCTTTGAGTTAAAGTTCTTTCACATGATAATGGGTTGCTGCCAAGGCCAAAACTGGTTCAATGTCTTCTAACTGGTTCAACTGGAGTCCCTAGAAGAACACTCTATTTATTTGTACTTCTTGATTTAGAGGGGCTTGGATTCCTTGGAAATGGTTGCGAGCCTAACACATGTAAAATTCAAAATGACTCAAAAAATAGTCGCTTACAGTACAGAATGTATTAGACAAAAATTGACAGCAGAAGTTTCATACAATTGCATTAGGGATTAACATCCACCATGAGAAGAATTTCTACATGGGGAACTATGTGCTTGCCATTAGAGGCTATGATTTCATAACTGACATCAAAAAGACTCCCATCAGTGATAGCCTAAGAGATGAGTGGATTGAGGGGCATAACTGAGAAGCTATGATGAAATTGAATAAATACCTCCTTTTTATGTTTTTCTTTTCAAGACTGGCAAGTGAAGGGGGCAGCCTTATTTTTGAGAGAAGAACATTTCATAGTTAATAGAGAAGACGTGTCTCAGAACTGAATTCTTTCTCAATCATGGGGCTTTTAGGAGGAGGAGGCAACATGTTCTTCTTAAGGCCTTGTTCCTGTTGCACATTTCTGACTACTGGAAGTAATATTTTTTAGTACTGTGGTATAACGCTTTATAGGTGATGCAATGAGATTTGTAAATTATGTGTGATTCAAGTAAGGAGCATTTGAGAGATGGTAGTGTGAGAAATATGTGATCTAGTTTCCTAGTGTTAAGGATGAGCTTGGTGGCTGAGTATAAGTCTACTTTAAGAGTTTCTAGTCTGATTTTGCGGAGGCCTGTGATCAAAGTATTTTCTTAGTCAGTCTGAGAATTTTCCAGTTTGATATCTGATTTTAGAAGAAAGAGTTAAAAAGTACATGACATTTTGAATTTCTATCTCGTGCTCTTTGTCATATTGTTCACTTGCATATCAATACTGCATAACTTGACTTGTGATTTAGGTTAGATGCAAAATTAAGATGACATGTAGAGGTAATCCATCTTGTTTATCTTTTCAGGGAGCAATTTTTGAAGATCTGGTTGGGGTAGAGGCAGTGAAGTTTAGTTTTGTGAATGTTAAGCTTATGTTACCTTTCTTACATACAAACGTCCTTTGCTGTGAGGCACCTGGCTAGAGCCTAGAGGCTACTCTGACCATCTAATGTTAGGCACCATTGGTGCAATTGGCATATTGGCAAAAATATGTACCAGGTTTTGGGGTCCAAATGGAGATCAGTGCAATGAGAGAGAGAGTGGGGGAGAGACAGAGAAAGAGAGAGGGGGAGAGAGAGAGAAAGAGAGAGATAGAGAGACTAACATATCTTGATGCATTTGCAATGTGTTTGTCAAGTAAGAACAAATTCACTTGATGACCAGCTTTGAGGGAATCTGTATAGGAACCAGAGGAATGCGAGGGCTTCAGGAGAGTTGGAGGAATAAGGTCAAGTGAGGACAGAGAAGATTTTTCATTTGCAATGATCTGTTTAATTTGTGCTTATTTGATGGTTTTGATCATTATCAGGGTGCAACAAGGTTTTTTTTTTTTAGAGATTTTGATATTGCTTCAATTTGGGGGGGGCGGGGTTATCAATTTCATATTTGATGTCTTGGATTCTTTTAGTGAAATTCTCAGCTACTTCATATCATTCAGACTACTATGGATGTAATTTGTATGTTTGTTCTTATTTCATGCTTATATAAGTGGAGATGTGGTGAGACATTTTCACCAGGTATGGTCAAAGGTGTGAAGTATATTTTCACCAGCTATGGCCAACTGTGTGGAGTATTATTTCCTCATGTTATTCAGTTCAGTTCACATACTCTTTCCTTCGGTGTCTCTTGTAAACAACTCTACTGCTTGCAAACGGCCTGTTTAACATCCGTAAACAATCAGTTCAGTTAACAACCCTTCACTCGTGAGCCGTTAACTATCAGAGCATCTTTGTAAGCGACTTCACAGCAGGTTGCTAACAGATTCAAGGGGATTCAAATGACATGAAACATGCTGACTACTTAAGTAGAAGTTGCTCATTGTCAATTTTAGACAGAGCTCTTGTTGTTTGAAATCACAGAACCGGAAACAGATGTTGAAGCTGTGCTTGCATATTACTTTTATTTCTTAATAACACCTATGTCAAGAGTCGCTACATAATGATGCCAGGCAAATGAGTTAAGCAGCAACAATTAGAAAAATGCTTCTCGGGTATTTAGGTTTAGGTGAATTTGTAAAGCATCTGTGCTCAAAGAGGTTGATAAGTAAACTCCATACTTTTGCACACTGATTTGCTATGTTATGTTATGCTTATTTCTATAGCGCACTAATCACCCTTGATGGTATCCATGTACTTTTCAGGTGGAGAGGCGGCTGTCTCCTAGGAGAGAATTATTCAAATAGCCAGGTTTTCAGCTTCTTGCAGACCTCGAGAAGTGATGAGGAGGCTGTGACGTGCTGTGCGCATGCTTCGGGGGAGATGTATGAAAAAACGCAGCAGGTGACAGTGGTCTTGTGGAAGTGTGGTATGTGTGCAAGTGAGAATACGGCTGAGCAGAGGTGTCTGGAACGTATGTGAAAATGTGTGCGATTGTTGAGATAGTCCGGAGCAGTGTTTTGCAGTGTTTTTTGTATGTGTAAGTTAGCAGTTTGAGTGTTAAGGATGCTCTAGCTATGTCAACGTAGCTTCTTGGCAAAGCTAGGACTTCCGAAGTAAAAATAAAATTATCAAAATTAAACTGTATTAAAAAGTAGCTGTGAAATTGCTTAAATAACATGTTTGCATGTGGGAGGCTCCTCAATCAAAACGTCAGTGACAAAAACTATTTTAAGAGAGAGTCAGTAACAATCTGAAAAGGTCCAATAGGGAAAGCTAAACGCATGGTAATGTTTGTTACTTTAGATCTGGCCTTTGAGACAGAATAGATGCCTGAACAGGCTTTTTTTTTTTTTTAAATCATACATAATTTAAAAACATAAGTGACATTGGTTCAGCAGGCTTCATTCACAGGTCTGTTAAATTGTTATTCACATTAAACTTCTGCCCACTACAGTATGCAGTATGGGACAGTGGGTCAGCCCACTTTGCCCATAGTTTCTTCTTACTTTGAATGACTTCACAGAGCCTGTGTACATTGTTCACATACACCGAAAAATAGTGCCTTTCTCTTCAGTAATACATTTGGTACAGAGTGTGCTTTATTTTATTGTTATGTTAACTTTAAATACACAGCCATTTATTTTTATCTGTAATGATTCATTTTGCGTCTTTTCAAATTTATCTTATACATTTTTTAAATGTTGTTGTAAAATTGCATCAGCCTGAAATTTGAGCACGTGGTGAGGTGATTTATTCTTGTCTACTTGATTACAACAACACATGGAGCTCAAAGAAAAAGGCTTATTATTCAAGAGATCCATAGAATAAAGCTCCTTCAGTGAATTTTGTCAAATTGATAACATTTCATTCTAAGCATTTGGCACCCATTTTTGCTTGCTGCAGGTTTCAGGTTTTTTTTCTGTCTAGTTTAGTGGCATATGTTTGCAATAAAAAACAAGCATTTGCAATGCAATAGGGTCTCCCATTTCTCATAGTTAGAGCCATTAGCAGTTGTAAACTCCCAACCGGATTTTTCTTGCAATATTGAATGGAAAAAAACAGCGCGATCGCGATGCTACAGTTCACTCGTAGTGAAACCTATCCGCAAAAGTACAATTATCTGAGTAATTGGCAAAAGTGCAATTAACTATGTAACAGGGTCGATGTTATGCAAAGCGCTCGACTTCTGCCAAGCGAGATCACGCTGTGAACAAAAGATAAACAGTAGTCCACAAACCTGACGGGAAACAGCGAGCCTCGCATGTTTTCAGTACTTGGTTGCTGCGCTCGAGGAGGGCTAACTAACGGAAAGGGCATGACATATGCGTGCCTTCCACTAATGAAAGCAAGCAGATTTTAACAGGTAAGCCCATGAACCAATGAAAGACATGACATGGAAGGGGCTCCGAGCCCTTTTCTAACTCCTAAAGCATCTTGCAAGCGAAACGCATGCACAAGCGCATGCGACACAGGCTCGACCCTAATAAATCACTATTGTACCAGCCTGCCAAAGCCAGACCTATTTCCTTTGCCAATGTTTGCTAACTTTTCTTGTGCTTAAAGCTCTGATGTAAGAATCTGTGTTTTGGCAAGTTGCTTTTGTGCCAGAATCGACAAAAACAGGTGATTAGTAATTTAGTACTATAAAGATATTGTTCTTGTTTTGTAGCTCTGCTATTATCCTAATTCTTTTGTTGTTCTTATCAGACTAGGTAGCCCTAATATGCATATCTTTAGCAAAGTCAGGGTCATATTTACTCATTTTTTCTTGCAATGCTGCACAGCAACCATATTTACTGTGCTGCATTGTGTAATGTGGAAAAAACAGCGCTGACCTACATCTATTAAGATTTTCCTGCTGCAGCTGTCATCCACTCCACTAGTCACAAAAAGGCAGACCTGAGCGAGGCATAGCCTTGCAACATGGTGCAGAGGAAGGTGTGTGCTGTCTGGCATTTGATTTCCACTGCAATTCCTGTGCACATTACTACGCATAGACAAATGCAGAAAATGCCAACACTTTAGATGTGTTTTGTGCACTCAAGCAAGCATGCAACACTTGGGTATTCTTGCAAAATACAAAATTTCCTCTTGTTATTGTCTTGGCTCATAGATGCATTAGTTTTTGATGAAAAGCCCGACCTGACTAGCCTAGTAGAGTGGGCTTTGCATCAAACACTATGGGTATTTGTGCTGATCTGTCCCTATAAATCCCAGTTGATGCAAAGCAGAGTGAATGTTGTAGGACCTGACATCCTTGGTGTGGTTTTCACTCAGCTTTTAGTTTTTCAGCCTCCTGTTTTTGCTGAGTTCATTTTTGCTGGCTTTGAGACTCTGCACACTTTACCACTGTAATCAGTGCTAAAGTGCTTGTGCTTACTTTTTTAAACCTGCTAACATTGGCTTACACCCAATTGGCATATTTAATTTACTTGCAAGTCCCTACTAAAGTGGTACTACATGTACCCAGGGCCTGTAAAGTAACTACTACTACATGTACCCTGGGCCTGTAAATTAACTACTACTACATGTTGGCCTGCTATTCTTTCAAGCACAGTGGTTCTCAATGGAATATGAATGGATATACAGTGGACACAGAACACAACCGTACTGATAGCTCAACAGTATAAAGAAAAGAAGGGAAAAACAACCACAATTATCAGAAAAAATAAGTACACCAACAGTCTTAACAAAAATATATTTGTGCATGGTTGATATATGATTATGAAACAAACAAACGTGGAACCTACAGTTTTCATAAGACAAACACATTAGCCCATTACAGCATGAAAAGTTTTCCAGAAAATGGCCAAAACAAGCTAGGTTAATCAAAGTCAATTCTAGTGACCCTATGAAAATCAAAGGGTCACATTATTTGGTTCATTCTGAGCACAGTCGACAATGTTGCAACCCTTTAAGCTATACAGGGTATAATCAGGACTAAACACATAAAAAGGGGCACCTGAAAGAAAAACACAAACACATAAACATGTTGTAAAATAAAAAATAGAATAGACAGAGTACAATTGAGGGAAACTGTGACAGCACACGCACCTAATATAAAACCAAAACCTGTGTGCACAACACCAACCGTGCAATCATATAGACCCTACTTACATGGATAGCTTTGTACTGTATATGGACAAGAAATAGAAAGCAAGTAAAAAAAACCTTATTAGTGGCCATTCTCTGTTACAAGTGAACCACACTAGGGTAAAAATATGGCAAACACAACTTACCCCCATAACTTAAGCCAAATATAACAGTTTGTTCCCACCAGCCTTAAAAAAAATATCCTTGGCTCGCTCCTGGTATGAATTCAAACAGGGGGAAGGGTTCTGATTATTGGTATGGAGGGTTATCCTGTTCATGGGATTTTATAATGCCTCTGGTTTTAGGATTCCTCTTTTGATTGTGTCAAGCCCAAGCTTCTCTTGAGTTACTTGAGTTACTTAAGTAGCCCTCAAGCCGGCCATTGCACCCTGTGTGTGCAGTTTAAAACTGCCATTTCAACCTGGCAAGAATACATCTCTTGCCAGGCCGACACTTTATTTTTTAATACATACATTACCACTAGGGTAGGCCCTACATAGCCCAGAGGGCAGGGTGTGGAGTATTTAAAAAGTTGGACATGTACTTATGTTTTACTTCCCATAGTAATTAAAAACTGCTAAATTCGTTTTTCACTACTGTGAGGCCTACCTCTCCCACAGAATAACATTGGGTTCACTTATTAAATTTAATTTAACAAGTGCCAACTTTCAATTGGAAGCAGGTAGACAGGACTGGCCCATTTCCACCCCGGAAGAAGTTAGCCAAAAGATGCAGTAACTTACCTTCTAGATTCAGAATGAGAATGGAAACCCCCCAAAATATTCAAGTATGGAGAAGGGGTTTCTCTATGGGAAACTCTTTTCCCTTTGATGACGAAAAAAACACAAAAATAGGTGGCTTCCCCAGTATTGAGTTTTAACCCTTCATGCAACTCCCGTTTAGGGAAATTGCAGCTGTCACATGACATCCTGAGAGGTATGCCTGGCAAGCCTGGCAAGTGATGCAGCTTTCTAGACATACTACTTGAAACGTTAGTAAATTTCCATAAGTCATACAGTGATTTCCTTGCCTAGGAGTACATGTGCCGGTGTGAAAGTGCAACTTTATTTTTGTCATTTGGGTCCGTCGAGCCTATTTAAAAATAGTTCATGTAAAATCTAACAAGATATTGTTGAGAACGTTCCCTATCAAACTGCCCTTGTTCCACACTGATGCAGCTTAATTAGAGAAATCAGAATATAGAATGAAGCTACGATTTTTTCTAAGGGGAAATACACCGGGAAAGGTAATTAGGCGTGTGAAAGTCAAAACAAAGATAAAGGACAGGTTGGCATCTCAGCAGGGGAATAGTTGCTGTAGTGCAGACAGCTCCAAATTTAGATCCTCTGCAGCATCAGATAAGGAGGAGCAGTAATAATGTTTTGCATGTAATTACAGTCGCTCTGCGAAGACAGCCTGTTAATCTCTTGAGATGTGACCAAAGGCCAGAGTCTGCGCTTTCCAAGCTCCAGGAGAAACAACTTCCATTTTACAGTCAAGTAACAATGGTGCTGGCTTGGCACAGCAGGGCAAGGAGGAACACACAGAAGGCTGAGGTGTAGAGAGAGCTATTAAAGATGGCAGCATCCTTAGCCCACTTGGCACTCTGAACAGTCAGGAGAGAGTGGCACAGGATTTTGTGATGGGTATTTACATGAATTGAGGCTGCAGATAAATAATGCTCCTGTATTCTGTGCCAGACATTGAGGTATTGGAATACGTCATCAGTTTAAGTATTGATTGTGAAACCTAATGGCCTGATTTATGAAAAGTTTGCGCCGCCTTAATTTTTTGACCTAAATGTGGCGCAAACTTACAAAATATAATTATATTTTGTAAGTTTGTACCGCTATTGCATCAAAAAATGATGCTAAGGCGGCGCAAACTTTTCATAAATCAGGCCCTAAGTCTTTAGATATTTCATATATAAAATAGTTCTGTAAAATTCTTCGTTTTCTCTGACTGTCCCACAGAGTGACAATAACAAGCAATTACTGCAGACAAGCTTTCGGCAGTGCTCACTCATTCTTGCTGACCTACTCTGCTGGGCCAATTAAATCAAAATTCTACAGGTGATGAACTTTCCCTGAGGGGCTCAGTAGACTCAAAGGCTTAAAGAAACATTTCAATTTGAACCATAAGTTCACACTTTGAGGACAAACATCTCTGTAATGAATATAAAATGTACGCTAACTACAAACGTTACTTAGGTGTCGAAAGGGGCACATATTGGGTAGGGATAAGTGGGGTGCCATAACACCTCAGGAAATGTTTTCTCGGCTTGGTATTCTGGTTCTGGGCCTCGGATGCAAGTGTATCAATGTTTCAAGTTTTGTAGGATTCGAGGCACCAAAGCCATCATCCTTGACCTTCCATTCCACCTATGGGCGCACACACAGTGTAGGTTAGGAGCACACAAAATCAACAGTATGCATTGAGATGGATCTTTAACAAATGTGCCCTTCGAAAGCAGCACCTTTCACTTCTTTTTTTTTTTAACATTTACTTGGAGACTTAGTAGACTCCACACCAAAATACCTTTGAGGTGATGGGGAATTCCAAGAGCCGACTGTTTAAATCCTCTGTTTTTTTCAGGACCTGTAAAAAGGTAAAGGGTGACAGTCGGAATGAAGCATACAGCTAGCACTCTTTAGCAAGACAATACTGACTTTCGGCCCTACGTTAACTTCTGTTTTAGGTCTGGCTAGACAGCACAGCTGTTGCCAGATGTAAAGTGATCAATCTAAAACACAAGCTTTAAGAGGTACTTGAAAGAGGAGCTTTTGCTCCACCAACCTGTGGCGGCTCACAGGAGTGAAAAGGGGTGGTGCGCTACAGGGGGAGGGAAGCTTGGCAATGACAAAAAATATATATAATTTAAAAATGTTTACCTTTCTCGTCGCACTGCTCCGATCCGCTCACTGCAGCCACAGGCTCCCAGCCTGCCCTGTGTCCAATCCTAACGCTGCTCTCATGATGCTGGAGCATGAAAGCAGCATTAGGATCAGACTGCACGCCCACCAGGGTGCTCCAAGGCATAGAAAGAGTCTCTGCCTGCTGGCTCCAACCTGGTAACTCAGTGGCGGGTTAGAGAGAGAGACTGCCGGCCAAACATACAAGCGCACTGAGTGAGAGAGCTGTGTACTCCCCCTCCATCCCTCTCATTGCTCATGACCCCGCCCCTTTTACAACAAAACAATAATTTGTAAAAGGTTTGCAGCTGCTGCTGGTGAGGGTTGATGTTCCTCCACCATAGCGGAGGAGCTGCCCTGTGATGGTAGCCAGAAATACATGTTTTGAAGGGAAAGTTTTGTGCTTTCACAGACAAAAGTGATTCCCCTCAATGCAGCTGTGATTATTTTGTTTATTTATCCAGTTGCCTGAGTCAGTACCAGTATAGCTGCCTCAGCCTGAACACTTAGGGGCATAAACATGACATTGTAATAATGTTAAAGTGTCTTAGATAACTAGATAATTTATAGTGTTTGTGTTGGACTTTTTTGCTTATGCAGGATCATCCCCAATCTTTTTGCCTCCTGCCTACTATTTTTTCTGACCTGTTGCTGTTGGCTTTTGAACTCTGAGCACTTCACCACTGCTAACCAATGCTAAAGTGCATATGCTCTGTGTGTAAATTGTATGGTTGATTGGTTTACCCATGATTGGCATATTTGTTTTACTAGTAAGTCCCTAGTAAAGTGCACTAGAGGTGCCAGGGCCTGTAAATCAAATGCTACTAGTGGGGCTGCAGCACTGGTTGTGCCACCCACATAAGTAGCTCTGTAATCATGTCTCAGACCTGCCATTGCAGTGTCTGTGTGTGCAGCTTTAACTGTAAATTCGACTTGGCAAGTGTACCCACTTGCCAGGCCTAAATGTTCCCTTTTCTTATATGTAAGGCACCCATAAGGTAGGCCGTAGGTAGCCCCAAGGGCAGGGTGCAGTGTATGGTTAAGGCAGGACATACAGTAAGGTGTTTTATATGTCCTGACAGTGAAACATTGCTAAATTTGTTCTTCTCTGTAGCAAGGCCTGTCCCTCTCATAGGTTAACATGGGGGCTACCTTTAAATCTGATTAAAGTGTAGATTCCCTTTGGGGGAGGATGGACATGTGGAGTTTGGGGTCTCTGAGCTCACAATTTAAAAATACATCTTTTAGTAAAGTTGATTTTCAGATTGTGTGTTTGAAAATGCCACTTTTAGAAAGTGAGCATTTTCTTGCCTATACCATTTCTGTGACTCTGTCTTTTGTGGATTCCCTGTCTGGGTCAATTTGACAGTTGGGCTGGTTGCACCTCACACTAGACAGTGACACAAAGGGAGCTGGGGTGTAGTCTGCATTTCCTGATGAGCCATCTGTGTTAGGAGGGAGGGAGGAGTGGTCACTCACACCTGAAAGGGATGTGCCTGCCCTCACACAATGCAGTCTTCAACCCACTGGTAAGTGTCTGGGGCCTGGCCTGGGCAAGGCAGGATTTCACATTCAAAAGAGACTTTGCTTTGAAGTAGGCCTAAGGTGTAAGAAGGGCACCCAAAACCACAGACTTGAGAACACTTCTGGAAACAAGAGGAACCTCTGCCTGGAGAAAAGCTGAAGAGCTGAGGAAGAAGAGCTGCCCTGCCTGTGACTGTGCTTTGTGGAGCTATCCTACAGTTGCTGCTTCTGCCAGAGTAAGAGGGCAAAGACTGGACTTTGTGTGCCTTCCTTCTTGAGAAGGGCTTGATTTAGAGCTTGCCTCCTGTTGTTTGAAGTCTCAGGGACAGCAAAGACTACTCTCTGCCAGCACCTTGAGTCTCTGGAGAGACTCCTACTCTGCCCTGTGTTGCCCATCCAGTTCCTGGGACCCTGAAAGGAGAAGCTGGCAGCCTAAGAGGAGGAAATCCATGCACAGAGCGCCGTGCGTGGAAAAGATCGACGTGACTCTGATCTGCAGCTGAAGAAACGAATCACCGCCAGCTCCACGGCTGAAAATCGACACTCGCCGGAAACGCGACCGAAGAATTAACGCATGGAGCTGGAGAAACGAAACGCAGCATCGCTGGCGGAGGCTGAGAGATCGCAACCCGCGCTGCATGATTTTTGGATCATTGTGCGGCTGGATTTCCGACGCAAGTTCGGCTGGGTGTGTAAAAACAATGCAAGGCCTGCCCTGACCCGAAAGTGCTGATCTTATTGTCGCATTGCTCTCTTGCCGAGAGAAGAAACGACACGCCCGACCCGACGAAAGGAGAAACGAAGCAAGGTCTCGCTCGTGAGTGAAAACGACACATCGCAAGCCCTTTTTGACACACACTCGCCCGTGCTGGGTTATTTTTGACGCACCCAAGGTACATTTTCATGATAACAGTGTTAATGTGTGTTTTAAACTACATAAAGACTCTTTGCTTTTTATTTGATAACTTGACTTGTGTATGGTGGATTGTTGTGATTTTGGTCTTGTTTTGTTTAGATAAATATTTCCTATTTTTCTAAACCTGTGTTGTGTCATTTTGTAGTGTTTTCATTAAGTTATTGTGTGTGTTGGTACAAATACTTTACACCTAGCACTCCGAAGTTAAGCTTACTGCTCTGCCAAGCTACCAAGGGTAAGCAGGGGTTAGCTGAGGGTGATTCTCTTTTACCCTGACTAGAGTGAGGGTCCTTGCTTGAACAGGGGGTACCCTAACTGTCAACCAAAGACCCCATTTATAACAATTTGTTTATCTCTGACAGCAGCATAGATGGGAGGAGGACAGTTATGTAGATTATATTGCAGTCCCAGCACCCTCTTCATCCATCATTACATTTAGATTTCAGAGTTCCATTTTGTGTACTGGAGCAGCATTGGATGCTTAGGGCTAAACTAATTCAAATGGATGTTTAAGTCAGTTAGTGCAACTGTCACCTGACCTTATGTTATCAACAAAATAGAGCTTCCAGAGTATTACTGAGAGAGGCACTTAAGCTCCACCCACATGCTAGTTTCCCGAGGTAAAGGGTAAGATTTGTCTGAATCTGTGTGCTTCCACCTATAATACTGTTTTATATTGCACTTTTTGGCTTCTGGCAAAACATAAACAAAGTACAGCAGGACTGAGTTGGTTATGGTGACAAGCAAATGATCAATGGTATAGGCCTGACCTTTGTATTGTAAAATGGTGTAATAAAAGCACAAGGTTTGACATATTTATAGTGAAAGCCATATGTTAAAATCAATAGGCATTCACCTGTATATTATTAATACTCTATATTAAAGCCTATAATTAGGATTTTGTTACATGGAATCCTACAGATTACTATAGTAGCCAATAATTTTGGTATTACTTACCAGGTGTGACAAACAATGGATACAGAAGATTCTCTCTGTGTGGATATTTGTTTGGCTCCCTTAGGAGAGAGAATATTTTGCTTAGCCAACCATACATTCGCATTGCTTTGTGAAAAAGCTTATGCTTAAAACTGTAGACCTGCCTTGGTTATGCTTACAAGTTATAGACCTGATTGGTGAACTGGGAAATGTTATGTCAGGTGCCTTAGGTCTGTCTGTTCTGCATATTATGAAATGTTATGACAAAAATGCTTAGTCTATCTTATTAATTGTGAAATGCAAGTTTTGGTTGTTATCACATTGTGTTAGAGGCTACAGGCAGGTGTTTTGCTGCATGGAATCTCACAGATTATTGTGGGATGCAGAGGTTTTAGCATTAGCCACGGACTCTAGCAAACACTGCGCTTTTTACTATGACAGTTCTTCCTAAATTCTGTTCAGAGGAGTTGTATGTTGTTGTTTTCTACATGGTTGTCAGTTGAGAAGCATTTGAATAGATCAGTGTTGGGTGAGGTGTAAAGCCAATGGTAAAGAGTAATGGCTTCATCTGCATTGACAAGAGTTATTACTGATTTCATAGGTTTGATCTTTATATTATGAATCGTTATCTCAAAGTCTGTAGGTTTAACTGATTATTTGTGAAAATCATGTGTTAAAGGCAATATGCATTTAGGGATGGATTGCTTTTACTCTGTGCTAAACTAGTAGACCGATATTTTATTACATGGAATTTCACAGATTACTGTACTAGGCAATGGTTTTAGTGTTGGTGATCTACTACAGCAAACTGTGGTCTTGATTACGACCTTGGCAGGTGGGATACTCCGTCTCAAACGTGGCGGATATCCCACCCGCCGTTTTACAAGTTCCATAGGATATAATGGAGCTTGTAATGTGGTTGGAATATCCTTCACATTTGTGACAGAGTAGCCTATCCACCAAGATTGTGATCAGGCCCTATACGGCTAGAAGATATGTACTACAATAATCCTTGTTAGTCTCCCTTAGTATAGAAAGTATTTTGCTTTGCCAAGTGCAATTTTGCATACATTTGTACTTTTATTACTGTGCCTTATAGGTGCCCTGAGGAAAGCTTACATTCAGTACAGTAAGCTTGAGTTGGCTATGATGACATGCCAATGATAAAGGCTATAGGCCTGATTGTTTTTTTCTGAAAAGTTATGATAAAGGCAGTTGACATAACATACTGATTGTCAAAAGGCTATGAATACGTTGATAGGCATTTGTGTGGATTATTATTTGTCTAAATTAAAGCCTACTGATGGGATTTTTTGTTACATGGAATCTCACAGATGACAATAGTAGCAAGGGTGCCTGTTACCCTTTCAGACAAGACCTGAGTACAGAAGATTTGCACTGTAAGAATCCTTGCTAAGCCCTGTTAGGAGAGATTGTATTTTGCTTCGACAACTGTAAAAGTGCAACGAAAAGTTATGCCATGTTATGAAATACAGTAAAGCAAATAGTCCTCTAACAGTGGATTGTCATCACTTGATGTTACAGTCCATAGAAAGGTATTTGATTGCATTTGATCTCAGATTACCACAGTAGGCAAAGAATGTGATATTGGTCATCCACTCTGACAAACCTGGAGCATAGAATTTTACTGACATGATTCTTGTTCGGTCCTGTTGAGAGGATCGTGTATTTTTGTGGGCCAATGTTATTTTATGCAAAATTATAATTTTATAAATATATGCCTTGGGGTTGCCAGCCTATGCGTACTTCTGTAGGCATGGGTTTTATATAGTGTCAAGCGATTGCTAAAGACTAGTGGTGTATCGGTTGACTAGGAAAAGTTTCATACTACATAGGCATAATCTGTTTATGATGAAAAGTTCTGACAAAGAAAGTAGGCCTTATTTTTTGTAAAAAAAAAAAAAAACACAAAAGTGTTAAAGGCAGTAGGCCCTTAAAGAGTGTTAGAATTTAAGGAGTTTAGAAACTACCTAAACTTTAGGACAAGCGATCCATGCCATACTGCTGAAAGGAATTTATATAAGAAAAGTACTATTTGATTAAATAAACCACACATTTTTAAACATAACGAGAAACGAGTAGCTGGTGTGATGCCACTTGATGTAGAAAGCAATGTTAATTTTGGAAATATTATTTTAGAATCTGTGCACCAAGCAACAAACAACAAACCAGTTTGTCCCTTATGTAGCGCTTAGAACACAACATTAATTGGAATGAATTGTATGACACCTGATCGAATAGTGCATGGAACAACATGTCCGCTCATAAATGTTGCTTTGCTTCCCTCCTGGATTTGCACACATTTATAAGATGATGTTTGACAATATCTACCACTTAACTGACCCAAGAGCCCCTGCACTTGGATTTTCCAAGGAGGAAACTACAAATGATTGGATTCAATGTACATCT
The DNA here is from genome assembly GCF_031143425.1 of Pleurodeles waltl. Taxonomy (NCBI): domain Eukaryota; kingdom Metazoa; phylum Chordata; class Amphibia; order Caudata; family Salamandridae; genus Pleurodeles; species Pleurodeles waltl. Next base: position 920,904,661 of record NC_090442.1, on the reverse strand, counting down.
GAAGAAACATCATCATTTAAGTTCCAAAATAATTTGCATCAAATGACATATTTCTCAGAACAGATCTCATGTCAGGCTTATCTAATTTGTACATGTTAAAATATACATAAAACATGATAGATTTGTAGGGGATTGGTCATTGCATTCAAATATACACTCCATTAAAATAATTTCAAAATTCACTGAAGGATAGCAAGCTATACTCAATGAATGTTCACATAGTTTGATTGTACTGATAAATGGGCAATTATCAAAACTTACTTCGACACTAAGAATAAAATAAAATAATAAAAGACTCAAATTAAATCCAGAATTTACCATGGCACAAGAGGATGTTAAGAAGAAAAACGGGCACTTATATCAGTGGGAGTCATAGCTAGAAGATCAGAACTTAAAGAGACAGATATGTTGAACTGCTGTATACATGGAGTGTGATGTACAAGGCTTGCCATCATAGAGTTAGATCGCCAGCTGGATCTTTGGTTAAAAGTCACACCAACAATTATATCATATGTTGTCCTTATAAAACAATGTAAAAAGTCAGAAACTTCAAACCTTTGCCCATAAACATGGGATAAATTAAATGGATGGAAAACAACAAACTCCATGGACTTCTAAGGATATATCATTAAAGGTTATGGGTTTGCCCAGAAAGGCAGGTCTGCTGTCATATGTTTTCTTGGGTCACTCAGGGTGGCACAAATAGTGCTTCAGGCTCTGGTGATCCCTTTAACTCCCTTGCTCAAGGTACCACTTGTATTATTTACCTGGGACTTATAAGAGGGTTCAAGTTCTAGCCAATTGGGGAAACCAATTCACACATCAGATTTAGGGAGAGACCACTGGCACTGGGGCCTGGTTAGCAGACTTTTGGTGCACTGTCAGAGTCATAAACCAGCAGCCAGTAGATCAGATATGGGCAAAAAGCAAGGGGACACATGCAAAAAGTCTGTTTTCCTACAGGAACAATATCCAAACTCAACCCATTCGTAAGTGGAGAGTGTAGCAGCCTGATTGGTTTGTGACTAAGCCTGCATTACTCACATTTTGGGTGAATCAGGAAGATAAGACGCATTCCATTCATCTCCTGTAAACCCACTAGCAATGTATTCAAAGTAGTGTTACCAGGTAACTCCATCTCACAGGGGAACAATTGTTACAATGCTTAATAATGTGATGTTCTCTTAGTTTTTAATGAAGATCTGATCTGTTGTGGTGGATCGATATCTACATTTTGTTGTAACTGGTTCTTTTAGGACGCTGATTAAGTAAAAGAAACAGATAACTGTATGGCCATATTGTGCACATCTTTTATGAGCAAGTATCTAATTAATAGCAAATATGCAACAGGACCAATTAATGGCTCAGCTCTGACCGAATTGCACACTATTTGGAGGAGTTATCCAGTTTGTTTATCTGCTACTGATATTGTTTGTACTGTAAAAGCAATACAATTTGATATAAACATCTCTCTAGTCCTAAGGAAAGTGAGGGATCATTGTTGGCCAACATTTTTTGTGTCGAAACGTGGGCAAACGTCATTTATCTCTAAGAAAGACTATAATTTATAATCTTGTGAGGGAATAGTCTATAAATATTAAAAGGATTGATTTTCTTTTACTATACCAGTATAAATGTATTTGTGTTGATTTATTCTGGTTATATGAATCCTTGGTAGTAAAGAATCTAGTGGCCTTCGGATCATGAACCACACCAGACCAGACTTAAAATGGTGGCTTACTGGTTATGTGACCAAAAAGCACTGGACCTCCTTTTATATGATATGAGGATCTGGACAAATAAAGTCCTCACACTAAACATTTAGATCTAAGAAGGATTCTATAAACCACAGCAAGAGATTATATAAATAGGAGAACTATTGATGATTATAGGGCTTTTTGGACATATCTGTGATGGAAAATACTGTGTGGTCTGGCAGGAGGGTTTCAATAAAAACCTACATGAATTCATTAATTATTGCAGTGTTTGCTGTGACTAACAGGGCCAGATTCTTCATGCTTTTCAAGTACTATTGAGTCACATATTTTAGCCTCTGACCATAATACATTTCCTATGTCTGTTGTTTATTTAATCAGGAGTTTTTAATAGCACATACAAAGCCAATGAGAGTTAGAGTGCTTTACATAGATTGGTAGTCTATTACTAGTAAGATGAAGCATTCATAAGTTCGCAGATAACATATAGCTGTGTGTGAAATTTGCGTAATTTACTTTAATGTAACTACCCAAAATCACAACAAAATTACATGAAATGCAAATCCATCATTTTCATGCTATATTTTAGCACTTAATCCTTCCTCATATCATTTTTTGCCATGAGGATGCAGTTAAACGAGAGCACAGCAAACAACTGCTGCCCTCATTCAGAGGTTTCACTACATTTGCTGTAAACTTTTCCTGCGAATGACCACGAATCACGCCAAGTGCTATATTTGTTTCTTTACCACAAGTGGCATCCAATTACATGAAGGGGCATAATGGCATAAATTTATAAATTTAATGTAACAAGTGTAACATGAAAATCACCAAATGACTCGAAATACACCACCATAACTTAAAATTCACCCCTTGCTCATCATATATATATAGAAAAGGGTGATCAATAACAAAGAAATCATCAAGAAAGGCAAAGATAAGTTGGAAAAAGGAACACCCAAAGTTTTTGTACATTAAATAAATACTATGATAGTGCTCCTCCAGACTTAGTTGGTACATGGATACAAAAAAGGTAGACAGGTGAAATACATGGGGATTAGTACATACATATACGTGCCCAATAGAGATTGCTATCTTTGCAGAAAAAAACAGTTCTTTGGGCTAGATGGAGGTAAGTATGAGATGAGACAAGAATGTATATGCAGGTAAGTATAGGTTTATCACACTTAACTCCACTTAAGTGTAACTTGACAATATACATAACTTCAAGGTACTGGGATGCAGAGATAAGAATAGTAAATCTATACTCACCTACATACACTCCTGATATTTTGATTATAGATATTTTTGCTATGATGTCATAGCAGCATGATATTAAAAACTCAGTATGTCAGTATTCATTCCATCAAGAATCAATTGTTGCATAGTGAGAGATTGGTCTGGATAGAGGTGGAGATGGAGTTCCAAATATTTGGTGCACTCTCAGACGAAGATTAATTCGTATCCAACTTGTGATGAAGGCATTAATCTTGAAAAAGAGTTTATAATAGGTGGGAACTCTCAGAAAATGTCAATTTCTTGATTGAGTAGCAATAGGGATTTGGCTGATGATATATATGCACCAGGCAACAAAACTTGACGAAACCTCTACAGCAGAGGTCTTCAATCTGGGGGTCGCGACCCCCAGGGGGGCCGTGGAGTCCTGGAAAGGGGGTCGTGCTTTCCCCCAGCGATATTCAAAATGCCTCAGCTGAACTTTAATTTGAGTCTCCTGTGTTGTGAATGTCGCACAGACAGCTAAGGAGGCCTTCCCAGGGCATCTGCTTCCTGAATGAAATGCAAATGTGCTCTAGAGCTCATCTGCAAATGTAAAAGGTGCTTTGGAGCAGCTTTAAATGATCAAATCACTCAAAGCTTTGTGAGGACAAATATTTATTCTTTTTGAAGGGTAATGCAAAGAGTTAACAACTGTGCTGTGAAGTGTGTGCTTTTAATTGTAATTGTATTTCCTCAGGGTGTTACTTCACCTGGAGGTGTTGAAGGGATAGCTATTAAAAAAAGGTATTGCATATGCTCTGATATTACTTAAATCTACATTTTGGAACCACAGTTTTATATTAAACCTTTTTGTAGTGGCCTATCTTATACTGCGTGTAATGCAAGTATAAAATAATTCCTTACATATTCACAGTGCTTTCTGTCACAGGCTGTGACCTCTTGGCACTAAAAATACACAAGTCACTATTCTCAACTGCACTAACCAAGATTTAGTTCTGTCACTCTCTGGTTACACACAGACCTCTGCAGTGCATTAACTAACAGAGGTTTTAAATGCACTACAGTGCATTTCCCAATGAGTAACAACTTTCTTTTATTTATTTTTAATTTAAGCTGGCTGTTATTCTATATGCAACTACCTGACGGTGAAAGACTTTTAAAAAACGTAGAGAATATTTGGGGTTTATTTATGAGAGACTTGCGCTGCTGGAGCATCACTTTTTTTGACGCTCCAGCGGCACAAGCCTCTCAATCATACCTATGAGGTGACGCACAGCCACCCTGCGTGGCTTTGACTGGCCTTGTATATATGGAGTAAGGCAAAGCAGCGCAAGCCACTGCATTGCCTTACTTTGCGTCAAGGAGAGGTTCCATGGGCGTTGTGGTGGGTGTACCCATGCAACACCCATGGATTTTGATGCTGCCTCAGATTTACAAAATCACGTAAACTGGAGCAGTGACAAAACCTTACGCCTCCCCAGAGCAGGCATAATGAGGAGAAATGTTTTAATTTCTCCTTGTTTTTCCTCTTTCCATGTGTGTTGCTATCTGCCGCACATATAGAAAGAGGTACAATGCCTCTCTAGATTGTTTTTGTGCCGGAAGGTGCCCCTTCCTGCACAAATACAATCCTGCCTATGTTGGCACTAGGTACCAATTGTGCACCAGCGCAGGGGGAAAGGACAGAAATGCTCTTTATTTCATAAATACAGTCCATTCCTACCCTTTTATTTTGGCATGTGGCAGTGTAGCAAGAAGACTTGTGGCACTGCCCCACGCCAATTCCTCATAAATGATGACCTATGTTTTTAGCCACACCCTTGACATGTGGCAGTGTAGCAAGAAGACTTGTGGCACTGCCCCACGCCAATTCCTCATAAATGATGACCTTTGTTTTTAGTCACAACCTTGACCACGCCCCCACATTCACTGACCATTCACTGACCTTTGGTTTGCTAAACACTGTTTAATATTATTTCCTCACAGTAAAAATGATTTGCTGTGGGAAATGGGGATGTTTATTATTGTTTTTGATGAGGAGTACCAGGTTCTAGAAATTTTTATCAGAAGGGGGTCTTTACACCTAAATTTGTTTAAGAGGGGGTCCTGGCGTCAAAAAGTTTGAAGACCTCTGCTCTACAGTCAAAGGAGAGTCCATAAGGGTGATTAGAGTTGAAGTAATGGGGTGAAAGTAATATATGTCAGAAAATTTGTCAGACTGAGAGTGATTTACGGGGACAAGGTGCATTTTGGGAGTACCACTGAGAATCAAATTGCCATAATTAAGTCTAGAGAACACCATAGATTGGACATCTGCCTTGAGGTGAGGTCATTGCATGGAAAAATTGTGAAAACCTATGGTAAAGCTGTTAAGGAGCATTTTGGTCATGTGCTTGATCTGTTTATGAAAGTTCTGGGGTTATCTAGGACAAAGTCAATAGGCTATAAACTTGTAATGATAGTCAGGATATAATATTGGATGTATGTGGAAACAAGCCAGTGTTGAATTGGAATGGAAGAGATGTAGAGTTAGAGGAGTATGAACTCTTTTTTGTTGAAATTGAGTTGATAATTAGTTAGAAGTAATGGATTGTCCTCCATATTGTCAAGTGTCTTATTGAGAAGGGAGATATAACCAGAAGAGAATTCCTTAAGGATAAAATTGAGTATCATCTGTGTATTGACAATGTAGTATACCTGAGGCCTTGATGATGTTGCCAAAGGGTTCAAGATATAAGCTGCTTGAAAAGAGTCATTCAGGACTAAATGAACTGTGGAAATGTGGTTAGAGACAGAGCTTCCTACCATGATCTGTTGAGATTGGTTAGTAGTGTAGGATTCAAGCTAGTTCAAGACATTGCTTTCAAAATTCATACATGCACTTATGGTTTGAATTGGGATGATTGACAAATCAAAGGGCACAGAAAGGTCAAGTAGAACAAATAGGTATGAATTGCCATTGCTATATAGTGTGTAAGGTACATAAACTTGTATATGTTTATAGTTTGAGCAAGGGTGTTATTTTTTTTGTGTGCCTCACATTACCTTTTTTTTGTATGGTTACCAGCAAGAGACACCTGACCCATACCCGAGGAGATCCACCTCTCAATAGCCCTTACAGCCATTATCATAAAGTAACAACAAAACTACGATACAGCCAAGATGGTCTTGTGGCCTTTCAATGCCATCCATGATACAGAGAGGAACACAACATCTTAGGATCCTTAAATGTGAGTGCCACAAAAAAAATGAATATGGAATCTTAAAGTGTGGCAACCTAAGTCATTGGAAGTGTGTATGCTACATGAGCAGTTCACACACTGTCAAGTCTTGGACACATTGATGACTGTAGACTTATTACTGTCTGAACACCGATACTATGTCCACCGTTCATGTACTTCTATAATATCTGCTTTCCTTGTGTCATATGAGATTGTAGATTACTTTTTGTGCCTTTGCAGACAAAGGATAGTTCACATCACAGTTGTGACATGACACAACCAAGTATACCATAGAAAATTCACGTTTAACTATCCTTTAAATCAGTGAGTGAATACAGTTGTCTGCCTACCATTTGGCACATAAGCTGGAAATTTAAAATTAAAACTACTCTCGTTCGATTGAGACACAAGCTGGCAATTTAAAGCTATAACTAGTCTCGATTGAGCCAACAGACTATCTTTTAACTTATAATGAACAACTCCTGGAAATTTACTGCCGCCAGAAGAAAAATGCTTCACTGAACTATACATGAATGTTTAAATAGGCTTATTTCTTTCTTATCAGTGGAGACCCTGTGCAGTATTTGTACGACGAAAGAATGTCTCTAGCAAATATACACAATTCTCTAATGATGTATAAGGCTCATGTTGTTTTTTTGTACGGACATAGTTCAAATGATCAATGAACAGTTGCGTCAAGTTTGAGGATACACTTTATTTACTGGAGTATGTCTGATGAATGTTTTTGTTAAATATGTGTTTTACTTGAAAGGTTTCTGTGTTCGAAAGGTTTCTAAAATATTACACAATGTTAATGCTGCAATTCATAACTCGCATCTGTGTGTTATTTTGTCAGTTCGACATTTATACCATTAAAGGCTTCTTTTGTTGCTGCTCATGGTGTAAACAGCAACACCGTGTTCTTAAAATACATGGTGGCAAAATGACCCCAAGGCAAATGTCATGTTTAGCAAAGCTTCCCAGATATCATCTTGATCTGTACACTCAAAAACCGGCATGTTCCTTATTTTTATGATGAAGAAAATATTGTTCAAAGCAACCTTGAGTCTTATTAGTAGTGGGATAGTGTTTGGAATTTATTGGATGCTATAAATATCACACATTCTGAGTTTCTGGGAAATAACATGCATATTACAATACTGTGCACTTTTCTTCTTTTAAATTCTGGCAGGTTTGACTTTTAAAAGGTGCGTCTGGTGCAAACAAGGAAATTGCACCGTATGCATAATACAGCGCCTGGAAGGTTAGCAAGCCAGTCAGGGGCATGGTTTGTCTTTAGGGGTGATTCTCAAGGGCTTGCTTCATTAGTGACAAAAGCCAGGTGATAATGCATGTTTGTGACTGTCCAAGTGCAAATTCATTCTCCACTTTGTTGATGATTTCTCCTTTACCCAATTGCAAGAAGCACTTTAATTGGGATTTCCTTTCTTCTAACAACTTTTTAAAATCAATGTGCGGCTGAAACTGTCAGTTTTAAAATTGCCCCTGATGTCAATGACATAGGGGGTCATTCCAACCCTGGCGGTCGGTGTTAAAGCAGCGGCCAACCCGCCAACAGGAAGGCGGTAAAAAAAATGGAATTCTGACCCTGGCGGAAACCGCCAACAGAGACCGCCACTTTAACACTCGCCACGGCAGGACAAACGAACAGCGCAGCGGTCACCGCCAACAGACAGGCGGGAGACAATGTACCGCCCACCCTATCACAACCCACCAATCCGCCACCTTTTCCGGGGCGGTAGCCCCGCCGATAAAAACACGGCGGAAACAGCCATTACGAACGGAAAACGCTCACCTCTACACACTCCACGAGGAATCTGGACAGCATGGAACCCGAACTACACATCCTACCAGCTATTGTCTTCCTGCTCCTCTACCAGGAGCACGAACGCCGGCGCAGAAGACAACGGTGAGTACTGCACCTACGACACAGGGGAGGGGGGAGGCAAAAAATTACGGGGACACACATACGCGACACACCCACCCTCACCCTCACCCACAACTACATACACATCAATGCAGAGCAACAACTCAGAGTGACACCCCCAAACCCCCCGGAAGAATGCAAAGACAAAATAAAATGATCATGACATTTGAAGTATATTGTACGGCTAAGTAAAAAAATATATCAAACATCTATAACTAAATATACATATGTAAATTGTCCTGTCCAAATTGGGTATCAGCCATTGTTCGTGGGCCAATGGGCCTAAACACATGGGCAAAGCCCACACAGGATACCCGACTCCAATGGAGAGAACACTGCAGGGGCATCAGATAGCAAAATTACAGGCACCTCAGGGGGAAGGGAAGGGGGGGCACCTCAGCCAGATGAGTCCACGACGCCAGATCCACGAGGTGCCTCAATGGCCACTGTTCAATCCTGGGGAGTTCAAAGCCACGGTCTCACAAGTGGATTACAGACTCCACTGGTTCTGGACGAGGCATGGTGCCCAGAGTGCTTCGTGCAGCCCTGCCCGACACAGATGCGGGCCTGCCCCTTCTGCCAATGGGCCAGCGGTGCTTGAGACAGCGGTGCCCATCGGAGCGGTGCAGAGACGGCGGTGCGCAGCGGAGCGGTGCTTGAGTTGAAGGGCCCAGCGGAGCGGTGCTTGAGATGAAGGGCCCAGCGGAGCGGTGCTTGAGATGAAGGGCCCAGCGGAGCGGTGCAGAGACGGCGGTGCCCAGTGGAGCGGTGCTTGAGTTGAAGGGCCCAGCGGAGCGGTGCAGAGACGGCGGTGCCCAGCGGAGCGGTGCTTGAGTTGAAGGGCCCAACAAAGCGGTGCAGAGACGGCGGTGCCCAGCGGAGCGGTGCTTGAGTTGAAGGGCCCAGCGGAGCGGTGCAGAGACGGCGGTGCCCAGCGGAGCGGTGCTTGAGTTGAAGGGCCCAGCGGAGCGGTGCAGAGACGGCGGTGCCCAGCAAAGCGGTGCTTGAGTTGAAGGGCCCAGCGGAGCGGTGCAGAGACGGCGGTGCCCAGCGGAGCGGTGCTTGAGTTGAAGGGCCCAGCGGAGCGGTGCAGAGACGGCGGTGCCCAGCGGAGCGGTGCTTGAGATGAAGGGCCCATCGGAGCGGTGCAGAGACGGCGGTGCCCAGCGGAGCGGTGCTTGAGTTGAAGGGCCCAGCGGAGCGGTGCTTGAGTTGAAGGGCCCAGCGGAGCGGTGCTTGAGTTGAAGGGCCCAGCGGAGCGGTGCTTGAGATGAAGGGCCCAGTGGAGCGGTGCTTGAGATGAAGGACCCTGTTCAGCGGTTCTTGAGACGGCGGTGCCCTGTTCAGCGGTTCTTGACTTGAAGGGCCCTGTTCAGCGGTGCTTGACTTGAAGGGCCCTGTTCAGCGGTGCTTGATTTGAAGGGCCCTGTTCAGCGGTTCTTGAGACGGCGGTGCCCTGTTCAGCGGTTCTTGAGACGGCGGTGCCCTGTTCAGCGGTTCTTGACTTGAAGGGCCCTGTTCAGCGGTGCTTGACTTGAAGGGCCATGTTCAGCGGTGCTTGACTTGAAGGGCCCTGTTCAGCGGTTCTTGAGACGGCGGTGCCCTGTTCAGCGGTTCTTGAGACGGCGGTGCCCTGTTCAGCGGTGCTTGAGACGGCGGTGCCCTGTTCAGCGGTTCTTGAGACGGCGGTGCCCTGTTCAGCGGTTCTTGACTTGAAGGGCCCTGTTCAGCGGTGCTTGGCTTAAAGGGCCCTGTTCAGCGGTGCTTGACTTGAAGGGCCCTGTTCAGCGGTTCTTGAGACGGCGGTGCCCTGTTCAGCGGTTCTTGACTTGAAGGGCCCTGTTCAGCGGTGCTTGAGACGGCTGTGCCCTGTTCAGCGGTTCTTGAGACGGCGGTGCCCTGTTCAGCGGTTCTTGAGACGGCGGTGCCTTGTTCAGCGGTGCTTGGCTTGAAGGGCCCTGTTCAGCAGTGCTTGACTTGAAGGGCCCTGTTCAGCGGTGCTTGGCTTGAAGGGCCCTGTTCAGCGGTGCTTGACATGTGTGTCCAGGTCACCAGATCCGGCCATGACATGGATTTCACTCGCCACCTGACATGTGGCTGCCGGGCCCTTCGTGCACATCTGTCTTCTCGCTTGCGGGGCCCTCCTGTGCTGCCATCCCGGGCCTGTGGGTGTCCTCCTGCACACCTGGAATGGGGCTGGTGGGGCCCTCCTGGGCAGCTCGCCTGCTGCCGGACTTGTCGGGCGTGCTGCCCTTGCCACCCTTCCCTGCTCGTCTGTGGCCCTTTCCTCCCTTTGGCGGTGTGCCAGGTGGCACCCCACTCCCTGACGGTGCCAGGGTAGTGCTTTTGGAGCCTGCTGTCTTTGGCCTCTCGCGCCGGGCACTGGCTTTCTTGGCTTTTTTTTCAGGTGGTGGGCTGGCCGTCTCTTTACTCCTAGCCGAAGTAGCTGGCCTTGAAGGTGGTGGACTCCAAAATCCTTGGACTATTGTCTTTGTAGGTCCAGGTTTTGTGGTGGCTGAGGTGCTGATTGGAGTCTTATGAGGTGGAGGGGGTGGGTCAGTTGTTGGAAAGAGGTCAAGGTTGGAAAGGAAAATCAATTTAGAAAGACAGGGACGGGTAGTTGGAGTGGGTATGGGAGTGGAGGAAGAGGATGTGGTTGTAGGAGAGTGAAGTCTGGTGTCTTTGGGTGCAGGTGCTTGTGCTGGAGGCTGTCGTGAGGTGGATGGCTGTTGGGTGGGTGGCTGCCTGCGTTTGTGTGGTTTGGAAGAGGGGGTGACAGACACACTGGGAGAGGACACAGGGGACGTGTAAATGGTAGTGGGGGTGGTGACTGCACGTGTGCGGAGTGTTCTGGTGGGTGTGCTGGTGATGGACGTAGTGGCTGACGATGTTGTGCATGCAAGTGTGAGTGGAGACGTCACAGGGAGGGAGGAGGGAGACGAGGAGGAGGGGGACACAGAGGAGGCAGTGGCTGTTGGCATGTCTGCATGTGGATGTTGCTTGGGTGAATGCTTGTGTGATGTGTGGTGCTTATGTGTGGATGAGCTTCCCTTGGGTGTTGAGGTGTGTGCAGGCTGGTCTGTAGGTGTGTCTGGGATAGGCAGAGGTACAGGGGAGTGGGAGTGGGACTGGGTTGAGGAAGTTGGAGGACGGAGGCAGGAGACAGGGACAATGGCTGCCGTCAGTGCTGAGGCCAGAGCGTTGAACGATCACTGATGGGCAGCCTGACCCGAATGAATGCCCTCCAGGTATGCATTACTCCGGTGCACCTCCCTTTCTACACCCTGGATGGCATTCAAAAGGGTAGACTGCCCAACAATGAGCGTCCTCAGGAGGTCAATGACCTCCTCACTGAGGGCAGCAGGGGTAACTGGGGCAGGGCCTGGGGTGCCTGGGGCGAAGGAGATGGCCACCTTCCTGGGTGAGCGGGCACGGGGTGAACGCTGAGGGGCTGCTGGGAGGGCGGAGCTGGTGCGCTGGGTGGCGGCTGTACCAGTTGTTGCGGTGGGCACGGATGTTGCCGCCACCACAAGGGAGCTCCCTTCCGAGGACGTGTCTGTGTCGCTGGTGTCACCACGTGTCCCTGCTGTGGAGCTCCCCTCGCCCTCCGTCTCACTGGTGAAATCCGAGTCAGTTGCATGGCCCTCCATGGCCATGTGAGATGCAGCTCCCTCGTGCTCCGATGCCACTTCTCCTCCGCCTGATGATGCTAATGCACACATGAACAGGAAGACCACCAAAAAAGGGGGGGGGGGGTGGAGAAACAAAGACATGTTGAGTGCATGCATTGGCGACACCGTTGGTGGAGAGGACAGACACAGAAGCCCCCTGCACTACGCCGCGCACTTGGGGTACACTACTCAATCCGTGGGACATGGCCTACAAGCCTATGGACGACAACTCCACACATAGGTGACACAGGGCCATGAATAGCTGTACTAGGCAACCTACAGAGTTGGGGGGCGGGGCACAGGCCCATGCCTAACGGAGGGGCCTAGCCTACAGAAATCGCCCTGGCCTAGGGATACCCACAGCCCTCCTCCCCCACCCAGACACCTCCAATGTGCGCAAAATCAGCAGAATGTGCTTGTACTCACCCCCTTGTGTCTGCTGTGATGTCCTCACGCGCCCATCCAAATCAGGGTAGGCCGCCGCCAGGATCCGGGACATCAGGGGGGCCAAAGTACGACTGGCACCCCTCCTACGTTGGGAGGCCATCCCCAGCAGAGCCTCCGCAGTCTTCCTGCTCCCGCGGCGGATGTCTTCCCACCTCTTCCGGCAGTGGGTGCCCCGTCTGTTGTGGACCCCCAGGGTCCCGACGTCCTTGGCGATGGCACGCCAAATGTCGATTTTCTGATGGGCGCTGACCTATGTGACATGTACAGGGGGAGAAAAAAAAATCATCACCTTCTGCATGCTCGATGTGAGTGGCCCCCCATCCCCACCCTTGCCATGTGGCACATGCTCTCATCTGTCGTTTGATGCATGCCTCATTCGCTCCCCTCCCCACCATCTTTCATTCACCCACTCAACCCAGGCATTGGCCACAAAGCATGGTCTCAGTGTACTTACCTGTTGGTCTGGAGGACCGTAGAGTAGCGCATACTGGGGGAGGACCCCATCCACGAGTTTCTCCAATTCTTCAGAAGTGAAGGCAGGGGCCCTTTCCCCAGTCGAGCAGCCATTGTCTCTTCCAGACCGAGGTCACAGCAGCACTTGCAGTATAGGTCCTTTCCTATGGATGATCAGGTATCGAGTGATTAAGCAGATAGAAAATGGCAGTCACGCCCGCGGCGGTGCGTACCGCGACCGCCGGCACACATCGTCATTGGCTCCTGAAACCCATAGGGTTCAATGTGGCTTTGCGCCGCGGTCTTCGACCGCCTACCGCCAGGGTGTGCCACGCCAGCGCATTGACCTCACATCCCACTGTCGCACTTCACAGGTCAGGCAGCCGCCATTTCAAGGGCCCACATATCTTAATTTCTACTGCGTCACACATACCTAGGTCTTGCATCAACACTCATACAAGCTATTCAATGCATTGAGAATCGTGTACTGTGCAAGCTGTGGGAACGTACCTGAGGGTTGATTGACTCTGTGCTCCATGTTGTCCTTCCTAGGCACCGTCCGCTGGGACTTGCGAGGAGATGGAGGAATCTTCCCGTGTACAGACCGCTGGTGGACCTGTCGACAATGGAAGAAAGACATGTCATACTGACTTACAGGCTTGACAGAGCCACTATACAGGAACTGTGTGCCCAGCTCGAGCCAGACCTGATGTCACCCATCCGCCAACCCACAGGGATCCCCCCTCTAGTGCAGGTTCTGTCAGCACTCCATTTTTTGGCAAGTGGGTCATTTCAAACAACAGTGGCCATTTCATCAGGGATGTCTCAGCCTATGTTTCCCAAGGTGTTGTCCAGAGTGTTGTCTGCCCTGCTGAAATACATGCGGAGCTACATTGTTTTCCCTGAGGTGGGCTATTTGGCTACAATGAAGGGTGATTTCTATGCGCTTGGACTTATTCCCAACATCATTGGTGCAATTGATGGGACACATGTTGCTTTGGTCCCCCCCAGCACGAGTGAACAGGTGTACAGGAACAGAAAAAGTTATCATTCCATGAATGTCCAGGTGGTCTGTTTGGCTTACCAGTACATCTCCCATGTAAATGCCAAGTTCCCTGGGTCAGTGCATGACGCGTACATCATGCGAAATAGCAGCATCCCTTACGTGACGGAACTACTTCAGAGACACCGTGTGTGGCTAATTGGTGACTCTGGTTACCCCAACCTGTCATGGCTACTGACCCCAGTGAGGAATCCCAGGACAAGGGCAGAGGAACGGTACAATGAGGCCCATGGGCGTACTAGGAGGGTGATCGAGCAGACCTTCGGCCTCCTGAAGGCCAGGTTTAGGTGCCTCCATATGACAGGTGGATCCCTAATGTACTCACCAAAGAAGGTGTGCCATATCATCGTGGCCTGCTGTATGCTTCACAATCTGGCTTTGCGACGCCAGGTGTCTTTCCTGCAGGAGGATGGTCCAGATGGTGGTGTTGTGGCAGCTGTGGAGCCTGCGGAGAGTAAAGAGGAGGAAGACAAAGAGGACGACACAGACAACAGGGACACAGTAATACAGCAGTATTTTCAATGACATACAGGTAAGAATCAACACCGGCATTTTACATTTACTTAAAGTCTCCTGCCTCTCTACTGTCTGAGTTTCCCCCCAGTGTATGTTAACTGAGTTGTGACTTTCCCTTCCAATTTCAGAGATGTGGGCCCCACTCCGTGACCTCTGCTTTGCTTCCCCATGGACTACAGCTGTGTGACAGTGGTATGTTGTCATCACAATGTAACTGGACATTTTGGCACGGTTCTGTGTAATACATTTGTTCAAAAATACAGGCAGACTCCAGATTAATTTTGTGCAATAAGTGTGTTTATTAAAGTGCTCAATTTTGGGTAATGGTTGCAATTCGGTGATGGTGGAGGAATGTCCATGGCAGAGTCCAGATTTTCAGTCTCACAGGTGCATTGTCCATATGCCTGTGGAAGGTGGAGCAGGGGCAGTTTAAGGTTGGACAGGGTGACAATGTGGGACAGTGGGATGACAATCAGGGGGTATCCTTTCCTGGCGGGGGTCTTGGCATCCTACTCTGTCTTCTTCCTAGATCTCAGGCCCGCTTGCGGGGTGGTTCTCCTTCTGCAGGGGGTGGGGTTCTGGTGGCCTGTTGTTCTTGTGTCGGGGCCTCCTGTCCACTAGCGCCGGCGGAGGTGGTAGCCTGTTCTTGGTCCATGCTAGTGACAGGGGCCCTTTGTGGTGCCACATGGTCCCGCAATGTGCTGACAATCTGATTGAGAGCCACAACGATGGTGCCCATTGCGGAACTGATGTTTCTGAGTTCTTCCCTGAACCGCATAAACTGTTCCTCCTGCAGTACCTGGATCTCCTGAAACCTGGGCAGGACCGTAGCCATCGTCTCCTGGGAGTGGTGGTATGCTCCTATGATGGAGGATAGGGCCTCGTGGAGAGTGGGTTCCCTGGGCCTCTGTCCCCTGGACCGTGTGCCCACTACCACTGCCCCCAGGTCCCTGTTGTTGTTGGGGTGGTGGGTTAACCTGGGTGCCCTGTAGTGGTGGACACACCGCTGCTTGACGTGTCCTGGAGACAGAGGCATGGGCCCGCTGGGTGGGTGCTGTGCTGGTGTTCCCAGAGGGGGTTAGGTCTGCTGTGGACTGTGGCTGTCTGAGGGGAACCAACTGTCCCGAGGTCCCCGATGGGCCGGGCTGGTCATCTGGGTCCAGGGAGACAGAGCTACTGTCATCACTGTGGGCCTCTTCTGGGGGTGGAATGGACATTTCTGGACCCTCCTGGGCGGTGTCGTGGCGTTCGGGTCCTGCAGGGGTATAAGAGTATGGTTATTGCTTCTGTGTGTGCCATAGCGTGCGATTGGTGGGTGCCCGTGTACCCCAGTGCTGGCATTCCCTTGTGGGGGCTGTTGTGACGGTGGTTTGGGGGGGATGGGTATGTGCAGTGGGCATGCTTAGGTGATGGGTGTCCATGGTTTGTGGTCGCATGCAGGGTGTGGCAGGCTGAACGGTATAAACCAGACTGAGATCGGAAAGTACGGTAAGTAAAGGGTTTTTATTTGTTTTCTCCTTTTACTTTTCTTTGGTTCAAAAAGATTACAGTCTACACTAGGGGTCTTTGGGCTGTGGTTCTTCTCTTCTTGTAACTCTGTTTTTCTTCTTCCTCTTCTTCTTTCCTAGGTCGGTGAATTCTGGGGAACTCGGGTGGCTCCAGTGGGTTACCGGCAAGAAAACAGAAGAATGCCAAGGTAAGTGACGGGGTGTTTCTGGGGTTACTCTTCCTATAAAAAAGGGGAAAGAGATGTAGGGGAATAGGGATAGTGTACCGAGGTACCAGTGCACGGGATAAAAGGTAGTGGTGATGGGGTTTAGTGAACACACTGTGCTCCCGGATTGCGCAAGATAGCCAGTCTCCCCTTTTATTGCTCAACCTGTGCCCCTTCCCTTTTTACCTCTCCCAACTCCCCAATTCCCTTCCCCAGTGTCTTTTTAGGTTTAAATTCTCTTGTCCCCAGGAGGGACCGTACCTTTGCAAGCCACGACCCTCCGGGGTCGTGGCTGGCTCCTCGGTTTTCTTGCTCCGGTCTTTCTCCGTGTGTGGTCCGCTTTTCCTCTTCTCCTGCTTCGGCTGCTTCCTCGCCTGTCTCGTCGCTCCGCTCCTCTGCTCCTGAATTCGGCTCGTACTCGTTCGCTCCTTCAACTCCCTCTCCTCGCTGTTCGCGTACCTTCCCCTTTTCTCTCCCGATGGCCCGGAAGTCCTCGAGCGTTTCCCTGGAAACACGGAAACGCGTCATCGACGCCGAGAGCGGTCCCATGGCAACATGGGAACGCGGAACTGACGTGTCGGTCTTGCCATACACGGAGTCGGATGACGCTGTTAGAGACGTTTTCGGGGCGGCCCGGTCACACAGGGCTTGGTGTTGGGATGGGTGGGTTGTGATGGTGAGACATTAGCAAGGAGGATGTGTGATGGGGGTGGGGGGGGAGGGTAGGTTTATGATTTGGCATGCCGGTGGGTGGGGGGGATGAAGTAGTTGAGATTAGACTTACCAGAGTCCATTCCTCCGCCTACTCCTGCGAGGCCCTCAGGATGCAGGATCGCCAAGACCTGTTCCTCCCATGTTGTAAATTCTGGGGGTTGAGGTGGGGGTCCGCCGCCAGTCTTCTGCACCGCGATGTTGTGTCTGGATACCATGGAACGCACCTTCCCCCGTAGGTCGTTCCACCGCTTCCTGATGTCGTCCCGATTTCGTGGATGCTGACCCACAACGTTGACCCTGTCCACTATTCTTTGCCATAGCTCCATCTTCCTGGCAATGGTGGTGTTCTGCACCTGTGTCCCGAAGAGCTGGGGCTCTACCCGAACTATTTCCTCCACCATGACCCTGAGTTCAGTGTCTGAAAACCTGGGGTGTCTTTGGGGTGCCATGGGGTGGTGTGGATGAGGTGTGGGGTGGTGTTTGTAGTGATGAGTGTGGTGAGTGTGGTGAGTGTGGTGGTGTGTGGTGTTTTGTGCGTGGATGTTGTGTGAGTGATGGTGTTATGTTCCTGTGAATGCTCTGTACTAGCTGGTGGTGTCTCTCTCTGGCCTTAGTCAATAAATGGTGGTCGTAGGGGTTTGTGGGTGATGTGGGTGTGTGTTTTATATTGTGTTGGGTGTGTGGGAGTGTTGTTTGTATGTGTATCAGGTGTGTGTATTTCAAAATGTCCAATGTGGCAGTGTTTTGGAGCTGTGTGTGTATTTTGACCGCGGCGGTGTGTACCGCCAATGGAATACCGCGGTTGAAAGACCGCCGCATGGATTCGTGGGTCGGAATGGAATGGGCGTATTTCTGTTGGCGTGACGGTGGAGGTTTGGTCATCGCCAGTTTTTCGCTGGCCGTTGGTGTGGCGGACTTTTGTGGATGTCGGGTTTTGGGCGGTTTGCCTGTTGCGGGTCAGAATGACCGTGGCGGTTTCCCGCGACCGCGGCGGTGTTATGGCGGTCTTCTGACAGGCGGTAAGCGCCTTTTACCGCCAAGGTCAGAATGACCCCCATGGTATCCAAGTCAGCTATGTCAAACATTGGATCATTTCAAGCACTTTATTCTATCACATATGATGCTAAGACTTTTATGTCCAGACCTACAAAGGGCAAAGGAGAACCATACCTTCAAAAACTAATCTTGCAATGATTGAATATCTATTTTCTAAATGATGCATGTGTAATATGATGGTGAAAACTTGTTATCCAAAATGCCAATAACATGTTTTGTTTCATTAAAAATCATCTACTTTGATATTGTTAAAATGTTAGTACTGACTGATTGTGTCACACAGCGTATGTGGACACTTATCAGCTATGCAGTGTCCTTCTCTCACATCGCTGCCAAGACCTGGAACACCCTCCCAATCCACCTCAGGAAATACCCCACCCTGTCACAGTTCAGGAAGGACCTCAAGACCTGGCTCTTCGACTGATCCTCAGCACTCCCCCCCACCCCCAGAACCTTGAGACCCTCACAGGAAAGTAGTCGCGCTTTACAAATCCCTAATTGACTGATTGATGCAAAATAAACACATAAGCCTGCAAATTTACCACAATTATGTGGGATTAGATGAAAATAATACACTGTGAAGAGTGTAAAACAGAGAAATTGATTTGTTATAGTTTGACCAACTACTCAATGTCACCAGGAAAACCATGCCCCAAACAATGGCTTTAATTTCACAAAGCACCGCAATCTAATGCTTCAACCCTATTGTTGTTTTAATGAACTGAGACTGCCCCTTTCAGAATTTCTTCTGTTTTTTTTCTAAATCATAATCCCTGGATAGGTTTTGTCACTGTGATTATGAGTGTTTGTTAATCCAAATCTTACACCAACTTCTATTTCATGGATACAAGGCATTCTATATTTTTTTATCATAATCTGGAGAGTGATATGATTCAAAAAATAATTGAGCTGTTCTGCTTTGAATCAGAATGTTTGAACAATAGTACATGTAGCACCCTAGTAATAATTCATCCTGTCACATGTTTCTCTACATGGTGGTCCCCTGAACTAAACACAGGACTTTGTATCAAGAAGCTCTGAAAGTTCCCCCACCCCTTTTAGGAAGCCTACATATCCAAGATAATCAAAGACCTACAACTTCTGCAGTGTCAGTTCCAGAATACTCTGACAACAGCTCTTACCCCTCCCATCATCGAATTTATCAGTATCTTCCTCCAGCTTTCCGAAGCTCACAATTGTTCAAACACACAATGATTACTCCTAATCTGGGCACGTTAGCCTAACAGAGACACAGAATTTTTTTTTGACCAATGTGTGATATCTGGCATCCCCAGAACCAAAGTGACTCCAAGGGCTTGCTGGCTCGACTTCTGTACTGATGTGTCAGGAACATCAAAGACTCAACTCACCCCTGCTACAACCTCTAGACTATGCCAACTGTGTGTCCTGCCATGCCAAGTGGTGTCAATCCAGTCCTGGGCCCGTGGACCAGCTGCTTCTACAAAAATCCAATCATTGCAGTCACTGCCCCAGCTGGAACCACATCATCTCTCCTTGGTGCCAACGAATCATCACTGTCGATGAGGACAAGCACATTACAGAGCCAACTGCACAGCTCAGAATCAGTGCATCGCCCTCAGTCCCAACGCATCACCTTTGCATCCCCAGCTGCGCAGCTGAACAATGGGGTATCTCTTTCATCGCAAAGGGTTCGACACCACACTGCTGCTTGAGGACATCACATCGATGACTAAGCAGGTCTATGAAGCATCCCTGACTGCGTGGATCAAAATTTATGCATTGCCTTTGCATCATCCCCTCTGCTCCTCTTATGGGATCTTCAACATAGACGCAACTCTCTGCACAAGATAATTTTACAACAGGGCAAGGTTGGTCCCTATAGCCGGCCTGTGCTTCATCGTGGTTAGCCTGAGCATTTGAATTTACCCTAGTCTCGCATGACGAGATGGCCCCGGTTGGCACGTTATGCTTCTAAGCACTACTTTGCAGATATCCTTTAGAAAAATCATATCTCGACTTCTACTTATTGGATTTTTGTCATTTTTATATTGTTGTGTTAATTAAATTAAGTTCTATATTTCTAACCTGGTGTGAAACCTTTTTGTGTGGTGTTTTCACTTTTTACAATGTCAAGTGTTGTGCAAATACTTTTCACACTGCCTCCTAAGTTAAGTCTGCCTGCTCAGTGCCAAGCTACCAGAGGGTGAGTATTGGTTAATTTGTGGTGTGTAACTGACTTACCCTGACAAACATTGTGGTTCTTATTTGTAAAGGATGCATACCTTTGTTAACCAAAAAACCCATTTCTAACACTTCTCTTTATACAAATGCCCAGTCCCCTTGAAAGAAGTACAGTTCTGTTTGTGGCTTACAATCATAAATAGTTTTACAACATTGCTGATCCTAGTCCCCCAGCTTTCAACCCTGGCCCCACAAAGCCAAGCCCAGGATTTGAAAATCTGTGGAGTCCAATCCTTGCCTTCCAGTAATGGGCTCTGGTCCCTGTTCCTAATGCCCAGTTTCAGTTCTGCCGACTTTGTTGTGCAGCCAAGTTGAATAACTCATCCCTCTCATGACTGGGCATGTCTGGCCCTTAGGGTGTGATCTAGCTGCTGGCACAGGGGTGCCAAGATAACATGTCCACCATGTAAGACTGCCTTAAGATTTTGTAAACCCTCTTGCCATTACATCTAATATAATACATGGTGTAAAAAAGTGGGTAATTATTTGAGATGAATGTGAGTCCACTACAAGGAATA
Organism: Pleurodeles waltl; assembly: GCF_031143425.1. Taxonomy (NCBI): domain Eukaryota; kingdom Metazoa; phylum Chordata; class Amphibia; order Caudata; family Salamandridae; genus Pleurodeles; species Pleurodeles waltl. The sequence goes on along the minus strand of NC_090442.1, from coordinate 920,884,163 downwards.
AGACCACAAACTTGTCAGGGAAAAAACAGCTTCAATAATTTTAGCCGGGGCAATGGAGCATGGATGTGATACACCGAACAGGTTATCACAGGCAAAGATTTTATGTTCTGACTTAGTCTCTGAATAGACAGTCAAAATCCTCCCGTGAGGCAGGTTGAAGACTGTATCCGATGAACAACTCTCAAAGCCAGATGGCCATTGGATGATGTTCCCCTGGAGCCACTGGCTTCACTGAAGCACCATTTGGGATGAATTCAAATTTTGGAGTCATCAAAGTCCTTGCTTCAGACAGATACTTTTTGTCTCGACTCCATCTTGTGCCTTATGTGCGGTGGGTTTTACCCATCGGGCCCATGTCACGCTTCCTTTGTGCTGTCTCTTCAGCCGGAGGAATAATTCCAGTCATGCTTGCTTCCCTAGTGGCACCTCTTAGGCCCGTGCTCTCGCTATGGTTTACCCTTCCCGCTGAAATCTGTACCATTGACCTTCCTCTTGTGTTGTTTGCAAGTTTTATCCAGTTTGCACCTGCAGATATCACACGTCCTGTTAGAAGTACCATGTTTCCTCTGAACAGCACTGGGTTGTACCATTATGCACTTGAATTCCATTGTAATAGTCATATCTTAAGCAATGGTTACACTGGCTAGTGGGTAGCACCAATTTGCCCTGTTATGCAACACATGTATTTCCCCTTCCTCAGGTTCAATGGAATATTCCCCATCTCCAGTGGGCCATGTGCCCTTCTAGAACACTCCTGACTTCCTGTATAAACACCATCCTTGAATCTGCACAAGCTCTTGGCCTTGAACCTGTTCCCGATGTGCACCAGCAATTGTTCATGCACTCATATGCCTGTGTACAGGCAAGTCTCTTCCCTGCGATCGTCTCCTGATTCGCCTGAAGTTTTCAGCACTCTAGTCTTTCAAGCCCTTCTGATGACTCTGTGATTCTAGCATCTGCGATGCTTCCAGTGTGTTCCTCCATGAGTTACGACTCTGCTTCTGCTGAGCTTCTTGCATCGAGTTTCCGGTAATTTTAGGTTCTAGTTCCAGTATTGTTAAGGCTAAGTATTTAACTCTCAGGTTAGTGCAGTCAGACTTGTGATATTTCAAGACTTTCTTCCTGAGACGTGATCCTGTTTTTAACTCTGAACATTGTTGGAGTTTTGAGCTCTCCCACTGAGGCCCAGCACTTTGAACCCTTGTCATAGCGTTCTGAACTCTTCAGATACAAACTGAAAGTTTGTCATTGTGTCCTGGACAAGTTTGATCTGGCACCTTGGAATAGGTTCAGAGAGACTATAGGTGTATTCTTCCAAACTCTGATTTCCTGTAAGTTCCGGAGATTCAGAAGTTCTTCAGTTATTCTTGAGTTGGTTATTCTTTTCTCTTTCATGAAATGTTTATGGTGATGCCTGAAGTCTACCAAGAGTGTGAATAATCGTTTAAGGGCTCAACATAGGGAAGAACAAGTAACATTGTTTTTTTGTCTTTTGTAGTGTGTTACATCTGCAGAAAAGACATTGAGGTCCAGAGAGTCCAACTTTTTAGGCAGTGTACGAAGCAGGCGAGCAGTTTCCGCAGTGACAAGGATTCTATTGTTGCAGCTTTTAAACCAGAAGGCAAACCTGTCAAAAATTATTTTTTTAAAGGAAAGAACCCTATTTTTAAATATTAAACAAGCCACCCTTAAGTACGCTGTACAGCCCCAAAGGTAGGGTGCCTAGTGTGTAAAAGTAGTACATAAAAGAATTTAGAATTGACATGTGCCCACAGTCATCTTCCACCCAAAGCAACTTTCACTGTGAATGGCTGTAGCTGTTCCCCAAGCAGAAATAACGGTTTAGGCCTTTTAGCAGGAAGGCTTCAGTAACAGCTATGGGGCACATATTGACTTTGGAAGGGCATGTTGGGAGGGTTCAGGCAATCCATAACCTTGAAAAGGACCAGGGTGAAGCCTGGCCACTCTTAGTTAAGTATAAAGCAAAATTTAGAGACGAGAAGCCTTTTGTTCTGTATATCCTCTGTAGCCATTTTGTCACACAAAAGGATTTTGAGCTCCTTAAAAAAGATAGAAACTAAGATTCAAAATCTAACTGAGGCAGAGACAAAAAGTGTCACTCACTCACCTGGTTCTAACTGCAGGGATGATGCTGGACCTCCAATCAAAGGTGGGGCTGTACAGTGTAACAAGTAAAGACTGTTGGGTTCCACCAACAGCCCCTAGAAACAGAAGAAGATGGGATAAAACAAGAAAAAAAGAGTGCTTAGTGCAACAATGGTCTCAAGCGGAGGGTCAACTAGAGGATATAGTGTTAGTCAGCTGTCAAGCTTGCCACTCTCTGCAGTGGTGGAACACCAACAATCTTCTAAAAGGATGACCTTTATCTGATCCAGTTCCGCATATCACCAGAACAATGGATGCCTCCCTCACGGGATGGAGAGCAAATTCCCAAGATCTCACTGTCCAGGAACGTGAGACACTCAACCAGAGACAGTTCCATATCAATCACCTGGAGTTGCTAGCTGTTTATCTAGCACTCAAAGCCTTCCTTACCCACCTAATTACAAAGTAGTCTTGATCAAAACAGACATGACTGCAGTGTATTATCTCCAAAAGCAGGGAGACACATGGTCTCCTCAGCTGTCTCACCTACCCCAGACCATTTGGAAATTGGCTGTCCACTACAACATTCACCTGTTAGTGGAATACCTGCCGGGAGTAGACAACAATGCTGCAGATCTCCTCAGCAGGAGGTGTCAACATGTCCACGAATGGGAGCACCACCCACAAGTCCTCCTCCCCTACTTCCGACATTGAGGTCACCCACAAATACAGCTTTTCACCATAGCAGAAAACATAAAATGCTCAAACCTCGTCACCAGGTTCCCACACCTTCATTCCAAGGGCAACGAACTAAGGATGAGTAGGTCAGGGACATTGTTTAGGCTTTTCCACCACTGCTTTCTTTTGTGGTTCGCAAACTGCAGCAGACATTTCTACTGGCTCCCACTTAGGCATGGCAACTATGGTTTACCACACTCCTAGAAATCTCAGTAGTTCCCCATGCAGTACTATGTACAGTCAGGTGACACACGTAGGCCTGGGGTTATGTTTTCTTGGTCAGACTATTGGATGGCACTACATGTGCTGCAGTCCATAGGTCACATTTAATTTTTTCATGCCATGGGTGTATTTTCCTACACCATATACTATGGCCTTGCTGGGAAGTTAAGTAGACCACTTAGAAATAAGATAATTATACCGTGCTTAAAGAGTCAGAGTACATAACAGCGGGTCTGGACAGGAGTATCCCAGACAGTGCTGTCTAAAAAACAGCACCAAAAAAATGGGGGAGACTACTCAAAAGGAGAAGCTCACACACTGAAATCCAGGCTTCCTTTGTGCCCTGACTTCAGGTCGATTTGTGGACTTTTGTTCCGGAACCAGGTTTCGCAATAAGAATGCTGACCTGAACATACATGAGGCAGTTCCGTATCTTTAAAGTTCACCTGGGAAGAGACTGGTGCTTCCTTGTCATCTTGTGTGGATTTTACAACGAACATGAAAGTTCAACTGGCTAAGGGCTAGAGAAGAACCATATTCCGTTCGACAGCTCTAAATGTTACTGGAGGATGAAAAATTGCTTATTTGCTTTGAAAGCACAGTGCAGGGTTTGTATACTATAAAATATGTTCTGCCAGATATTGTCACAAGGGCATGCAACCTGCAGTGCGGCCGCTAGAAAAGCAATTTATTGTTAGTCAGAAAAAGTAAACATTAAGTTAGCTATATCAAAAGATGATACAAAATTAGAAAACGACTTTGACTTCCAAGCAACATTTCCATCAGCCCTACAGATATCGCTAGAGAACACGTTGGTGCTATGACGGTTTTTTTTTTTAACTCGGTGAGTACGTCGAAAAAGAAAATGGTTATATGTATTGTGTCTATAGAGGGAAGCCAATAAAATCTTGGTTTAAGTTAAAGGAGGGGGACAGTTTTTAAATGTTTCATAAAGAATAAAATATGCTCCCCTTATTCACAAAATACTTACATTTTAGTAATAGCATGTATTGCCGATTCTGAAAAAAGGTGTTTTTTTTAAAAAGAGGTAAGCCCAGATAACATTAGTTCCTATAGTTGGCTTTCTTTAGCTGAACTGGTATATTTTTAAATGGAAAATATCATGTGCTCAGTTCCTCTTCGGGGTCAAGTTAGTCTGATTGACAGCGACGCTTGTCTTATTAATGCTTTATATTTATTTATTAGAGTATTTCGTAGAGTGCAACCTTGACCAGAGCACCGGCACTTTGCATAGAACCACGAGTAGCAGCCAACCATATTAAATGAATAACAAGAGCAAAATAAGAGAATATGAGAGAAGCTCCGGAACTTGATGTGACTGGGTAGAAGAATGTCTTCCAAAGAAAGGTAAGTTAGTAAGCATTGAGGGTTTTTTTCTGATGGAAAAATACAGTTAGGATTAAATAATTGTCCTCGTGTAATTTGCCCCAGTGGAAGGCATGATTCCATATTCTTAGTGCAATGCCTGAGAATATTTGATTCTGCATCTTTGGTGAAAACCCAGAGACGTTTGATTCCATGCTCCTGGTGAAAAGCACCAGAGCACTTTTTTCCATATTTTAAACATACTCACATTCATGTATTTGGTGCAAGCCAAAAGAAGGCTTGATTCCATGTGCTTGATTCCACATCCTTATTGTACAGAAGAAGATTTGATTCTCTAGCCGAACACCACTGAAGATTTGAATTTTGTGGAAAATCACCCTTACCAAGAGTGCAATCCTTGAACGCACCAGCCTCTATAGGCTCATTGTGAAGATGAGTTTCATCTCGCAGCCTGCCTGGATCCTTTCATAGCTCCCCCTTCTCCCAGATGAGTTGAAAGGACTGTTGTGAATGAGTTAATGAGTTGATGCCAAAAAGCAGGCAAAGTGCCACTTTTAGTGAAAAAACACTACCAATAAGGTACATAATGATGTTGGATTCTCTGACATATAGGTTCCAAGTTGCCATACTGTTCAGTACCTCTAACTGTAGCACAGTACAATCTTGCAGCCATCTTGGAACCAACTTTGAACTAATTTGACCACTAGTGGGAAAGTGTTTAATCTTTACACTAAGGTGCTGAAGGGTCTTCTGGTGAGGCACCTCGACACTGTGTCCTCAACTGTCTAGGATCTTGATTTGCCTCTACTTGCTACATTATTCCTCAGGTGACTCCATTATGTGTAAAGTGGGGCATTTAAAGCCCTTGATGGGTTTGTTCGTATTTAGGGAGCACCGAGGTGCACTCTAAAAGTACCTTATACACATCTGTCTAATGCTTAGGCAGCAATACAAGAATAGGTGCTATTTTATGCTTGGGCTTTAAAGGGAGCCCCACTAATGCTTAAGCAGCTTCCAAAAATCTTAGTACCAACTAATTTGCATTCAGCCTGACCCCCACTCCTGTAAACCTACAGAACACTTTTCTATTTCTTTTAGATCCTGTGAAGGTGATTTTTCCCAGTACAGTAATCATCCACTACCACTCGCAGCATTGCTCACCGCTCGGTCAGCCTTTGCTTTTGAAATACAAGTGTTCTGGTACTTCTGATGCATACCCCCACTACTTCATTAGTAGTTGTGTCACTTTCATCAGGGACACCATGCAGAGAAAAAAGCAATATTGCCCTTTTTTAATATATGGCTCCCCATTCAAAAGTCATTTGTGACCTTCGATCATATCACTATTTGTGATATCATTTTCTGGTATTATTTCATTCCATTCGTTATTTGCTATTTTTGGCGGTCTCCCAATGCAGCTGCAGCAGTTTTCATTTCGGATCAACAAGTGCAATATGAATAATTGCAATAAAATATTTCTGTCCCTCATTGCTGTCACTTCTGCCATTAATGTGGCACCACAGAACTTTGATTTTTCGGGAGTAGTTCTGGATTTTCTTGGTGGCCACAGTGTGAAACTTCACATAGTTGTGTGTGCTGTGAGGTTTGAGTCATCTTTGGTGCTGAATGAAAAGTGGACTGCTAGGGAGCATATATTATGCCTACTCTGTGATGCTTACTGGTTGAGAGTCGCTGCATGGCCTAATGTGTTAGTCACAACTATTCTATTTTTCTCCTTCTTCTTTGAGGGTGATGGTTACCCATTGCCCAACAGGGTATGATAGGCGGTTTTGTCCTGGAAAGCATCACATTTCCATTTATACAGCATTTGTGTTGTTTTAGAAATTGGCAAAGTTGCAGCAGACAATGGAGTAGTGTGCTACCTATCCATAAAGCCTTTCGATATCTTGCGAGGAGTATTGAGCACTCCTTAAATCTACAATGCAAGACAATAAAATATAAGGTTTCACAGATAGATCACCAAACATGCCTCGACCTTTTTATATACAGCTTGGCCTTGATCCCTCAAAAACTTGAAAAAACTGAGGTCCTCCACAGAAGACACTTCATGATAGTCACAAATGAGATTATCATTCACGTGCATCAGTGCGGAGTAACGTTCTCTTCCATCAGAGCATCAGCCATTCCATTGATTTACTTCAGATCACTTTCACAGAAGAGGAAAACACAACAAATCAAATTACAGTTTGCTTAAATCTGTTGGATTTGGAGGCTACTTGATGATTAACATTAGACCACTGACATAATATGTTAAATAGGGCTAGCAGTGAATGAGACATGTTGGGAAAGTGATGACAACTTTGATTGGTGGGATGCAAAAACGACAAATGTATTTGGTTAAACGTGTGGAACATGGTTAACAAATGAAACCCCTAGCAAGATGGCAGTGTTAGGCATACTAAATGATTATGCAGGATTTAAAAATATTTATAATCATGTGGATAGGTGGGTAAAGACAATCCCAAACAAACTCAAGGAGCACATGCACCCAAGACAGAAACATTCATGAGCTGAGCATCCGATGGACGGATGAAACGCTCTGCATTGCCACTTACAGAGCTGACCATCAGGAGGCAAGCTTTGGAGAAATTTGTGTCCCTTTCGTCAGGCATCTGGTGTGCAGGGAAGAGGAAAAAACGGGACTGATCTGAATGGTCAGGGAACGAAGATGGGGTTGGTTTTACAAGAGCTTAGGAAGCAATTAATGAAAGCTTTTTTTAAGAGAAAACAATTTTCCTATTTTTTAATGACTGAATTGAATATAAAGATATTTGAAAATTAGAAGCATGCAAGTAAGGCTCATATTCAGCTGACTACACATTCAACAGAAGGCAGCTATGTGACACGTGAAAATGGTTGTATGACAGAGCCACGCATGCGTTTAGCACGCAGTGTCTTTCCAATGCAGGCAATAAAACGAACGCATCGTTACCACTTGTTCCTTTACCATACAAGTCATTACAGTGACTTGCCTTAGGGAAGTTCAGAACTGTGGTATAGTGTAACTTACTATTCCAACTCCAGTCTGCGCAACAGTATAGAAGGTGTTGGACTTAAAATCCAACACCAGTCCAACAACGAGTTCCCTAAAGCAAGACATTGCAATGTCTTGCGTGGAAAAGGAACATGTGCTAAGGGCGCGTTCGTTGTATTGCCCACGTTGGAAAGGCACTGCTTGGCTCCAGCTGCGTGGTAAAGGCTGTTTCCCAGGCTTAACACTTTCAGCACAAAATCTGGCCCAGGCTGAAGTTCAATCAATCAATCAATTTTTATAGAGCGTAACTACCCACCCATGAGGGTCTTAAGGTGCTTGGGGGAGAGGGCACGGAGGGGCAGATAGAGCCTCATTCAAAGAGCCACGTCTTGAGGTTCTTCCTGAAGATGGTGTGTTATTGGCTTTCTGTGAGGTGCAGGGGTAGGTTGTTCCAGCTCTGTGCTGCGAGGTAGGTGAAGGATCTTCCTCGGGGGTGGTTTTCCATATGTGTGGGATGGTTGCCAGTGCTTGCTGGGTGGGGCGGAGGGATCTGGCGGCATTATGGAAGGAGACGCAGTGGTTTAGGTAGGCCGGTCTGATGTTGTGAATGGCTTTGTAGGTGTGGGTCAGTAGCTTGAAGATGATTAATTTCTCCATCAGGAGCCAGTGGAGGGTCCTCAGGTGCTGGGAGATATGTTCCTGGTGGGGGAGGTTCAGGACGAGTCTGGCGGTGGCGTTTTGGATGAGTTGCAGATTTCTGATGTTTTTTGTTGTGGTGCCGGCATAGAGAGCATTGCCGTTCTCAAGCTTGCTTGTGACTAAGGCGTGGGTGACTGTTATGCGGCAGTCTACTGGGATCCATTTGAAAATCTTTTGGAGTTGCCGGAGGGTGTGCCAGCAGGAGAAGGTGACCATGTTTACCTGTTGGGTCATTGATATGGAAGAGTCGAGGATGATTCCTAGGTTGCGGGTGTGGTCTGTTGGAGAAGGCGGGGCACTGAGAGATGTGAGCCACCAGGAGTCGGCCAAGGCTGAGGTGGAGTTTCCAAAGATGATGACCTTGGTCTTGCCCGAGTTGAGCTTGCGGCAGCTCTCTCTCATACAGGCAGCGACAGCTTCCATTCCTGTGTGGAAGTTCCTCTTGGCCTCCTCCGGGTTTTCAGTGAGGGATATGATGAGTTTAGTGTCGTTCGCGTATGACAAAATGTTCATTCCGTGGCCTCTGACAATGGCTACGAGTGGGGCTATGTATATGTTGAAGAATGTTGAGCTCAGAGAGGATCCCTGTGGAACTCCACAGCTGACTTCTGAAGGTTTGGATGTGTATGGTTCGAGACTGATTCTCTGTGTTATTCCAGAGATGAAGAAGTGGGTCAATTTTAGGGCTTTTCCACAGATTCTTGCGGCGTGGAGTTTGGTACCTAAGGTGCTGTGGGACACTATGTCGAAAGCTATTCAGAGGTCAAGGAGTATGAGTGCTGCGGTGTGGCTGTGGTCTAGGAGTGTGCAGATGTCGTCAGTGGATGCAAGAAGAGCTGTCTCAGTGCTGTGGTTTCTGCGGAACCCGGACTGGGAGGTGTCCAGTGAGTTGTTGTCCTCGATGAATTGCTGCATCCTTTTCCAGTACTTTAGCTGGGTTGTTTCCGAGATGGGCCGGATTTTTTTTAGCTATGATGGGTCAACCAATGGTTTCTTCAGGAGAGGGGAGTATCTCGGCGTGTTTCCAGACTTAGGGAAAAGTGGCTGTGTTGATGGAGCAGTTCATTGTCTTGCGAAGCTCGGGGGTGATGGATGTGCGGGCTCTGATGTGGATGTGGTGGGCGCAGCGATCTGTGGGGGTATGGAATGAGTGTTGATCATGATGCTTTCTGTTTCCTCAGTGGTGAGAGTGGACCAGCTGTGGATGGTTTGGATGGGATCTGGGCGAGTGTGGGGGGGGGTCGTCGGTTCTGACGCTGGACTGGTTCTCCGGGAGGAAACTGTTAGAAAATATCCTTGATCTTGCGGTGGAAGAAGGTGCAGAGTTTGTTGCAGAGGTCTTGAGATGGGGGATGCTGGTGGCTTCGGAAGGGGTATTGTTGAATTTGTTGATAACAATGAAGAGTTCCTTCGTGTTGTGAGTGGAGGAGCTGAGGCGTTCCTGGAGAGCATTTTTTTCGTGTTCTTTATGCTTCAGTGGTGGCGGCTCTGCACCATTCCCTCTCCTACTCAGACAATTTTGGAGCAGATAGCCATGAAAAAGTCCCTTAAGCTAGGTAAAGCTTGGTTGCTTCCAACACAGCAAAGAATATGTCACGTAAGTTAGATGCTCTGGCAAGTATAAAGGTCAAAACCTATGATTAGTGCTATTCGTAAAAGTCCCAGCTAAATAGGTATAACTGCCTGAAACACCACAATTACAAATATGCAGCAGTTCCAGGCACAGCAAGGAAAAAACTCAGATATTCCATCCCTAATGTGTAAAAGAAACTATTAACTTGCCTACAGTCTTTCTTACGGATCTGTGCTTCTGTTCATGGCACACATTAAATTAGACTGAAAATGAATCCCTGATGCCAAAATGTAAGCGGGGTGCCCGGAGCACAAATTATACTCAGATAGCGATGCTCACGAAAGGTAGGCATTTAAGTTTAATTAGATGTTCTTGGAAAGAGAAAATCAGAGGATGAAAGTGGATGTAACCAGTAGGTCTGGCATTCAAAGTAATGTTAAAGGTCAATATGTCAGTGTGCATTAGCTTTGTCCTTTATTGCAAAGAAGAACACTTTAAAATCATGGTAGATTTCAAGAGGCTATGAGGTATGGTAGTATAAAAATGATTAATGGGATTTACACGGGAACCAAACTGGTAACTTTGTTGGATGTTTTGGTCCTTTTGTTGTGCACTGAGCAAGTGACATCCATAAAGGGCATTTATACAGAAAATAGAAAAGCCACAATGTTTTCCATTTGCACAATTTGATTTTCAAGTGAATTGGCAAAGTGCCTTTCCCCGCAAAAAATAAAAATATTTCAGTTTAAACTCCAAGTGACCTATATTCTTTTCTCCTGATCCCACTTTCTGCCCACTCCCACCCTACCTCTGTGCCTAACTCTTCAAAACTAACCCCGTGTCCCTCACACCTGCTCTCCTTGCTCCCCTTTTCCCTCTAACTCAGCACTCTTCTTCACCTAGTGTTTTACTCATCTTTGAAGCTGAGTTTCATAACATTGTCCCAGTTTATTTTTTTTGTTGCTAAAGCTTTTGTACAGAGATCCTGCTCACTAGCATCTATGGAGATCTGGAGCCCAATAATTCTTCCAGCTGCAAGATTCGCTGGTGCCTTCTTTTATGTAGAGTGGCACTGAATAAAACTGTGAGATAGATGGATAGATGGATAGATAGATAGATAGATAGATAGATAGATAGATAGATAGATAGATAGATAGATAGATAGATAGATAGATAGATAGATAGATAGATAGATGGATAGTTGGATGGATGGATGGATGGATGGATGGATAGATAGATAGATAGTGGTTTTCATACGTTAAAAGGAAAAACGGGTTGTGCTCATACGTTGCATTGCCAACAATCACAGGTCTCTTAGTTCTGGCTTAGGCTCCGGTCATCCGTATCATGCCATTACATAGAAGAAAAAAACAACTGGTAAAGCACAAGGTGCTGAGACAAAACGGTCCAAAATAAATTTATTGAAAGTCTATTTTGGTTTTACGACGAGAATTGGGTGCAATGACAAAACCGTCATCGACCCGTATCAAACGCCACACCTACAACATGATAGGCTACATTATCATTTTGAAATTATGAAGGAAGTAAAAATAATGAAAAATAAAGTTCAACAAACAGTTTGACTCAATAGGAATCAAAGGCAGAGAAAGGGATCACTGAGTCCCTAGGGAAGCAGCGGACAAGAAGCACTTCTAAATTATTATTATTAGCATGCATTAGACGCTTACTACAAACAAATAACTATAGCTGCAGACGGTTTAACCTTGCCGGGCACTCTCGGCCAAAAACTGAGCATCCGAATCAGGGTGCGGAAAACAGCACCTAAGAGAACCATGTCTGTGGGGAAAAGGGAGCACAGAATGGGGATCGAAGGGCAGAGAAGGTTTAAATGGGAAAAGTGGTGAGTGCGCAGGTGGGCAGAGAGCGTACAGGCAGAGAGAGTGTACAGAAACAGTGGAGAACAGAGTTGACAGCAAGGGGCAAAGAGAGCACAGCAGCTGGGATTGAGCATGCAGAGCAGAGGTAGCCAGAGACAGTCAAGAAACAGCATTTGCAATGCAATGAGTCTCGCATTTACTTGACTTAGAGCTATTAGCGTTGTAAAGTCCTAACCTGACTTTTATTCCCACATAAAATGAAAATGAAAAGTAATAAAGTTTTACATAAGTGACCCGACTTAAAGCTCCACGCCATGAGAGAGAAGGAGCACAGAAAATGAAACAGAAGTTTGCTCGCAGTCAAACGAACCGGCAAATATGCAGCAAGATCATGCTGAGAGGGAAATAAAATGAAAAAGTAGTCCAGAAACCATGCTGAAAACATGGAGCCTCGTATGTTTGCAGTAGTTGGCCAGTGCACTCGAAGAGGACTAAACACCGGAAAAGGCATGACGTATGCATGACTTTCACAAATAAAATCAGGTGATTTTCAAAAGGCAAGCCCACTAACCAACAAAATTGATGGGCGTGCAGTGGGTGTGGATAAAAGCCCACAGAGAGATTACAGCAGGCTAGAGCGCTTGCACGCTCAACCCTAAAAAGGAATGCTGGAGTACAAAACAGGGAGGTCACAGAGCACAGCAAAGAGGGAGCACAAAGCACAGTCAAGGGATGGCAGAGAGAACACCCCAGTGGGGCAGAGAGAGGGGAGAGAGTGCAGCAGAGAGGGCAGGGATAGTACAGCATGAGGCAGTAAATAGCAAAACCTGTCTGCATTTTTCCTTCAGCCACACGTTACATTTGCAACAGAAGACAGATCCAGGTAATGGTGTCCCATCACACTCACCAGTAATTGTAACAGGCAGCATTAATTAGGATGTGGCAAAATAAAAAGAGAGTGGTTCCGTGTTGGCATGGCTAACAAAACTTAAGAGTGCAGCACATATCCACTAAGTACTGTCCCCAGCCTTATGTCAACAGTCGCTCACATATGACTCATGGTTGACAGTGTGTCATTTAACCAATATTATGCACATGATACACCTGCACTGGCACTAATGCCTCAGATACCCAATCTGGAGCTGTTTGCCCTTAATCAAGGTGGCCGGCCCACTGTCTGCTGAGGTGGTGCTGCTTAGGCTCAAAGAAAGGCTCATCCATCAAGGGGAACAGGGAGTTCTGTTTCCTGCATCCCTCACAAGCTCTTTGTGGGACAACAGATACAATTCTAAAAAATGACTGGTCCTTCAAAACATTGGACAGTTGGATCCCACCCCAAACCCAAAATAGTAGTTACACCAAAAGCAGCGTTTTGACCAAGTCATGCTTGTCTATGCTTTTACTCTTCTACTTATACTTGATAACACTTTTTCAAGGTCACTGCCCTACAGTCTGGGATAGGTACCAGATAACCTTTCGGCTGGTTGCATCAACCCTATGGCAAGTGAGCCAGAGGCTTTACATGGCCCACTAACTCTGGTAGTTAATTCCTGTACTGATCTGTATTTTGAAACCATGATTCTCTGGAAGCACTGCTGCTGGTGGGACTGAAAAAGTATGCATCCCTCATCCTGGGAGGGGCATGGCTCTAAGGGGCAAAGGGAGATTTTATAAGAGTACTCGTCGCTAATCATCACCAGCACAAAATATCCAACAGTTCAGTGTATGCCATTTCTGATGTGGAAATGGCACACAGCTAGCCTTGTAGAAGTGCTGCTCACGAGGGATGCCATAAAATAAATAGTTTTTAGCATGACAAAATTTGGGGGTTCATAGACCTAAAGTGGTGGTATATTCTTGTAATTTACAGTGTGGTTTATGTAGTGACACTCTATTTTTTACAGCAAGTGTGGCCAATGAAAAGGAGAACTAGGGGTTCTGGGAGACAAGATGGCGGTCAAGTGAGCGGACGATTCAGTCCTACGCTCCAACTCAGTCCGCTGCCCTGGGTCGAGGAGTGCTGCAGTCTTCTGTTACACGCCTTCCAGGGATGAGGGAAGGCACCGCCGTAGCTGCAGTCTTGCGATTTTTGGTTTACTGGCGCAGCAGCATGTGGAACGGGGGAAAAGCTGGGAAAACTAGCTACGAGCAGGCATATTGGCTCGTGGCGTCTGTTTACGGGGCAGCTCGGTGGAACGAGCGGCCGTACTGGACTAGCGGTAGTGTTTGGTTGGATCATTATGGCCCCAAAAATGTCAAAAACGACTAAATCTCCTTGAGCGTCACGGGAGAAGACTGATATGGTTATCGGCGCAGAGGTAAGGGATCGGAAGCAACCCTTCTCCCAAATGACCCGAATTAGCGAGCATCGGATGAAGAGGCAGAGCAGTTTGCTTGTGGAAAAAGAGCCATTACAGATACCGGGATCTCTGCAGGACGTTGGTAGCAAGGACGAGGCTGTGAAGGAGGTGGGACCACAGACACCTGAGATGTTTAAACAGCTTGTGCGGACAAGGTGCTTGACTCCCCAATTACCTGGAAAAAGAGCCTTTACAAATACCGGGATCTCTGCAGGACGTTGGTAGCAAGGACGAGGCTGTGGAGGAGGTGGGACCACAGACACCTGAGATGTTTAAACAGCTTGCGCAGACAAGGTGCTTGACTCCCCAATTACCCAGAAATGAGGGAGTGCTAGATACTCGAATTTTAGCGCATGACAGGAGCACACAGGACAGGATAATGATCACAGCCGGGACCTCGCAAAATCAGGAAGGATCAGGTACGACTTTGTTACTTGACGATTTGGTAGATTTTAGGATCAGTGACTCTGAGCCCCATCAGGTTTGTTGGCCAGCTGATATTCCACAGGGTGTGGTGGCTGAGGGAGCCCCTTTGGGGGGGGGAGCTGGGGCAACTCAGGTAACTCAAAAGGATATGCTGCATGAGGCCATAAACGGGCGCAGAATGGCACCTCCGGATGTGAAAAAAAAAACACTCTCAACTAGTCAGGAGGGTGATGTTAGTAATCTACAGGGTGCTCTAGGAGACCCAAGGATGTTATCTCAGGGAGAAAAACCGACAAGAAGTGGGGAGATGGGGCAGATGAAGATAGTAGAGAACTGTTTCTCCCTATCTGACCAATCGAAAGAATCAGATGATGACACCTCACACTAGAAATAGACTCAGCAGATAGCTCAGCTGCAAGCACATGAGGCTCAAGCAAGTTATTCTGTAGGAAGAAATTGAGACATCCACAGCTTAGGGATGTGAGCAAACAAAGGGGGGAGGGCAAAAGGGAAAAGAAATTGGACAAAAGGACAGGAGAAATGCAATGGGATTATATAGCAACCCAACAGATATATCCAAGCATGGACAACGTTGATAATCTCCCCGTAAGCACTATGGCTGGCCCCCCCAGAGCATTTAGAATCCCCCTCTCTCAAGCTTATTAACCGCACAATGGTACAGCATCACGAACAAGCTCAAAGACACAGCAGGAAAGCCAAGATTGCAAATAAACAACTACAGACATTAATTAAGAAAGTTGGAAAATCCTGTCTCGAAATGGAGACTTGTATGGATGTACTGGAAGCAGAAGTCATGGCCGCAGTCAAACAGTCAGCTATGGAAGAATCACAGATTTCAGACATTCAATGGAAGACGGAAGATGCAGAAAACCGCCACCGCCGTAACAATCTCCAGGAAGGGACGGAAGGGCAAGACACCAGGGAATGTATAGTTTCAGTATTCAAAAGAGCCTTTCCGGACCTAGCCATTTGGAACTGGGATGTGGAGATACAAAGAACGCATCGGTTTCCATTTTTTAGGAAGAAACAGGAGGAAGGAGCTCTTGACAGCCTGAGACATACAAGGGCCATTAATATTTATTTTGGTAATTATTTGCTCCGGCAACCAGTGTTCGAAAAGGCCCGTCCTGATTCAATGATAAAAGTGGATGGGGTGTCCTTTTTTTCACGTCCAGATTTTGCACAGGCTACAGTGGAGAGATGATGGCGGTTGAGGCAGCTGATTGAGCCATTTCAGAGGAAAAGGGCAGAGGCATATCTCCTGAGCCCTGCTCGCTTAATGACTATATTTAAGGGTGCAGTGCACATCTTCACCTCAGAAATTAAGGCCAGGGAATATTTGGTGCAATTGAATGGAAGGAGCACTGGTGGAGGGCCAAATTGAATATTGGAAGTACTAAATCAGGGGAAAAGATGCTATTAGTTTTGGGGTGGTTGAGGTTTATAATTGGTACATGATTGATGGGGCATCAGTGGCAGCACCGAGTGGAACTATTATTTTAAGGGCGGGCATGCAGCAAACTGGGTGGGGGGTAGGGACGACTTCCATCTTACGGACCTAGCGGTCTGGTGGTCTCATCTAGTAGGATGGGGGGGGTGGGTCTGGGTGGGGGTGAGTGGTGGGACAATGGCTTTTGGCCAAGTCATTGTGGAGTATGGGGGTTTGTAGGGGGGCACACAGTTGAGTAAGCGTTCAAAATAGTGGATTTCAGGCAGGTGCAGAGTCCAGAATGGACATTTTGGGGTCACAGTTAAGTGGAAGACCACAGTTCAGGATATGGGTCAGAAGAACAACTTGCGTATTGCAATGGTGAATATTTGTAGGCTCAATGATGGCAAAAAAACTGCAGTTGGTAAGGGAAGGGTTAAAATCGTTCAAGGCCGACATAGTGTGTGTACAGGAGACACACATCACAGGTTCTCAGAAACATCTGTTGGAATTTCCTGTTTGGCGGTTGCTGGCTTATACCAGTCAGGGTACAACTACTAAAGGGGTAGCTATAATTACACGTATCAGGCCTTTGAAGGTATTAAAAACCTTGCGGATAAATTTGGCCTATGGGTGTTGTTGGAGTGCTTGAATGCAGGGTCGAAATTTGCAATTTGCTCAGTTTACGGATCTAATGTAGATGATTCGGAGTTGTTGGACGTTGTTAATGTGGAGCTTGCATCTTAGTAATTGTATGTGGCGACTTAAATATACATCTAGATAATGGCCACCCTATTCAAGATCAAACAAAGTACCAGGGGAGGAAGCCTAAAGTTTTTGAGGCTTTACAGACATTAGTGCTGAATCATTGATGTTTGGCAGAATTGCAGACCTGTAGACCCAGGATATACGTTTTTTTACTTCCAGCATAAGAAATCAGTGAGGCTGAACTATTTTTTTGTGTCAGCCACATTGCGGGAGGTTTTATGGATTGAGAGGTATCTAAGAATAATGTCGGATCATAACCCACTGGTCTTGGAAGTTCAATTGGAGAATGATGGGCCTCAGTTCAGGACTTGGTCATTTGATAGAGGGTTGTTAGGTGACCAAGCATATGTTCAACATATGAGGGTGTGGATTCCAGAATTTTTGGAGATAAATCGGGGTATGGCCCCTAGTCATATAGTATGGGACACGCTTAAAGCAGCTACCAGAGGAGAAACTCTCAGATATAGTGTAAGGAAGGAGAGGGCGCGCTCCAACTGGTTGGAGGCAGCGCAAGCAGAGCTTGCTTCACTAGATCGGCAGATAGGGGAGGTGGCAAGAAACGATTCTGCTATGTTGGATATACTAAATAAGATCACAGTGGGAAAAGCTGAAATTAAAAAAACTTATATGGAAACAGTGGCGGCTACGTTTTTGGTACATCAACAGGAATGTTATGAGTACAGTGAAAATTTTGGCAAGCTTTGGCTTTGAAAGTAAGGCAAAAAACAACTTATGGTGGTATTAATGTGATCAAAGATGAAGACGGCCAAACGGTCAGTGATAACCTAGAAGTTTTAAGGGTATTTAGGGAGTTTTATCAGAAATTATATCCACAAGAAATGTATCCGCAAGAGGATGAGATAAATCAGTATCTAGCTAATAGGTTGGTGGGACAGCTGCATGAAGGGGAAAAAAGCAAATTCGAGGCCCCCCTGCTGGACAAGGAGATTAGATGGGCTCCCTTTCAA
Source organism: Pleurodeles waltl (assembly GCF_031143425.1). Lineage (NCBI taxonomy): Eukaryota > Metazoa > Chordata > Amphibia > Caudata > Salamandridae > Pleurodeles > Pleurodeles waltl. The sequence goes on along the minus strand of NC_090442.1, from coordinate 920,866,673 downwards.
ACGACAAGGCGGCCGGCCCAGATAAGATCCCTCTTGAGTTTTTTAAAGTCTTTTTTGGAGAATTGAGGGAAGAGCTTCTCACTCTATTTTTAGATGTGCAAGCAGGGTCTCAACCACCTACATCGTGGCTGGAGGCGAACATGGTAGTTTTTCCAAAAAAAGGAAAGGATCCTCGGCTATCTGGTTCATACCGCCCTATCTCCTTAGTACATAGCAATGCAAAATTGTATGCTAAGGTTTTGGCTGCCAGACTGAGCTCAATGATCATTAATTTAGTCTCCCCATGGCAACATGGGTTTATGCCGGGGAAGGGTAGAGCTGACCATATTAGACGAGTGATTGCATTACTGGACTCCATGGAAGTGGCAAAGCTGCCTATGACGGTGATCTTGCTGGACGTAGGGAAAGCCTTCGATAGGGTGCACTGGGCATTCTTGTAAGCAGCTCTGCATAAAAATAATTTCGGGCCAGGGATCATCAGGGCTATTAAGAATGTATATCGAAGCCCGACAGCCAAAATGCAATTAGCAGGATCAGAGTCGGAGCCTGTCTTCATTTTGTGGGGTACAAGGCAGGGGTGTCCGTGCTCACCGTTGCTGTTCGCCTTATATATTGACCCTCTAATCAGGAAACTGCTAGATAACAGAGCACTCAAGCCTCTGGAATTGGTAGGTGGAAGCACCAAAAGACTGGCCTACGCTGACGATATAGCAGTTGTAACTCCCTACTCAGCGGCTGCAATAGCAGAAATAGAACAAGAGACTGTACGATTTGGGAGAGTCTCTGGGTATCTTTTAAACAAGGCTAAATGTCAAATCTTGACTAATGCTTGGATAAATATAGAGGATGAGCGTAAGGCAACGCAGGTTAAGTATTTGGGGGTCAGGCTGTCACATAATCTGGAAGAAGTAGTGAGCATTAGCTTGGCTTCGGTATTAGCTAGTGCCAAAAGAGAACTGCGTTGTATTAATAATTTACAGCTCTCACTCGTAGGGCAATGTAATGTGATCAAAATTACCCTTCTACCTAGGGTGTTGTATTTCTTTTAGGATCATACCACTAGAAATAGGGCAGGATGGGTTTAAACAAGTGGAGGATTTGACGAGTAGTTTTAGATGGTCCTTGTCTAAAATGCGTTGGGCTCTTCAGTATCTAGTATTACCAAGAGAGAGAGGTGGTTGGGCAACCCCCAGCTTTAGGCTCTATTATTTGGCGGCTGTCTTACAATATGCTCAGATGCTATGCGCATCCTGAAATTTTGCTAGTGTTTCAGTAGACATTCCTCCATCTATATATACATTGATCTGAGGCGACTTGGCTGATGCTGCCTTTCTAAGAATAGTGGAACCTAGCTATTTTAAGAAAGTTAAATTCAAGACGATCAGGGCTGCTTTTCAAGTCTGGGTTCAGACTAAACAAAGGGTGGGCATTGGGTGGGTCTGTTATTATACGCCTATGTTCCCGGGATTTTTAAGGATAATTATTGTTTGAAAGGGATCAATCATGTGTTTCGGAAACTGGGTGGTTTTTTTCAAAAAGGTGGGCAATTAAAGGCAATTGAGGACCTGAAAGAGGAGTTTTCCCTGGATAACAGGGATTTTTAAAAAAAATTGCAGATTAGGAATTTTCTGTTAACCATATCCAAGGACAATCCTTGTGGCAAAAAGATCAGGTTAATGGATGTATTGGGGAATGTAACATGTTGTACCTTTAGCAATCTCTATCCGTTATTATTGGATGTTATGCAAGATGATCTGGGAAACCTAGTCATGAATTGGGAACGGCGGATAAGGGGCTAGTGAAACTACGGTCCTAGATTCTTTAGACATGTCTCAGCGCGTTTTATTGTCAACTGGACCGCAAGCCCAGCATTTTAAAGTGTTATTTAATTTAGATTATTTATAATATATTAAGTTAGCTAGCTGGGGAGGACAGATGGTATTACTTGTCCACGGTGTAGCTGCACGAAGGCTGATCTGTGCCATATGGATGTGAGAAATTATTAGGTTTTTTTAAGTGATATTACAACATTTTTGGAAAAACTCCTGGGACAGGATAGAGGCCCTCATTATGACCGCGGGGGCGTGGGGCGACATGCCGGCCGTGGCGGGAATTCCCGCCAGCTGGCATGGCGGCCCAACCGCCACATAATGAAGCCATGGAGGGCCGCTATTGGCGGCTCTCACCCACTGCCAGGCTTCCTCCGTCAGGCTGCCTGACGGTGGACGGCATCATAATCCGACAGGGCAGCACTGCTGCCCCTCGGATAATGATCCCTTTGCCTCCAGCCTTTCCCTGGTGGGTTTCCCAGCCAGGGAAAGGCCGGTGGAAGGGGTGCACCGGGGCACCCTTGGGGCCCCTGCACTACCCATGCACTTGGCATGGGCAGTGCAGGGGCCCCTGTGCAGTGCCCCATCGTGCAGGTCACTGCCCGATTTACGGGCAGTGATCTGCGCGACGGGTGCAGCTGCACCTGCCGCACAGAGGCATTGACGGCAGCTCCATGTTTCTGCCCCCCAGCCCAGAGGAATGTCCATTATACGGCCAGCGGGTTTCCAGGGGAGCTGGCGGTCTATGGAAAGACCGCCAGAATGAACACGGCGGTGTAAACTGCCATGTTCATAATGAGGGCCATCGTTCTTACATCACAATTGGTGTTGTTAGGGGTCGATGAGACTGTCTGCAAAAATCAATCGCAATGCTTTCTTTTTTTAGCCATGTCAGTAATGCGGGGCTGTATTGCATCAGATTGGTTGAAACCCGACCCCTCTTCTTGGAATCAATGGCTAACGTGGCTCTTATCTGTATACCATTTAGAAATTTGCTTGTATATGGCTAAGGGCAAGGCTGCTAGAAATAGTTGATTGAAAATATGGGCCCCACTGTCATCCTAGCTCTTAAGGGTCTAGACGATAATTTGTTACTTATATTGCTTCATTAATTTGTGTCTGTTTAATGGTATTGATGCAGCTGATGAAATTTAAGATGTGATTTGCACCCTGCTGTGTGCCATTATAAATAAAAATATAAATTAAATAAAAAAAGTATGCTCAATGAGCAACTGGAGATTATGTGTGAACTATATCACAGATAAGAAGAATGCTGTGTTGTTTCACCAAGTCTTCTTCAGTGTGTGTATGGGTTTGTGTATGTGTGTGATGTCCATCACAGCCACTAGACATTGGTTGGAAACTGAAAACATTAACATAGTAGTTTTGTACTTGGATTACAAGTTCTTTGTTGTTTTTGATAATCATGTCTGAAATATAGTGGAACTGCTCTACGGCAGAGAAGCATTACTATGCATAAGGATTTGTGTGGTATCTTTCACGGTGACCGCATGAACCTTAATGCAAGACAGGGAGAGAATATTGATCCTGTTCAGCGTCCTTATCCTGAGAGGCACCACTCTGCCATAGCACTGCTCAGAAAACAGCCAAGCACAGGCACCACACCACGAGTGAGCTTGCACACCACAATGCCCAAGGAGGCAGAGGAGCCTTGAAAATTCCCACCTTTAAATTCCCCCCTAGAATGCGTGCCACCAAAAGGCCAACAACTACTGGCCTTCCAGAATCCAGCATTAGGCGCTATCATGTTTGAGTCACTGTACAAGGATGGATGGGGTTCCAAAGTCAGGCAAGAACACACAATATAATTATAGCATTCTACACCTGTGCAGGAACACTGGACAGTGGTAATGGCCCCATTTTCAATGAAAAATCAGTTTTGCAGCAAATGCAGCAATTGTTAATGAAACTGAGACTTCATTGACAGCAGACACATGGCCCCAATATACACTGGTGCACAGATGCAGAATGGAATTATCATACCTCCTCAGAAGCTGTAGTGCTCCCTCATCTGGGAAGATGTATTTCCCGCAAACCTGCAGGTCCTTCTCTGACAGAAGACTGCTAGGCACCCATGTGAGAGCCTCAAGACACCAGGAGTGCCCCAGCATATTTGCAGTCTTATCCCAGGTGGGTAGGGGTGCCATACAAATGTCCAGCATTTCAAAGCCCTGAACTCACAAAGTCTGGTAACAGCAATTATAGCCACCAACACCTTCCACAATTGCACCATCAAATGGCAGGCCTGCAGCAGCTGTGATGACACGCCACTCAAGTGAAGTATATGCCAACTTTCTACCAGCATTGTATTGGAAGGACATTTACTATAGAGTTCCCCACTTGTTGTTCCTCTGGCACTGCCTCCTGACCAATACCAGTGACAGGGAGAATCAACAGGATTGGGGGAATGTGAGCAGCAGTAATAGGGATTACAAATGAAAACAGAAAGTTTTTGTTTGCTACATTACATTAGTACTTGATTTTCCATGACAATGTACGGCAGCAGTGGCGGACTTGGCCCTTTCTGCAGGGTCATGCCTTTGCCCTCCACTTTGTACTGAATTCATTTTTGTTGTCCCTGGGACTCTATGCACTCTACCACTGCTAACTAGTGCTAAAGTGCTTGTGCTCACTCCTCTAAAACATGGTAGACTTGGTTATACCCAATCGGCATATTTGAGTTACTTGAAAGTCCCTAGTAAAGTGGTACTACCTGTGTCCATGGCCTGTAAATTAAATGTAACTGGTGGGCCTGAAGCATTGATTGTGCCACTCACTTAAATAGCACCTTAAACATGTCTCAGACCTGCCATTGCAGAACCTGTGTGTGCAGTTTTAAACTTACAATTTGAAACTGGCAAAGAAAACTTTTCTCCAAGCTCAAACCTTCCTTTTTATTATATATGTTACCCCTAGGGTAGGCCCTGGACAGCTCAGGAGGCAGGGTGCAATAGATTTAAAATGTAGGATATGTACTTTTAATTTTACATGTCCTGGTAGAACATCTCTTAAACTAATTGTTCACTACTGCAAGGCCTACCTCTCCCATCTCTCACATTCCAATTACCTTATCACATTTCAAAGGTATAATTTCCAAATGGGACCATGTAACCCCTTCGTGTTTTTTGTATCTGGAATCACAATTTGAAATCCTATCTTATGGTGAAGTTGTATTTTAAATTGTACATTTTTGAAAATGCCACTTTTAGAAAGTTGGCATTTTACTTCCTTAGCCATTTATTGATTGTAGTCTGTACCTGGGTCACATGACTGAGGGTAGCTGACAACTGAGCTTTGTGTAATCCTGCTAGACAACCACATACAATAGGGAGCTTAGGTGTTCTTAGATGGACCATTACTGGCAGTATGGGAGGGAGGAGTTGGGTACAGCCCCACTTGCACCTGAATATGGGCAGTGGAAAAAGTCACTCCTGCTGTGTTTGCATGCACCAACAAATCCACTGGCTGCTTGGGGAAACTATGTGAACAGACCTAAAAAGTTCCCTCATTATAAATAGATGGCAACATTTGCTCTATCAACGCGCAGCCAAAAACAGGTGGTTTAAAAGTTCCCTAAAACATCAGAGGAGGAAGTTAAAAGCAGTGAAGTCAAAGCAACACATACAAATTCCTGGATCCCATTTAGCCACCACTACTGAACTCAGGAAAGAGTATAAGAAAGCAATTCTGGAGGCAAAGTATGCAAGGGATGAACAGGACTGCATAAGAGATCTTAAAAGCATGTAAATTAAAGAATAAAAAAACGTGTGGACCGTGATTAACCAGCTAGAGCACATGCCCTCCTTTGCTGCTATAGCAATGTTACGCAACAAGCCTGGCTTGATCACATTAAGTCTCTATACACAAGGGATGAATAAGTCCCGCTGCTCACAATCTATAGGAGTGACACTACTACTTCCTAGGCCATTGTTGATGAGCGATTAAAGAAAACAGAGGGACTCAGTGTTGGGCACAAATGGGGTACCAGCCTTGATCTACAAGCACAACCCACATTTCTGGAGCAAACCTCTCTGTCATCTACTTAATTAATGTCACCAAGAAAATCTTGTACCAGACTCCTGGCGAGGGTCATTCTTCACCCTAATTACAAAAAAAGGTCCCCACTACTGAACACTGACACAAAGATCTTTACAGGCATTGTCCTGCAGGTACTGGAAAACTGGGTGGAAAAATTAGTCTGGCTCTCATGCAACCAGACAGGCTTCTACCCCAAGTTGTGTACTACTGACAACCTTGTCACCCTTTGCTTGGTAATAGAGAAATATACTCAGAATAAGCAACTTCCTTTCACCTGCTTTATCAATTTCTCAAAAGCCTTTGACGATGTCGATAGTAACCTGCTGTGGCTAAAACTAGCATCACGAGACATTCTAGACACTCTCCTACGTGCATTACAGCTTTTGTACTCTGAAACGTGGGTAACTTTCATCCTGGGTTCCAACAAGGGCCTAACACTATGAGTCTCAACAAGGAGCGGCCTAAAGCAAGGGTGCATACCTGCACAATATTGTTCAATATTTTCATCTCGGATCTGAGCAATGCTCTCACACACCCCAAAATTGGGACAACTGCTGATGTTGCTCCAGGATGCAGACAACAAAGTCCTCATGAATCTCACTTTCATTGGCCTGCAATACTTGTGGAACACACTGGCTGTCTACTGTGCAACAAACTGAATGACAGTGAACTTAGATAAAATTAAAGTAGTCATCTTTCGAAATGACCACAAAAAGAAGGGAAAATGGTACCTAGCAGGCAACCTAGTAGAAGGGAGCTACAACTATAAATGTATAGGATTCTTGCTTCATGAACACCACTCCCCCAGGCTCCATCTAAACACATTAAAATGCTGCCTTTCTTCACTTATAGCAGCCTTGCAAAAACTGCACAGTAAACTCCCCTTGCCTACTTGGAAACCACATTTGGCAAAAATTAAAGCAAAACTGATCCCAGTGTTATCGCATGGATCAGTAGCCTTCCCGAAAAAGCTAAGCTTATTTTTGAACAATGCCCAGAGTAAAGCCTTTCATTTCATATTCCACCAACCACAGAACTTGTCACATGTACAAATTCAGGTAGAATTTGGGCCGCAAAAGCAGAGGCTATTACAGTAAAACACCCCCTTCTCAAGTATCAGTCATCTTTAAGGAGTCTTGCACATACACTGAAAGCACTTTTGTGGAAGGAGATTCAGGACAAAAATTACATGGATGGCTGGGCCCAGGCAAGCAGTGGGCCTTGCAAAACCTCTTGCCCCATGGTGCTTTTAAGATGGCTATAAACAAAATAAGTTACTAACTTGGGTGCAAGATAAGGAACACTTCAAAAATTGTAAGCATGCATGGATAAGCATTAATACATACAAATCGCCAACTTCACAAAGTAACTTCTTTGAAACAACAAAGGGTTACTATAAATCCAGATTCTTAATGTTAAGGTGCGGCCTGCTACCTACAAAGGACGTTTTGCCAACTTTGGCCGTTGCATGTTGGCTTGCAGGCTGTGTCTGGGCCCCGAAGAATCTTTTTTGCATATACTGTGCATATGCCCCACTTTGCTATCCGCACACAGGAAGCTTTTATGCAATCTCTTTAATGACAATGGAAAAAGAACACATTACCAAGCCATGCTTTTCTGCTTGCAAGGAGGGAAGATACAGGCAATAACCTCCTTGGTAAAATGTATCATCATTGTAGAGAAGCTACTTAAAGATGGTGCTCAAGGTACCTGACGAACTTTTCTAAAGGCCCTTTTGTCCCTAGTTTGCATTTCCCATGCACTGGCACGCTGACCCTTGTATGTAAGATCCATAGACTGGCAACCACGGACGAGATACTGACGCTTGTTTGTCCTCCATCGCTTTCATTGCCTTTCACTCCTCCCACTCTCTGGCACTTTGACTCTGCCAAGTTGCACTCGACGAAAGGCCACTACGGAAGAGGTCCTGATTGCTGAATGTTTTGCACTTTCTTTTCATGCTTCTAGCACTTTACTGGTTCTAACTTTGACCCGGCAAGTCTGATTTGATGAAAGGCAACTATGAAAGAGAGCCTGAGTCTTGCAGGCCCTGCATTGCCTAACTTGTTTTATGCTTCCCTTCCCCTTTGCATGCTTTTGACACTGGTAGTTTAACTGTAGCAGGTCTGATCTTGTGAAAGACAGCCATTGAGGAGATCACTGATTTGTCCATGTTCTGGGCTTTTATCCAAGCTGCTTCTTATACTTGTTAATGATTTCTTATCATCCTCTCCTTATTCGTTTTCCCAACTGCTCCCCTTACGCCATATGTCTCTCCCTTGCATTGGCATTCTCTAGTACTGCACAGTTAGAATCAGTAACAACAATTATTGTCATGCTCCTTTAGCTTAAATGAGCCTGATTCTTTCTACTGGCTACATCATTTTCACATTTGTGAATGTGTGCTTTTATCATGTATAGGTTTTAATTAACTGTTTCATTATTAATAAACACAATGCGCCTCCATAGGTTGTGTCGTGCCACCATACAAAGGGCTCCATACCCCTGTAGTTAGATTGAAGCTTGGAAAGGGAAGGCAGGATGCCAGGGGACTTCAAGGGAAACCTCTAGAAGCTTTTCCCTCACTTCAAAGGCGCAACTGGGTTAAGATACCGGACCTCAGACACCAACTCATCAGTTCACTTCTGGACCTGTGGATACTCTGCCAGCAAGAAGAACTGCTGTGCTGGCTGCTGTGCTGGTACAACGACTGACACTCTGCTGGACTAGTGCTCTGAAGGAATTGCTGCCCTACTGCGCTGACCTGCTGTCTGTTGCGCTCTTGCCTGGGTGAGGACTGGACCTGCATCTCTTGAACGTAGAACCCAGAGTGACCCCAAGGGCTAGCTGTCTGGCCTTCTGATCTGATGTCTCATAAGCATAACAAGATTCCAACAGCCATGAACCTGCACCTGGACTCTGCCATCTGTGACTGTACCCTGCCAAGTGGTGCCAACCCAGTCCTGTACCCTTGGAAGTAGCCTAAAGGTGTTTTGCCAGCCTCCCTGGATCCAGCGGAACCGCTGCATTTCCTCTGCTGCATTGCCGCTGCTGCATGGATTGGACTGGTTGCAAAGCCCTGAATCACATTGCAGCTCATCAGAACCACAGCATTTATCCAAATGCGCGATGCATCCTCAGCGCAGGCCCTGACATCCCTCATCGACGGCAGCCTCGATGATTGTTGAACTTTTTTCCTTATGCAGGGTCATCCCCGATCTTTTTGCCTCCTGCCTCCTATTTTTTCTGACCTGTTGCTGTTGGCTTTTGAACTCTGAGCACTTTACCACTGCTAACCAGTGCTAAAGTGCATATGCTCTCTTTGTAAATTGTATTGTTGATTAGTTTATCCATGATTGGCATATTTGATTTACTACTAAGTCCCTAGTAAAGTGCACTACAGGTGCCTAGGGCCTGTAAACCAAATGCTACTAGTGGGCCTGCAGCACTGGTTGTGCCACCCACATGAGTAGCCCTGTAATCTTGTCTCATACCTGCCACTGCAGTGTCTGTGTGTGCAGTTTTAAACTGTAAATTCGACTTAGCAAGTGAACCCACTTGCCAGGCCTAAGCATTCCCTTTTCTTACATGTAAGGCACTCCTAAGGTAGGCCCTAGGTAGCCCCAAGGGCAGGGTGCAGTGTATGGTTAAGGTAGGACATATACTAATGTGTTTTATATGTCCTGACAGTGAAATACTGCTAAATTCGATTTTCACTTTTGCAAGGCCTGTCCCTCTCATAGGTTAACATGGGGGCTGCATTTAAATATGATTAAAGTGTAGATTCCCTTTGGGCGCAGATAGACATGTGGAGTCTGGGATCTCTGAGCGTTTGAAAATGCCACTTTTAGAAAGGGAGCATTTTCTTGCTTAAACCATTTCTGTGACTCTGCCTGTTTGTGGATTACCTGTCTGGGTCAGTTTGACAGTTGGACTGGTTGCACCTCTCACTAGACAGTGACACAAAGGGAGCTGTGGTGTAGCCTGCATATCCGGATGAGCCATCTGTGCTAGGAGCGAGGGGAGAAGTGGTCACTCACACCTGAAAGGGCTGTGCCTGCCCTCACACAATGCAGTCTCCACTCCCCTGGTTTGTGTCTGGGGCCTGGTTTGGGCAAGGCAGGATTTCACATACAAGTGAGAGACTTTTCTTTGAAGTATGCCTACTTCAAAGGGCAAAATGGGTAGAAGAAGGGCACCCAAAACCACAGACTTTAGAACACTTCTGGAAACTAAGAGGATCCTCTGCCTGGAGAAGAGCTGAGGAAGAAGAGCTGCCCTGCCTGTGGCTGTGGTTTGTGGAGCCCTCCTGCAGTTGCTGCTTCTGCCTGTGCTACAGGACAAAGACTGGGCTTTGTGTTGCCTTTCTTCTTGTGGAGAACTCTCCAAGGGCTTGATTTAGAGCTTGCCTCCTGTTGTTTGAAGCCTCAGGGACAGCAAAGACTTCTCTCTACAAGCAACCTGAAGCCTCTGCTGAGACTCCTACTCTGCCAAGTGGTGCCCATCCAGTTCCTGGGACCCTGAAAGGAGAAGCCGGCAGCCCAAGAGTGATAAATCCACACACTGAACGCTGTGTGGGGAAAAGATCAATGTGACTCCGATCTGCTGCTGAAAAATCAACGCGCCGCTGGCTTTGCAGCTGAAAATTGACTCTCGCCTGCAACGCGACCGAAAGATCGACGGCCGCGGCTGGAGAAATACGTGCAGCATCGGTGACAGAGGCTGGCGAGATCGCAACCCGCACTGCATGGTTTTCGTATCATCGTGCGTCAGGATTTCTGACGCATACATCGCTAGGCGTACAAAAACGATGCAAAGGCCTGCCCGGACCCGAGAGTCCGGACTGAATCGACGCATTGCTCTCTTGCAGAGAGAAGAATTGACGCATGCTGACTCAACTGAAGGAGAAATGACGCAAGGTCTCGCTCGTGAGTGAAATCGACACATTGCAAGCCCTTTTTGACGCACACTCACCCGTGCAGGGTTATTTTTGACACTCCCAGGTACATTTTCACGCTAACAGTGTTAGCGTTGTGTTTAAACCTACATGAAGACTCTTCTTGCTCTTTAATTGATTGACTTGTGTATTGTGGATTTTTGTCGTTTTGGTCTTGTTTTGTTTAGATAAATATTTTCTATTTTTCTAAACCTGTGTTGTGTCATTTGGTAATGTTTTCATTAAGTTACTGTGTGTTTTGGTACAAATTCTTTACACCTAGCACTCTGAAGATAAGCCTGCTGCTCGTGCCAAGCTACCAAGGGGGTGAGCGAGGGTTAGCTGAGGGTGATTCTTTTTTACCCTGACTAGAGTGAGAGTCCTTGCTTGGACAGGGGGTAACCTGACTGCCAACCAAAGACCCCATTTCTAACAATGATGATGCCAGCGTCCGTATCACAGCCTTGCAGCTCTTCAGAAATGACACATTACCCCAACTGCACATCGCATCCTTGACACCGGACTTCGCATTGCAAGCCCTGTCGATGGGAACTGACGCAGCCTTGCCACATCTCGGAAGGGACACATTGGTTCTGCTGTGCAACACATCTTGGACACGCAAACTAGGATTTAAGGTACTTTGTTCAGTGGGCATATCTGGGTTCCTTTAGCTACACCAACCTCTATCACAGTTGGCTTGAACTTATGACACTGTCCAGGTCGGGCATGACCAGATACACACAATTGACACTTTGTGCTTCATGGCACCATTTTGACTTCAATCCTTAACATTTAATATTTCAAAACTGTCATTGTGTGAAGCCAGTGTACTTTCAATGCTGTCTTCACATAGTTAAAGTTTTGACCTATTCTTGTCTTCTGCAATGGACCTCACGTGGGGTACTGTTTTTTCAGGAAAATTGTGGGAACATTAGATGGAGGGTGTTTCGCTGTCTGCCGAAAGGTATGGTGGTTTGTCCACAAAAATGAAGATGTTGTGATATCTTTAGCCCCTACTTTTACATTTTAAGGACATTCAGGTCAATCAAATATTCGGAAATTCATACATGCCTCACCATCCTGGCTTCCAGTGAGTCTTTGCTTTTTAGAAATGCCTAGGATTGGTAGTTTACCCTGCGTGCAGTTCGATCCCTGACCTAAATATGACAGTCATTCCCTTTCGAACTTCTCCAGTTAGAAACATTCCCTCTTGTCTATTATGTGGAACCCTGCTCAAAGCACAGAAATCCATGTGTGTCAAGTACCTCCACACTCTGGAGACAAAGAGTTACACAGACTGAGGTTATGTAAGTCTTGGAAGGGATATGTTTCTATGCAAGGAAGACTGGAGAGAATTACCATATTTTGATTAATTAAATGCTAAAAACCTAATAAACATCATGTTCAGCATCTGAAACTGATTAAAAGGTAGGTACTGTTAGACCTGTCAGCCATAGGATGATCTTCCCCTGATCTTTTTGTATTGCTCCTCCTGTTTTTGTAGAATTTTGTTTTTGTTGGACTTAGGACTTTGCACACTTTACCACTGCTAACCAGTGCTAAAATGCCTGCGAGTTCGCCTTTAAAAGTGGTGAAATGGGCTTACACCCAATTGGCAAATTTAATTATAACTTATAAGTCCCTAGTAAAGTAGTACTACATGTACCCAGAGCCTGTAAATTAAATGCTACTAGTGGGCGTGCAGCACTGATTGTGACATCTACTTAAAGAGCACCTCAATCATGTCTCAGGGCTGCCATTACAGCCTATGTGTGCAATTTTAAACTGTCATTTTGACCTGCAAGATTAACACTTACTAGACTTAAACCTCTGTTTTTTAACACATATAAGACACCCCTAAGACATGCCCTAAACAGCCCATATTGCGAGGTGCAGTGTATCTAAAATGTTGCACATGTTCTTCTAAGTATTACATGACCTGGTAGTGAAAACCTCCTAAATTAGTTTTTCACCACTCTGAGCTCTCCCATTGGATAACATTGGGTTACCTAACTACTTTTAATGAGTGATTATTTTCAATTGGGAGCAGTTAAGACAGTTTAGTTTGGTCTCTAAAGAACTGTAATGTAAAACACTCTTTAATGATGAAATTGGATTTTAAGTCACAATTCATGAAAATGCCACTTTTAGAAAGTTGGCATTTTCAGAGCTTAACCATTTGATGCCTGCAGCTTGGTTCCTGGGTTACATGACTAGGTGTAGCTAGCAGTTGGTCTTTGTGTATTACTGTCAGACAGTGAGACAAAAGGGAATAGGTGTTGCCTGGATAGGGCATCTCTGGTTTGGTAGGGGGAGAAGCTGTCACATACCACACTCGCACATCACAAAGCCACTGCTTGAGCACACACTCATATGGTTTCAAATCGTTGTATTTTGCCGCCAGACAAACTGTGGCCAGGGCTGGGAAGCAGGGAATTCCAAGCACTTCTGGGTTACAAAAACGTCTAGAATCTTCTCTTACTTCAAAACAGGCACCAAGTATAAATATTGGGCTCTCAGGCCCAACTCTCCAGATCAATTTTGGAACTCGTGGACTCTGCCAGGATGAAGAAATGCCCAGCTGTGAAGCTCGCCCTGCTGACCTGCTTGCTAACCAAGGACTGCTTTGTTGTCAAGGCTGGCTGTTGGTGGAACAGGACTCTTCTGCTGCTGTGAGCTGACCTTCTGAATCTAGTCTGCCTGTGTGAAACCAAACCTCCAGAAAGTCTCTAAGGGTCAGTTGGCTGAGCCCCCTTTCAATGCCACAGGGACATAGCAGTTTTTTTTATGCTGATGCATGTCCATGCATCTCGACGGACGCTGTTGTAAAGACTCTCATTACAGTAACGAGACGGCTGTATTTGGGCGGTAGCACCACTGGGCGTGGGGAATTGTGTCTGACCATGTACTGCGTGACAACTGTTGGTTTAACCCCTCCGGCCAACTAGCAGCACATCACCAGTACCCAAAAATAAAAGGCGATCTGGAGCAGTCCTTAGCATGTCATCTGGATTTCTCAGGGAAATTGTGGTGAAACAGATCTTACCCCTTTCTCTCAGTCATATATGTCTCACACATACAAAGCCAAAACAGAAGCAAGACTAGGTTCAATAGATTTTATTGAATCAACTACATTCTATGTAAAAATGTGTTTCTTGCAATTATGAAGATGATAAAACATAATAAAAGCAAGGTAGTGACAAGGAAAGCGAAACACAGGAAACGTCCCATAATACTGTCAAAACAATGGTTCTAAAATACCTATCTGCTCTTCTAAGATTCCCTACAAGAGCATGTCAGTGTAATCCCTAATCTGCCCATTAGGCCCACTGGGAGAACATCATCCCCCATTCTCGTGATTGTAGGCAAAGAAGAGGTCTGTTGGTCTACCGCCAATTCTCCCACATGGATGGAAAGACTGTGTCAAGTCTCAGTAGAAACTTGGAAAGGCGGCGTTGAGTGTACGATGGCAGCTGGTTGGAATTCCCCTCTATCATGTAGGGGGCAGGTAGGTGTTTTATAACAAAACATCTGGTGTTCTAAAAATCTCCCCCCACGTGACAATGCGTATATTTCTGTGTATAAGAATTGGGGACATGATGAACGCTTTGTGCCGGCAATAATTTGTAACTTATCACGTACATCCTTGGCTAGAGCACAGAATGAGAATGCTGTGAAAAGATAAGAATAGCAGAACTCTGTGTAAAAGGACAAGCTGATAAAATAATAAAAACATTTCCACTAAAAGAAAGCTTCAGCTAAAATAGAAAAATAAAAATTTGTGCCTCAAAGTGAAAGGGCACAAGCTGCATGCCTATGCTAAAATAACATGCCTGTGTAACAGTTGAAGTAGCCTCACGACAATGCAGACAGACGCAGCTTGCCATCAACTCCGGCTCAGTGTGACGCAGCTCGACCTCGGCACCAATGCAGCGTTGCGCATGTCTCCAGAAGCCCACCAGCTTCCATGATGACGCAGTACCTTCAATTGAAGCACCTCATCGACAGTCAACAGTCATCATCTCCACTGCTGCTTGACACATCTCAACACCGGACCTTGCATCACTGCTCCTCATTGAGGGTTTGTGGTTGCAGGCCTCTTCATCTTGACGCAAGGACTTCCCATCTCGACGCTAGGGCCCACAAGGTACTTTCTCAGTGGACTAAACTCAGTCCTGTATCCAGCCTGCGCTCCATTGTGGACTGAACCTGTTATTGTGACCTGGTGTATTGTTATCAGATAACCTCGGTTGGAGGCTTTTGCTTCTCAGCACTTGATTGTCACAAAACTTTTAAAATTGCATATCTTCAGTTCTACTAGTTGCATTTTTATCATTTTTGTGTTAAAAAATGTATTAAATTTTACTCAGGTAAAAAGATTATGTGAGACGTTTCTGTTGTGTTTTCACTTTATTTACTGTTTGAAGTGCTGCATAAATACTTCATACATTGCCATACATTGCCTCTAACTTAAGCCTGACTGCCTTTATGTCAAGCTACCAGAGAGTTAACCAAAGATTAATCTTGGGGTTTGCGTGTGTTTCATACTGACAAGAGTTGTAGTTGCTGCTTGGGTAGGGTTACAACCCTCTCAACCAAAGTCTCAATTTCCTAGAGATTCTGTAAACTGGTATTTTACTTTCAATTGCTTTCCAAATTTCCCAAGTTACTTCACCCGATTTATCACCTTTGTGAGGGAGAATGGGTGGAGCTACTATGTTCTGGAAAAAAACTGCTAAATATCAGACAAATGTATTGTTCAATGCAATGTCCAATTTTGCACGCTGTGCTACAAATCTTACAATGTAAATATATTGAAAATAGATGGTTGCGCCATGTCTACATTCAACCCAGGGTGATACCTGCGACAAAAGACAGGTACACTAATTCAGAATATTTATGTTTTGAACTTTTGGAATGAGAAATTAAAAAAGAGACTTTAAAGATAAATAGTTTCTTTCAGAGAATGGTCAGGAAATGTGTGCACTGCCTCCTTCGGTTCTTAGGAGCATCCGCCTCGCCCTGTGACATGCAGCAACAATGAAATGATTGCAGCAGGACGCCGCAGTTACAAGTTGTGACCCTTCATCGTGATAAAAAATGTTTCATTAGAAGGTGAAATTCTCTGATGTGGGCATTGTCGTGCTTACAATTGTCCATGATTCTCTTTGCTGACCCTCAGCATTAAAAGTCAAGAATCTACAAGGAGTAATCCAAAGTACATTTTACATCAGTACTTCGATAAAGGCTGGAAACTTCTGTGCACAAAAGAAACGACAGCCTAATTCTAAAATATCACCAGCTGCCTTCAATATGATTTACAGATGCATTTCGACCTAAATGGCGTGTATAATACATTTGAAAACAATTGCAGCTCAGCTACACGCCGAGGTACATTACACCTGCAACACACTTCTTAAGAATGACAGATCACGCGCTCTGTAAACTTACAAGTGAGTTAAATTATGTTTATCCTCCTACGTCTTGTCAGAGAGCCAAGGGTGCACCGTGAGCGGAATGTTATCAATTTTACCAAGCGTAAACCTGATGACAGAATATATTCTGCGATGTGAGGGAAGTGAACCAAAAAAGCTCAACATGAAAGGCCAGCAGTATTAAACTACTGATCTGGCAAATCCTCTCAGAGACATGTTCTAGCGCGGCTCGGTTTGGGCGCAGGCTATCAGCCTTTTAGCTGCATATGTGATCTACAGAACCCGATTACGAAGTGCTTATTTGTTGCTGGCTTCACAAGTAAAATCGCAGCAGTTCACGTGCGCTGAACCCTTTTGACGTTCGCTGCTAGGCGCGTGCAGCTTTGCAGTGCAGTCTGAGCACAATTTAGCAGAGTAAACCTGTCGGTGTGAATACAATGTAGCTCATTTAAATGAGATACTTCTTATTTAAGAGTTCCCTTTCCCCGTTTTTTGTAACAAGTTTAGGCGCCGAATGTTAATGAAGCACCCTGGGAAGCCGGCTTTGTGGAAAGGGAAGGACGGCATTTCCACATCAAAGTAGCGCTGACTCTGCTCGCACCGCGCCATCCATCATTTCCGGATGGCCCTGCTATCCCTGTGAGAGCGGCTCCGAGCACCGAGACACATGTGACATTTCTCATTTGCAACAACGTTGTTCTTTCCTTCTCTAGCCTCAGGCAGCCACGTGCCGTCTGTGCATAAATCAGAGACCAAATCTGAATTTTCTGTGTGACGCTTCCGTGAATGAACCAAATTCAATACCATTAACTACCATTGCGAACATCCCAGCTCCTCATAAAATATTTTGCAGTAACGACTTGGAAAAGTCGGGTCTAATTTCAAGGTCCCACAACCACATTTCGAGGGATGCTTCTGATCCCAAATTACAGCTAGATTATTTTTTTTGTTAAGTGACCTAGGTGTAGGCGTGTTGGTGGTCACAGAGAAGGCTCAGGAGGGTGACCATTGAAAATGTGGAACGCATCCTTTGTATAAGGCACACACGTTCCCACCGCCTTTTCACATCCAAGTTTCACAATTGGGGGCCTATTTACAAAGGATTTTGGAGGGTCTTGGGTAGCATTCCTGTAGTACACGTTTGCATACTCTTGCATGGTTTGAGGAATTGAACATCTGAAATGTAAGTGAAATGGGAGTATTCAGGGAAACTTCATATGCAAATAGTACACTGTGTCCTCATTGTATTTTTTCCAACAAAAAGTTGGCCATTTCATGGCCAATACACAAAGGTATGTGAAAACAAAAGAGTACTTCTGTAGTACTACTCACCATACTAAAACGCTTTTGCAAATCAGCCCTTTCATATTACTGATGCAACCAGAGTGTAGTTGACGGTTTTGTTGCATGTGAAGCTTAATGTTTTATGTGAGGGGAAAATAATAAAAAATGTGAAATACATGTTTCCATCACACTTCTGCGCATCATCAGCACTTGGTACAATCTGCAGGGATGAGTATAGGAGAGAATCGGTATACATGGAATTTATGACCTGGAAATATTTCTAACCTGTAATCCTTCAGATTTTTCAAATTCTCAAAAAAACGTACAAAAGCACGATTGTCAAATGTGGATACCTGTATGAATTGAATGATGCATATTTTGTAAAGATGGACTAAAATTGCCAGTTGACCTCTATTTAGTGACAACAACTTCAACCATTCCATGTTTTTCAGCTGAGCTAACACAAATAGGCATGGTTTGGTTACAATTTCACCTTTTTCCATTATAAGTATGCGCCTACAGCTTTTAGAATGCATTACTGAGGACTGCTTGAATGTTGCCCTCATGAAATGGGGCCATTGGTATTTATGTAGTAATTTTGCATAAGACGGCTATAAAAGCAAACATGCACACATGCAGGGGTGTCTTGGTCCACCCGACCCAGTAGGAATGGTGTAAACAAGCATTTGCAATGCAATGGGTCTTGCGTTTGCTCGAGTTAGTGCTATTTGCGTTGTAAATTCCTAACTGGACATTTTTTCCATGTAAATTGAAAATTAAAAGTAAAACAGTTGACATAAGTGAGCCGATTCAAAGCACCACGGGCACCATGAGCATGAGTGCAAAGGGGAGACACGAAAAGAAAAAGAAGTTCACTTGCGGTCAAACTATCAGCAAACATGCAATTATCCATGTAACAGGGTCGGTGTGCAAGGTGGTAACAAAACCACCCCAAGGAGGGACACACGTAAAGCATTTACCATTGATAACAAAGGATTTTTGAAAGGCAAGCCAATGAATGAGTTATAGTGACGGGTGTGCAGTGGGTGTGGTTAAAAGCCCACAGACAGATTAAAACAGGTAGGAGCGCTTGCGCGCTCAACCTAAAAACTGCCTCATTTGAGTGGTGAGCAACTCACTTTATATAACTGTTGCACTATAGACCAGCTTTCAACATTTTTCATATTTCAAATGACCATTGTATAGTGTAGACACCCCAAGAGCAGCCTGCACTCTCTTAGTCAAAGCTAAGGTGATGCAAACGAGAAGATGAATAGTGACATATCTATAAACATGGGCTTATAACCTATGTCAATATCCATATCATTAAATATTATTCTGTAGCAGCTGTTGCTCACCACAGGTGCATCTACTCGGTTCCTGCATTAAGCACTTCATAGGTGATTGACAGAGCTACAGCTTGAGCCCTACCCTGGTATGTCAGATAAATACAGGGCTAGTGATAGTCAGTAATTAAGGAGAGCCCTCATATACCCAATAGGATGTCTAGCTTCATCACTGGGCAATCTCCTCGTCAGACTGGCGCTGCAATGCCTGACGGGCCACCCCTGTTAAGGTGGTGGTACTTAGCCGGAGATCATCTACCAAAATTGGTCAGACCTAGGATGAATACTGGCTATCGGAATATGTAGGAGAGAAGAAAAAATGACAGTTAAAATTGGCTCAGAACCATAGGCATCACATTTAATAATTCAGAAATAGGTTCAGGCCAAGATTAAAAGTAAAAAGGGGAGTGCTGATGGAAATAATGTTCCGCTGCACTCCACTCAAGGCAAATAGGTAATGCCCCAAATCCTAAGAAAATTGGTCAACAAGTTTCGCATCTAAGTGGTCGCTATGATCTCGTGACGCTTCTTCAGGACCGTTGCCACTACTTCTCCTATACTAGAGTGAAAAAATAAGTGCTGAATAGTCACTTACTCAATATGGACTGCCCGTCAAAGTCAGTTGGTCAGCCAGTCGCCCATCCCATCACAGAGTATGGACTTCATAGGAATGCGCAAGCCTCAAACCAAGGGAGTAATAATATCGTAGTCCCTGGTGTGTGGTGTAGACCTACCCTTGGCCGCGCTCCTGTTAGCCCAAGACATGGAAAAACCTCCCTCAGCACACCAGAGTCTCCTCCTCATTTCTTGAGTTCCACAAGAAGTTGAAAACCTGGCTCTTTGTATATGCACCTTGAGGACCTCATACCTACACACCTGCGCAAGTGCCTGGATACCCTAACTGGTGATCAGTGTGCTACACAAATTAATTTAACATAACTTAACCATTTTCATATATCTACTTCTGCATGCAAATAAATACAAGCCCTGTTTAAACTATTCTGAAATATGCCCATCCTCAATGCTTCCTCCCCAAGGTTTTTTGATGACTTAATTAATATATTTGAGCAATCTCAATAAGACATGTGTATGTGCTGTGACTGTTAAGTGGAAGCCCTTCTGATACTCGCTGGTTCTTTCCACAAACCAACCCTTTCCTCTCAGATGTACATGAAGCCTCCCTCTTTCTCCCCATCTCTTTACCCTCTCATCCCTGGCCAGTCGTTTTACATTCCAATGTTTCTTTTTCAGTTTTTAGCTCATGAGCTACACCATTTCGCTCAGACAAATAAACAGTGAACCATATCATTACTTACCACGCTGTTATTCAGCTGGTGAAATATCTTAAAGTAACTCTCAAATGCAATGAAATGAGATACAATTGTACCAACCAACCTGTCATATTTGAAACAATAACACATATAATATGTAATCATTCAATTACATATAATAATAATTGTCAGCTTTATCGAAACACCAGCATTTCTACAAACATTTGAAGAAGCACAAAATAATACACAGCCACTCTTTCAACATTTTAAATGATATCTGATTAGGTATGTCAGGAAACTTTCTTGAACTGAAAAGAGGACAATTTAACAAACATGTTCTAATGTCCCCCTAAAATCGTACATTTCACTAAACAAACATACTCAATGTTGTCCACTGTACGTTCCCAATAGTTACTTTGCATCTTGCTTTTGAATAAGCTTTTCAGACTTCTGATAATTTATCTCAATCAAATATCCTGCTGGGCAAAATATGGCACAGAGTGTATTAAAATGCAACAGATGGCAAGCCAGATAATTGAGATTTGAAAAATAACTTGTAATGTTTTTCCATCTGAGCCATCATATAAGAGAAAAAAATAATTCAATTCATATGTGTATATCGAAAACTCAATCCTTTTATGTTCCGTTGCTCCTAAAAGGCTCCGGAGCCTGTATATACACAATAGATTCTTTCCATGTTTCAAAGTCTGCAGGTGTTACCCCAAGATCTAATAAAACAAGTAATATTCCTTGGACGATACATACTAACACATCTTTCACTATTCTGTATCTGTGTGAACCGAGTTCCCATAACAGAAATAGAAACAAGAACAATAAGATCACTGTAGATTGATTAGATCTGAACGGTGGCAACACTGATTAAGACCACATGGTCTCAATTTAATTACCTCAATTTTTCTTAGAAATTAGTTCAGCTTCACAAGTTGTTCTGCATTGCCTGTGTTTGCACATTACAAATGTATCAGGGATAGCTTCCCAGTTAGCTGTTTGGTCATCCTGTTGGGCTTAGGTCCACCGCCTCTCAACACTGTGTGATGGCTTTACTGCTTGATAGTGGTTTAACAATCTATTTTTGTATTTACAGTTATTCAGCAATTGTTGCGAACTGTCAAAACACTGCTATTCATGTCATAGCAGGCCAAATCCAGGCCATCAAGTCAAAATTTGGATTGAGGATAGAAGTCAGTGCAGCCTCATTACTTTATTGACTGTGAACACACCAATAGAAAATAATTGCGTCAATCTACAGTCACTATTCTAAATGTAGTACTTGTGTTATCGCACATCTAGGCAGAGAATAAATTAACAACATTGACCAGTATTTTTGCCATGGGAGCTTCCCAAAATGCCTTCTTCTGTTTCTAGCATTTCCTCAACCATGTCATTTGTGTTACAACATGCAATTCTGAATCCCTGTGTCTTAAATCATTGCACTCAACAAACATGTCAGAACTTTAATTGAGCATGCACAATACAAAAGGGGTATTGTAGTCCAATCAATGTCATTATTAGGTTTCCAGAATCAAAGTTCTGTAGAGCCAACAACATACTTAGTCTACTGAACCAAATATGTGTTCTGAGGCCAGACTGGCAGTGGCAAAATCCCCTGGATTTTAGCCTAAAACAAAAACAGACAAGTGATACAGCATAAGTTTTAATTCCCTGGCATGAAATATCCTTGATCCTGTTATACTTACCTCAATACATATGAGTCAGAAGGCAATTTACAGAGCAATGAATACTTGACCTAGGTGTCTTGCACAGCCCTCTAATAAGGAAAGCCTTGAACGGAGGTTGGTTGGAGATTACATTGTGCCCCCAGGACCACATACTGACAGTGTTGCTCAGTATAGCTAGCTCGGTTCCACTATGCTTCAAACTGTGCTACCAGTCCTCTTAACTGTAGAATGAGGTAAGGAACTGCCTAAAACCTTATTTGCCTCTTGATTTATAGGAGTAATTTAAATGGGGGGATTGTAGTACATCCGAAATACATTTGCTTTCTTGGTTGTACTTCCAAAGGATTAAGTCATTTTCAACAACAAAATCATCCCTTAAAATCCAGCTAGAACCATGAGACTTGCTTAATATTAGGTGGCCTACTAGATCAACTGACCAGTAGCAAAGACATTGGATTCTCCTTCTCATGCACTACAACACTTAAGTGATCTTAGTAATGCCTGATATATTTTAAAAAAGGACTTTAATAAATGTCAACTATAACTATAAAACGGCACCAGCAACTAGGCATTCCTTTGGTGGAATTTCTTAAATCCATTTTGTCCACAGATTACAATGCCTTCTTCAACAGACAAGCAATGATAACATCTTTTGAATTATTTGCATAAAAAAATCGTATAAGTGATAAGGATCTTACCACCTAAATTACTGTTTTACAAAAAACATTTGCTTTGATCTCATTTGATTCTTCCTTCTGCGGGGACTGGAATCACCAGTGCAACTGAGCTTGTGCAATTGCAGGTGTAATAGAAAGTATGCATTGTGTGCGGCTCAAATGTGTCGCTATAACATAAATCCTGTACTCTGCCAAATTCTATAATGGATAAACCAATACCTAGAGAGATACAATCCACAAAGGGAAAACTCATTAGCATATGGATGCTCTGAACCAACAGCTGAGGCACATGCCCATAAACTGATAAAACTGTCTTAACACATATCAGGAGAAATCCACTAGCGATATCAATAAAAAATGTAAAGCGTTAATAATGAAAAAAGAGAAGCATAGGAAGAACCTTTATTTAAGGAAATATAAAATATATTTCGATGGCATATTCATGTATGTATCTTAAACTGAAATCGCTTTTGGCACAAACAATTCTCTTGGATATTAATGATGGAGAACAAACCTGCTTAACTTTACTTTTTTGACTAGAAATGTCCACATCGTAATTACCTTGAGTGGGCAGCATCTTGACTATGCCTTTATGAAATCACAATTACATGATGTCAGTTTAAACGAAAGTGGAATATTTCTGAATTATTTTTATGTATTTTTTGTAACCATGGTGTGCAGAGCTTAATTGCTGTTTGGCTGTAGATAGAGATAGCATCTTGGTTTCAGTAATGCGAGGAGGCTGAATGCGGTTATATTGATCTAGTTTTGGAATAGAGTACTTGATTACATTGTGTTAGCAAGGTAGAGAAGGAATTACCTGACTTTATTATAAAGGTATGGCAACATGATATCAGCTACATGGCATTAGTATGTTAAGATAAACACTTACAACTGGTGCACCTAGCAGCCACAGTGCCAGACTAAGATGTCCAGTTTCTGTATGCCATGTTTGTGCATTCAGAGAAAGGGACTTGTTGAAAAGCAATTTGTAAATAGATCCCCCTTAAATGTGCATTAGTCTGAAGTGATGAAGATGTCTAGTGGTAGGCTATGACTCAGCTGGGGAGCAATTCAGGAGAAATGTTTGTCTCCACTGATTTTGCACTTGTCCTCGGTAGCACTTTTCTGTTGGAACTTGAATTGCAGAAAGTGAGAGAGGCGGTAATGTTTGATCTTTTTTCTGTAGGGTGGTGGACCCACCAAAGTATGTGTAGATGGTGCAGAGGAGCATAACCGAGGAATGAATAAGGACTGAATACAGCATTCTGAGGTGAAGCCAGATTGTAAAGTGAGCTTAAGGGACCATAGCATAATCATGATCAGAGTTCAGTGGAGTGCTGGCAACCATGTTTCTTATGTTATGGCTGGTGAGAACAATCTCACCAAAGTAGTTGGGATGTATAGGCAAAGAGTGTTTCATATTTGGGGTTATTTAAAAAGAGGCTGTTTTGCCCCATCCCTGTTTTTCTTTTCAAAATGATAAAAAAAGGCTCAAACAGCACATTCTCAAACAGTAGCAATTTAAGGGTCTGCTCCACGAACAAAAATCACTTTTCACACAATTTCATACAAAGGTACACTTTCACAGTGTTTGTGCTTTTATGATCATGGACAAACATGGATTGTACCTAATTAACCATAATTCACTGAACAATATTGTACGGTTATAGTCAACATTTACTTAGTGTAAATCAACACTTCTTTCAAAGGCTATTCGAGGAACACAGTACATTTGCACCCATAATGCACTAATTTCATATTAACCAAATTGTGTGAAATTTGAAATGCACAAAACATTGCCATTGAGAGCCTGGTGTGATTAGTTTACTGTTATTGTAACTATGTAAGTCAAGTGCAGCCTGACACAAACCAATGTGAGGCCTAATGAGTGGTCAGCAATCAATCAGAGCAGGAATATCAAATATCAAAGAGGTATGCAGTCTTTAGAACATCATCATTACCACACATTACCTTGACAACACAGCAGTTATCACATGTGTAAGTACCAACCATGGCATTTTCTGGTACTTTACAATGTGAGACTTTACCATGCGGTTTCACCAGTTATAGTTAGAGTTATCTCAAGTAACTACAACTCATGCCCTAAGGTGACTATAACTCGCGCCCCCACCACGCACAGTTTTTTTGGGACAAATTTGACTGTAAATGTTAAATTGATGCTATCAAAGATGCTATCAAATATGACATGAGTGCTGTAATCTGTAGGGTATTGAGATCATTCTAACTATAACTGGTGAATTTCTATGGTTTTGTACTTTTAAAATGTGAGCCTATCTATAATGTCCCTGTAACCTTTTGTTTTTTTCAGTGAATTTCAATATTTTTTAATGTAAAGTAATTTTTATTACTAACTTTAATTCAACCTCCACCGCACACGGCCTTAGGCCATGCACGCCGACGGTTAGCCACAGGGCCTGGCATGTGGCCAGTCCCTGCAGCCAAACCCCTGTAATCACCCAACCTTGCTTTGCGCACTGCCTTCGGCCATGCGCGGTGAGAATTGGCAGCAGGGCCTGGCTTTTGGCCATTCCCTGCGGCCAACCCCCTATATTCTCCCACCCCATGTGCCATGCACCCAACGTGGGGTTGGGTCTCAGCAGAAGTTGATAAGAAAGAACCTACTGATCATAGTCACCACATGAGATATTGCGCTTAAAAAAGGCAAGGATGCAAACACCTCCAATAAGGATTACAGATAACTTTTAAAGGTGGAAATACAGAGAAAACACACTTTCTTTGCCTTGGCCATGCGCTCAACGTTAGGCAGGTTAGTACTTTACAGAAGTGGAGCTTCAATGTGGGCACATGCTTTGTTTGTATCTGTAAGTAAATTCTGAAAAATGACCATCGTACCAGAATTAATCCTCCATGTGTTTTTATCCAACAAGAGGCCACCGTTTTGTGCAAAATGTCTACCCAACTGAAGTACCTTCTATTAGCTAATTAGTAGGTTCTACCTCGTTGGGTAAATGTATAGTGCATCTCCTGCACTACAGCTGTGTAAAGGACTGTGATGAAATGTCTCCATTGGGGACCGCAGAGGGAGCTTCAAGGTCCCTGCGGTCTCAGCCCGCTCCAGATTCCTGCAGGAGCCAGCATTGCTCCAGCAAGTAACAACTGCTTGAAATAGCAACTCCATGCTTGTGGGAGCAATGTTTTCATCTGTTTTCCTGCACACATATTTGCGTCCAGGGAAACAGATGAAAACTCCACTTTCTGAAAGCAGGAGTTGTTTGACAGCTCTTGCTTGCACAAAGCGGGGTCATGTTTGCTTTTGCTTGCTGGGAACTGTAAGCTCCCACCAAGCAAAAGCAAAACAGCTATCTCCCGAGGGATAGCATCTCTGGTGGTAGCGGGACCCGGCCCTGGGTGTTGGTGGTCCCAAGGGTCATAAATGGCTCCATAGGAGGGGCACGCAACCCCCCTCCATTGTAGAACTTAGCCAGGGGGAGGTGGTGGCCCCCGGGTCCCACGATGGACCCCCTACATAAATTAATCTCAGCCCTGGGGAGGTGGCGGGCCCTGGGGCTGCAGGGGGATGGCCCGCATTAATTTAAGATGATTTGCCCCAGGGAGGTGATGGTCCCCTGGGTTCAGGCGAGCGTAGCAGGCTCACCTGCAGGGAGGTGGTGGTCCCCAGGGATGCGGTCTCCGGGACTTTCAAAAGCCCTAGGAAGGGGCCCCGTACGTCTCCCTCTAATTTTTATGCTATGCCCCTGGTTCCTGTCCCACCTGGGAGACCACGCATGCTTTTTAAAAATGTTGAATCGTGGCAAAATTAACAGATTTGCTATCATTTTCAACATAATAAAAAAAACAAAAAACTTTTAAACCTTGGAGGGGACCCCTGGACCAAGTCAAGAGGGGTAGGGTAACAGTATCCTGCCCCCCTTTTCATTTTTTTTGTTTTTTTTGTCTCGGCTGAAGCAGAGTCTCAATATGGCTGCCAACACTTCGTGGCTGAAGTGTTAGCAGCTAATCAGATATCTGCACAAAAACGTGAGGATTTGCGAAGTGTTCGCACCTCTAGATTTACAGATTCGGTTTTCCTTTAATTTCTCTAAAACTACTGAATGGATTTACACGAAATAACAAAAGAGACTTTTTTCTGGACCAAAACCTTCCTTTCTGCCAAATTTGGTGTAATTCCGTCCAGCGGTTTGGGCTGTATTCGTGTTCAAAATCCCTATGGGGAAACACACTCTTTTTGACCTCCTTTTTTTCTAGGCCCTCACTTGACAGATCACCCCAGAACTTTCCAGCCACAACAAGACCCTTGGGCACACTTTCAAAGAAAACTTTTGTGAAGATTCGTAATATGGTGACAGAGATACAGCCAAGTCAAAAAAGTCCTTTGCTATGGAAACATGGTCCTATCTATATCTACCTACTGGCGACTGCCAACAGGATATATACATAATGAAAAGTGTTTTTGTGTCATGAATAACTTTGTCACTGTTTGACCTATTTCCATGAACCTTTCCAAATAATTGGTGCGTTCTCACTAGTTTGTGCATAAAAGGTTTTGTGGTGATTTATCAAGTGGGTCCCAAGATAAAAGGGGTCTCCAAACACAAAATCCCCATGCATTTTCAACAGATTTCTTTAATAGTAGTTTTTGAGACATTTAGGCTAAAAAACAATTGTATATCAGGTAAGTTGGGTCTGCAAGAGTCTCTTGAGACTTTCCCAGGAGCATAATTTGAAAACAGAGCTTTCTGATTGGTCCAGGTAGCTTTTTTTCCCCTTAGGCCAATTTGCTCCAATGGGAGCAAGTGCTCTGATTGGCTGCCAGCAACATGAGAAAAATTTTGCTGGAAGCCATTACAGGACTCGAGTACTTAGTTCCCATTCATGAAGTTCAAAAAAATATGTGTATATATATATATATATATAGTTGCACAGTAGGGATACCCTGACCCCCTATGCCCCCTGCCCAGAGAGCCCCCCTAGGGCCAAAGAAAAAAAACAATTTGTGAAAAATGCTGCCATCCAGTGGGGCTCCTGTGGGATCAGAGATCAAACGTACAAAATGGCAGCCGGGCCATATTCGTATTCCAACCCAAGGAGCCGAAACTATAATAAAAAAGGGGCGAAGTGGCTGCACACCCCCCATCTCCAAGCCTCTAGAGGCCCATGGAGCCCATTCCTAGGTCCGAAAATACTGCAAATGGGGAGGGGGCACGCAGCTCCCCTCCCTGAACCATCAGTGGCCCTTGGGCCCCTATCCCCCAGGGCTGGCTCACTAGATATGTCCAGGGAGACATAGCAGTTTTTCTGTCCACACTATCCCACCTCACCTTTAAAAACAAAAACAAAGAATGTCCTGGGAGATCGGCTGGGGTCCCCAGGGTCTAAAGAGGTTCGGGGAAAGAGCCCGCATGGCCTCCCTCCCGTTTAATTTATATGTAAGGCTCCGCGTGATGGGTACATGTGGACCTAGAGAGGTTTGGGGAGAGGGGCTGCTTGCCCCCCTCCCCTTTTAACTCATATGTAAGAACCTGGGGGATGGCCCAATTCCCTTTAAAAAACATAAGATCCTGAGGTCCCCAGGGCATAATTGGCTTAATTAGGCTTGGGGAGGGGAGGGAAGGCCATAGAGCTCACTCACTGTTAAAAAATATAAGGCCCTGTGGCCAACTCCCCTGCCACACATGTCCAAAGGCTGTACATGGCGGGGTTGGCTGTACGAATAGTGTTAAAATATTATGTAACATTAAAAGATGAACTGAAAAGTAATGTTATATTTTAAAAAAAAACTCACTGAAAAAATCAAAGGTTAATATATTGTTAAATTTAGGTGAAGTTGTCAGTGACAACATTAGCATTTTAATCTAAAAAACCCACAGAAATTCACTAGTTTTAAGTAGCAGAGCAAACTATAGCTTGCGCCCCACACCATGCGTTATTACCTCACATATCACATCACTCATGACATGTTCTATGACATCATTTCTGACATCTCTGATGATATCTCAAATGACATAATTGATGATATTGATGGCTTAATGCAGCCCAAATTTTCATTCATGTTATCTTCACGTTTGTATGGCAATCTTTGGTCTAAGTAAGTTCTTTACATTTTCTAAAGACCATCAGCCAAAGGAGCACTACATGTGTAAGCAATTTATAGATACCTAAAAAAAACAAAGGGTGAGCAGGTGGATTATTAGTTGGAGTGGTTGTTAGACTTCACCAGTATTAATGTCACAACCTCTATATCAGCTCCAGTTAGGTTACTTTGATTTAAACCCTAGCTAGTTCTTCTGAGTTTCAGCCGTTTGGTTCAGCAGGTGCAGCCCTTTTTCTGCTTTTTACAGGTCCAGCAGTATTCTAAGGAAGGTAGCCAGAGTTGCCACTTTTATGCCTGGCACTAGTTTATGGGTCGGAGTGACTCCATAATAAAAAAAAGACTAAAATTCCCATGGGTAATCCTACCCACTCCTACATCACTTACTGGGGGTTTGGCACTAAACAATACCACAGTGCATCTTTCTGTTCAAGATGTCAGAACCTTTCTTCTCCCGATCAGAGCTATGGGCATACCGCTGAGGTATATCCAGTATATCAAGCAACTTGCCGTGCAAAACCAGCTCTGGGACAGAGCCAGCCCCCTCCAATGCGATTAGTGCCATTCTGACTACATAGACAGTGGCAGAGGAAGGCCTATGTGTAGGTTACATCTGCCTGTGAGCTTGTACAGTTGGTGACCCCATCCACCAAGGCCATCCTTACAGGAGAAGGTCACACCTCCTCAATCCAAGGCCTTTTTGTTCCCTTTTCCTGGGAGAAATTCACAATACTCAGCAGGCTACCCAGTGACATTTGGGGTTTACCTACCAGAAGCTTTTGGCAGGACAGGTTAACTTTCTTAAAGTGGCATTCTCAAAATAGTAATTTTAAATCTGACTTTACCGTCAGATTGGATCTTAAATTCCTATTAATTTGAGTCCTTGGATTATGGGTCATCTATTCCCAAACACAAGTTATACATCATACGTTCGTTC
Organism: Pleurodeles waltl; assembly: GCF_031143425.1. Lineage (NCBI taxonomy): Eukaryota > Metazoa > Chordata > Amphibia > Caudata > Salamandridae > Pleurodeles > Pleurodeles waltl. The sequence continues at coordinate 920,837,105 of NC_090442.1, read as the reverse complement.
TTATAATGTAACCAATGTTTTTCTATGGGAGATCCAACCATCCTGCAGTAAAAAACAGGTTGGAGATTTTTCTCTGCAAGGACATGTAAAACTTAAGAAAACATGTCCAACTTTTCAAATATCAAGCACACTGCCCTATGGGCAGGTAGGGCCTACCTTAGGGGTGACTTACTAGTATTAAAAAGAAAGGTATAGGCATGGCAAAAGGTGCATTTTGCCAGGTTGAATTAGCAGTTCAAAACTGGCAAGCTAGACTGCAGTGGCAGACCCAGAGTCATGTTTTCACTTTGTCACTTTGGCGGTAACACCACAATAGGTGCTGTAGTCCAATAGTGGCATTTAACTTACAGGCCCTGGGTACACTGGGTACTATGAACTAGGGACTTATAGATTAATGAAATATGCCAATCAGGTATTAGCCAATCGTACACATACATTAGGGGTCAGAGTACATACACTGGTTGTTCGACGTCAACACCCCAGTGTCCAGAGTCAGTAGGCCAGCACTAAATTTAGCAAAAAGTGGGGGAAAAGGTGTTCAACCTGCAAAACAAGGGCATTTCCTCACACAAAGGATTACAAATGACAGGAGATACCTCTTACCTCTTCTGATGCTTTATATCAAGAAAGCATTACTTCTGATTTTCCTCAAGCAACATCGTAAAGACTGTCGAATTATATACAGAAAGGTAGGAACATAGGCTACTTATTGAAACGTTCACTGTGGGATAATCATTTAGGCTGTTGTAGATGCAGGACATACGTATGTAGGATCTCAGATGAAGCTCTCACAGGAGTACTGTCTAATGTTTTAGATGGGCCGGAAAGCGATGGCAAGGACTTTGGCCTTTTCATTTGCTGGTAGTATTATTGACAAAGAGGCCAGTCAATATCCTAAATTATTGTCCCTTATAGTGCTTAGATAAGGGCTATTTGCGAGTTATATTGGTATGCTCGCAAGTCAATAATGCTACAATGTTTGATGAAATGTCATTCAATGAATGAGACCAGCACAGAAACAATAAATATGAAAAATAACATGTATCAAAAGATTTCCAGTTAAAACACTCATGAGGCATAGATGCTAATACAGTGTTCAGAATATTTGTGGAAAACGGGGGAGGGATGGTGAAATGAAGTGATATGCTTCTAATAAACTATTATGAAACATAAACACAATAAATTGTTTGACAATCGGGCCTTTTTCACACTTGCTCTCCGGCTTGCTTTGTGACTCTAGTTTTTATGTCATAATTATCTGAGCTTATTAAAGTAAATCTAAATATTTTAACATCTGATAAAAGGATAGTCCAGGTAATGATATCTTCATTTCATGATCTCAAATGGTTTGATTTCAACAAGCACTGCTTCTGAAAGCAGCCAAATGGAACTAAACCAATTTACAAAACAGTTTAAAAAGACATCTGGGCATTATTTGGTTCAGGGTTATTTATAAGCAATGTTACCAGCAAAGGCAATGCAAAAAAAGCAAAATATTTTCGAAAAACAAATCTTCTACCAACTTAATGAACGCCATGCAACACAATTAACTAAACCTAATAACGTTCCACTGCACTGGCTCATCAGGTTGTTGCTATTTTTTGTTACCTGAGAAACAGATAAGCAAACCAAATGATGTGCAGTACAGTCAACCGAAAAATAATTTGCATAGGAGACGAGTTCAATGTGTTTCTGTGTCTTAAATTCCAAGATTTATTCAAAATATTGGCACATTTTACACTGAATATAGGCGGCTGTCATTGTGGATCTTAAGCTTTTCATTTGAGGGGGAAATTCACCTGCAGTTAATTAAGTTCAAATATTTTGATACTTCATGTTATTGGTAAAATGAGAAGTAGCCCGCAACCTGCCACATGGATGGTGGGGTCTGACTTGTGTGGGCTCACTATCCAAAGCATCATTTTCTATCAGGGTCACAGACGCCTAGCTTTCGGCGGTGGGATTGGTAGAACTCTATGCCTGTGAAGAGCTCCTAGTCCAAGTGGATACCAGAAGGGGCGGGAGACAATAAAAATATGCAGGAAATCAAAGAGGACCACAAAGAAGACTCTACAGCAGGCTGCGTAATGAGAATGTAACACTGCAAGGTTAATAAACAGATTCTCAGAGGAAGAGATGGAACTATACCCTCAAAGGCATTGCCGCCAGATGATAAGGCATTATATCATGGGGTTATAAAAAAAAGCTGCATACACTAATGGTATGCAACCGGAAGAGGAACAGGAAGATTCTGGTTTCCTAGTAGAAAATGTAAGCCCTATCCAAGGCAAGAACCAGTTTTTACCTATGCTGCCAAGTATAATCCTGCAAAGGAAGGAAGTGTTCTTAAAGCCAGATACAGACATAATCAATAACTACGAAATATAAACCTTCCCCACTTCTTCCTACCTACATTAAGGGGGACACAGGGGCTGACTCATACGCTCACCCACAAAGGGTCAAAAAACATCTTAACCTCTAGACCTTCCTCCAGTAAGGATAGTATAAGATTGAAAGCAGTGTGGAAGATCATGAAGAGGCCAGCAGTCTCACAGTAGTGCACAGCTTTTTCAAACGCATTACTAATAAAATATGCCCATAAACAGCTGGAAGAGACTAAGGCATTAACACAACACCTTCCAGCAAAATTGAAGAAAAGATCAAAAGCTATCATAGAAGGGCAAAAGCAGTTTAAACCAAAACTACATTTGGCATAGATTTTAAGTAGACAGCTTCCCACTGGTAAAATTTATGTGGGCATTCATACTTAAGAACATCAGAATTTAAGCCTATAATTACCCAGCCGTATGTGGGTCCTCTGTTGAAGAAAAACTAGAAAGAAAATGCTAATGAAAAAGCTTTAAAATTTAGATGAAGTTTTGAAGAGGATTTCCATGTTATAGACTAGGTCAAACACCACAACAACCAATATTTTCAGACTTCAGGACGTTGGTAATGACCTAATACACAAAGATACGTCTTTTATGTAAAAAATAACAGATGAGGACTGGTAAAAGAATCACTACAACAACTAACAAAAACTCTATCATAGCCATTGTAGCGTCCTCTCCAACCGGGGTACTCATAAATGATTAAACCACAGAGCTTGGTCTAACATGTCCTTATTGCTCAGCGTGTAACTGTGAACTCAGCATTCTAAATATGAAATCTATTTACCACACCCAAACACTTATGTCACAGCTCCTCGGAATCCATCAGAAACCAAAAGGGTCCCTGGCACGCTAACTCACAAGACACTACACCTACCCCTTGTTAATTAAAAAATGCAAGTTTTTTACATATATATATATATATATATATATATATATATATATATATATATATATATATATATTACAATTCCTCTACTCGTCATCATGGAGCTCTGACCAAATGCTCATATCCTGTTCTCTGAGGCTGTGAAGAGAAAAGAGGAAATCCATGACTGACACCATTGATGTAGGGACAGATGCAGTCAAGGGGTTCTCTACAGTCTGAATCAAACCAGTCTCATCTCTGACATCAGGAACTCGCAAATGATGAAGCAGGTGCCTGAAGTGTGAATAATCTCATGTAATGTACTTTCCAGGATGGTGAGCAGTCAGCATGTGTGACCTTGCTAGTTACAACTTCGAAAGGTTCAGCATCAAATGGAGCATCCAATTTGAATTTTCTTTGCTGTCGCACCAATACCCGATCTCCTTCATTGTAATCAATGTTCTTGGCACATCAACACTTGTCGGTTGGTCAGTATATACTTTCATCTTTTGATAACAACACAAGTCTGTCCAACGAAGTTCACCGTCTGTTGTAGATTTTCTGTTGGTCCATTGTGGTAACTTGGTCATCATGGCTCTCCCATACACTAGGGTGACATGACTTCCACCTGTCATTGAATGAGGAGTCGACCAATAAGCTCCAAGAGTAATATGGAAAGCTGACTTCAGATCAAGCTTCTCATATTTAGCACGCTGGGCAGCCTTTTTGAATGTTCTCAGAAAGCGTTCAACAATGCCATTTGCTTGCAGCCAAAGAGGTGTGCTTTTCTCATGCTTCACATTGAAATGATCAAGAAAGTCTCTGAATTCTTGACTGTTGAAAGGCAGGCCATTGACAGACTTCAAAATTGAAGAAACATCCCATGAAGCAAAAATGCCATTCAACCTCATGATGACTCTTTTTTGAGTAACGGTGAGAGATCTTCTACTAGTGGAAAACATGAGTATTCATTGCTAATCACCATCAGGTGATGCCCATCGCCAAGAGGACCAAAGAAATCACAGCCGTTCGCTTCTATTCATATTTTGGTAAATCCAACATGTTCAAGGTATGAGTAATTGTGGAAGATAAGCAATTACACAAATGACAAGCCTTCAACTCTTTTTAAACTCTCTTTTCAAGATCAGGAAAACAAACTTGGTCTCGTAGAGCTTGTTTGATGCAAGAATTCCACGATGTCCTTCATTTGCCACTTCAGTTACTTGTTGCCGACTTTTTGGTAAAACAATTCTCGAACCTCATAAAATAAATACCTTACCTTCTTGAGTAACAGACAGTTCATCTTTCATAGTTTTGAACTTCTGATTTTCACTGTCACAAGTGAGAGGTTGAGGGTGCTGTTTTTAGCGCTGAAGTGCAATAATGTCTTTTAGCATCAACAAAACAGTATCTTTACTTGTTGCAGTAATAATTTGTTCCAAAGAAATAGTTGATGAGTACTGGACTTTACAATGACATTAATGTAGGCTTCAGCAACTTTGGAAGGGGGTACCATGACACTGTAATGACACTCAAGAAGAGTAGTTGGGGTTTTGATCTTTCCATGGTCAGTGCACAATAGTGTAGTCATATTCCTGTACTTGCAAACCCCAACATTGAATTTTAGGTGGTATCTTGGCTCTTGGATTGCCAAAGATGGTAAGCAATGCTTGAGGTTCGGTTACAGTTGTGAAAGGTTTTCCACATAAGAATACTTGGAAATGTTCACAAGCTCACACAACTACTAATCATTCTTTCTCAGGTTATGAACAGGCACGTTTGGTTTGTGACAAACTTCTGATTGCATATGTCACAATCTGCCTTTGAGGATTTGGGTGTCCATTGTGTTGGGCAAGGATTGTGCTCAACTCGACCAAGCTGACGTCAGCAACAACCTCTGCATGAAGTTTTGGATCAAAGTAGGCCAGTTAAGTGGCATTCCTGATTGCATGCTTTATTTTCTTAAAACTTTATTCACATTCAGGTGACCAGTAAAAGGAAGCATTTCTTTTTGTTAAGTCTTCTAAGGGTTCAATTACTGTAGTAAAGTTACATATGTATCTGGAACAGTAACTGGCCATGCTAAGGAAGGAACGGAACGTGGTAACATTTTGTGGGTGACTGGTGCTTGTACTTTAGGAACTGGCATCATGCCCCTATCAGAAAAGATATGGCCAAATAATTTGAGGTTTGTTTTGTGAAACTCGCATTTCCAGCATTCAGAGTTAGACCTGTATCAGCAAGTAAATAGCACACTTGTGTAAGAACTTTATCATGTTCCTTGTGGGTAGCTCCGAAAACCAATATGGCATCACCGTTATTGAAAGCATTCATGACAGGTTGTATGATACGTAGAGTGATATCTTGAAAAAGTTCTGCAGCTGGTGACACAGCATTACCTAAGCGTTTGTATCTGAACAAATCAATATGGGTAGAAAAGGTGGTAATGTACCTGCAATTTCCTTCATTTTCCAATTGATGATATCCTTTGTTCAGATCAAGACAAGAAAGACTTTGGCACCATTTAGCTGTGTGTTGTGGGCAATGTGGGGACCGGGATCTCATTCTCTTTCAAATGCCCTGTTAGCTTGACGCATATCAGCACAGATGCATACAGCTCCTTCACTGTCCTTTATGAGCACTACCACTAGGGGCGAAATCCATGAAGTTGGGCCAGCAGATGGCTCAATAGTATCATGCTTTAGTAATGTCTCAAGCTCTTTCTCAACAACTTCTTGTAGATGAAATGCAATTTGTCTATGTTTTAGAGTAACAGGATGAAGATCCTCATTGATATGTAGTTTCCCTTTCATGGTCTTAAGTTTCCCCAATCCATGAAACAACAATAGGAACTGACTTACATTTTTGTAATGAGAACTCATGTTGTAGTTCACAGATATCAGTCCCATATCAGCAACAGTATTGAAACTGAGTAAATAAGCACTAGACGCAGTACCTTGAAGTACGTGAATGGGTGCTTGTACTTTTGTCTTTTTGTGACTCATGGTTGCTAAGAATGAACCATGACTCTTTAATTGTGTTGGTGCAGCCCATGTATACACTTTAGTTTTTGACGGTATGAGACGGGGCCAGGGAGACAGTTCATTGTGTTTCTCCTCAGGCATAATATTTATCAACGCACCACTGTCAATAATAAAAGGTATGGAACAACTGTTTACATTTCATATAATTTTCAGACAATATTTGAATGACTTTTGTGATTTTACATGTCCACTTTTCTTTGATTTTAATTAAACTTTGCATGCGACCAGTGCGACATGTGCACATTTTCCAAAGGTAAACATAAACATGGCACATCTGTCTTCCTTACTGCCACTTGACAATGAAATTGTAGGACTTTTGGATTAAAATTAAGATGATTATCAAATTCATTTAGTGTCAATTTGCCACAGCTGGTGTTGCTACTTGGCCCTGTGGACATGCATAGAACGTCACTTCCAGAACTTTCAGACATCCATTTTGTTTTCTCATCGTGACTCACTTAGCTGTCCATTCGCCTTGCGAAATGTTACAAAATGATTCTCCTTCCCACAGCCTCTGCATACTTGTTCAATAGCGGGACATTTACCTTCATGTGGAAATGAAAATTCACATCTAAAGCACAGTTTCGTTTACAGTAGAGACATCACTTTGTGTCCTTCAGCTTTGTGTTTCTGCTAGGTTTTTATGTTCATGATTGATTCATTCTGGGTACCTCTGGCCTACATGTCAGCAGCTTGTCGCTCAGCAGGTTCCTCAGCTCTGGCAGCCATAAGATATCACTTCAGACTAAGGGTTTCTCTCAGCATTTGTCATCTGAATGAATCTGACAGACATCCATCAATAATTCAGAGATGTACAGCTTCTTTATCATTGAATTCACTGAACCTACAGTGTTTGACGTGTGTATCAAGTCTCTCAACAGAATTGTCAATTTTTTCACCAACTTTCTGTAGGTCTTGACTGAAAATATATCTTTCATAATCGACATCTGGCATTGGATTGAACTTGAGATTTAACGCTTCTTTGATTTGACGGTATGTGACTTCTTCAGTTCATTGCAGTTTCTTTATTACCTCTTTTACTCCTTCTCCAGCAAGACCTCTTGATGTACTTGTTGATCAATTTGTTGTCTGTTTCTTCCAGTGCATCAATTAAATCATCAAATATTTCTATCAAGGCCCATCTGTCACCAATATTTGCTTTTTGGTGGTATCTAATGGAGGCGTTGGTTTAAAGAAAGTGGTGGCACAATATTTTGCGCATTTTCCTGAAGCCACTGAAAAAGTTCACTATTCCCACCACCTCTCACGGCCTTTCAGTCAGTCCCACATGATTCACCAGCCTCTTAAACACAATCCTCATGCTTCTGCTTGGGTTGCAGCACTTGGTGCTGAGATCGGATGGGTCTCTTTATTCGGTTTTGGTAAGCATCAATGTATTCTTCATATATTGTATTATGACCACCTCTAATCTTTCTCTGCATTTATCTGCTTCTATTGACTGTGTTCTCTTGCACCGGGCTGTTGCTGCTCATTGTATATTCTGTACCTGGTTGTTACTTCCTTTAGCATAGTTGCACTTTATGATTTATAGCTCAGTGTCCCATAGTGACAGAGTTCCTCTTTCACAGCCTTATTAGCAAGTTTCTTGCTAATGATGCATAAACTTCCTAACGGGGCTTTCGCTGTCTTCAAAAGCTTCACATTGGCTGCATGGCCACATACACCAGACTTAGATCTTTACTTCGATTGAGGCATGTTTGCATGCACAAGCAATTTGCTGGACCATGGAAAACTTTCAGGAAGAGCACTGTCAATCTTTGGATTATGTATCCCCTATGTTGTCATCAGTTGTAGTGTCCTCCCTAGCTGGGGTACTAGTAAATGACTGCGCCACAGATGGAACTTGGTCTTACACATTTTAATTGCTCTGTGTGTAACTGCAAAGTCAACATTCTAAACAGGAATTCAATTCACCACACCCCAACACTTACGTCACAGCTCCATGGAACCTATCAGGTACCAAAGGGGTCCCGTCCTCACAAACTCATAACACACTACAGCCACTACAACAGGTGAGTGGGTGATAGACATTATAAAATATGGGTATTTGTTTATAATTAATCTAAGGTCCTCCTACACCCAAGAGACCAAATTACAAGAAAAACACATTAATCTTCTACAGCAAAATGTAAATGTATTATTACTAAAATATGCAAGACAAGTACCTATGCTGAATATATATTAGGGCTTGTGCCATATACAGGAAAGTTAATAGGTATAATTTGTATATTTGTGCATGTATATACTTCACTACATATTTATACGTGTGGGCATGTCTCTATACATGTATGTATTCATTTTCAGTTATTGAAAGAAAAAAAACCTTCAACCTCTAGCCATCACTCCACTCTTAACTCATCCCAACCTTTCAGACTACTATAGACCCCCAAATACATTTTCAAATGTATTCTTGCCTTTATTAAGTTTATCCAACTAGCAACTGCACATGTTCAACATTCCCAATAACATGTCACATCTTCCCTTTACTAATGCTCTTCACTAAATCTCTCCCTTTCAAAACTCTTCAGTAAATGCCTGAGATCCAAGAGCACAAACAGCAAATTTACCACAATTAATCCACAAGGAAAAAGGAAGCACATATTACCGATCTACTTCCCATTAAATGTTTACTTTGGGTTCATTTAACTTTTACTTTGGGTTCCGGAGCAGTGTCCTACTCACTACAGAGCACTTCAACACCTCATCAGCGGTAGAAAGTGCTATATAAATACTATTTACAATTACCATTACAATTACAATCTTTGCAGAACTCTGATGGATACTCCCAGTAAAGCAAGGAGCCATGGGATAGATTGCCTAAAACAAGTCCTCAGTCACCAGCCACCTGCCAAACATTATTGCAACCTTCTACCCACTTAGCATTACGTATGTGCTCTTTGGAGAGTGAGGGCTCAGATGCTTCAGGTGGTGTGTAAGAACCTATCAGTGATCTACTGGATATGGCACTTTTACAGTAAGCAAGGAAGGAGATAGCACCTCTCAGATGATAATAGACACCCCCTGAAGAGTCTACACCCTCACCATTTCCAGCACCACAAATAGGCATTAAAGAAAGGCTTGGATATTTCCTTGGTTGAAACAGCACATTTGGGTGAAACCATACATCACTTGAGAAAAATAAGGTATGCTTGAAGTGACCTTTATAATACTTTGATGAGCTATCCTTATTGAAATGTCTCTGTTTGGTCACATTACCTGTGTGTCTTCTGATTAACCATTTGAACAACTCCCTAGTGATGCAACATCTCCTTTTTTCCATATGCGATGAGTAAGTAGCCCTGATACAATCTTAACTAAACCACCAAAAATCTTAGAGCATGGACAACTGATAATTTGATGCCACTGAGGCTCCATCTCTTTCAGGTTGTCCTCGTTCCCCAGGAGTGAAATGCTTTCCAATTCTAAAGATTTTCCCCAGGTTCCAATAGCACTGTAACATTGAAAATAGGTCCTCAAGTCTTCAGGATTTGCACCTCTAAGCACAGTTCAGTTTTCCCGGTTACCAGAGCCATCCCACTACTCTGTTTTCTGGACAACAATGAATGTACAGTTCCAGCTGGTCCAAACATATATCTCAGAGCACTCAACGGCTTCCTCTTTCTCAGGTCATGCTGTACTGCAAACCTATAGCTACATTTGTGTAGGTCCAGGGTGGCTTATAGTCTTTTCAGGCAAGAGCACATCACTTTCATCCCTGAGGGTTAACAGGAGACTGGTTTCAGCAGTTATGGAACAAAATGAAAGAATCATGAAATTCAGCGCAGTAGAGACAATGGGGGTCATTCTGACCTCGGCGGTAAAAGGCTCTTACCGCCGGTCAGAAGACCGCCATTCTACCGCCGCGGCAAACCGCCACGGTCATTCTGACCCACAACTGCCAAGCCGCCAAAAACCCGACATCCACGGAAGGCCGCCTCATCAGCGGGCAGCGATAAACTGGAGATGACCAAACCTCCACCGCCACGCCAACACAAACAAGCCCATGCCATTACGACCCACGAATCCACGCGGCGGTCATTCAACCGCGGTATTCCATTGGCGGTACACCCCGCTGCGGTCAAAATATACACCCAGCTCCAAAACACAGCCACATTGGACAATTTGAAATACACACACCTGATACACATACAAACAACACTCCCACACATCCAAGCAACTATAAAACACACACCCACATCACCCACAAACCCCCACTACTAGAAAATCGGAGAGAAGGCGATAGAGAGAGAGAGAGAGAGAGCACAGCAATCGAAACCCCCAACACACACAGGAACCCAACATCATCAACCACACCACATCTACGCACACATCACCACACACCACCACTCACATCACCACAAACACCACCCCACACCTCATCCACACCACCCCATGGCACCCCAAAGACACCCCAGGTTTTTGGACCAAGAACTCAGGGTCATGGTGGAGGAAATAATAAGGGTAGAGCCCCCAGCTCTTCGGCACACAGGTGCAACACACCACAATAGCCAGGAAGGCGGAGCTATGGCAAAGGATCGTCGACAGGGTCAACGCTGTGGGACAGCATCCCAGAAACCGGGAAGACATCCGAAAGCGCTGGAACGATCTACGGGGGAAGGTACGGTCGATGGTCTCAAGACACAACATCGCTGTGCAGGAGACTGGCGGCGGACCACCACCCACTCCACCCGAATTCACAGCATGGGAGCAAGAGGTCGTGAACATCCTGCATCCTGCGGGCCTCGTTGGAGTAGGCGGAGGAATGGACTCTGGTAAGTCTAATCTCAACTACTCCCCCCGCCCCCCAACCACCAGTATGCCAACCCACACCCCCATCCTCACCCCCAACCCCCCAGCACACATCCTCCCTGCCAATGTCTCACCAGCACAACCCACCCAACCCAAATCCAAACCCTGAATGCCAACCCAAACCAGGGACACCCATCACCTATGCATGACCACTGCACATACCCATCCCCCCCCCACAAACCACCCTCACAACTCCTCCCACAAGGGAATGCCAGCACTGGGGGACAAGGGCACCCACAAATCGCACTCCATGGAACACACAGAAGCAATAACCATACTCTTTCACCCCTGCAGGGCCCGAACGCCAACACACCGGTCAGGAGGGTCCAGATATGTCCATCCCACCCCCAGAACAGGCCCCCAGTGAGGACAGCAGCTCTGTCGACCTAGAACCTGATGACCAGCCCGGACCATCGGGGACCTCTGGACAGTCAGTTCCCCACACACAGACACAGGCCACAGCAGACCTAACCCCCTCTTGGAATATCAGCACAGCTCCCACCCAGCGGGCCCATGCCTCTGTCTCCAGGACAGGTCAATCAGCGGTGTGTCCGCCACTACAGGGCACCCAGGCTGACCCAAAACCCCAACAACAACAGGGACCTGGGGGCAGTGGTAGTGGGCACACCGTCCAGGGGACAGAGGCCCGGGGAAACAGGGCAACTGGGAGGGCTGCAGTGCGACAGGGGGGGGGAGGACTGGTCCAGGGAACCGATTCTCCAAGAGGCCCTCACCACCATCATGGGAGCTTACCACCACTCACAGGAGACGATGGCGACGGTACTGGCCAGGTTCCAGGAGATCCAGGCACAGCAGGAGGAACTGTACTTGGGGTACAGAGAGGAGCTCAGGAACATCGTCCTGGCCCTGAACCAAATAGTCAACACATTGCGGGACCATGTGGCCCCCCAAAGGGCCCCTGTCACCAGCCTGGACCAGGAACAGCCTACCACCTCTGCCGGCGCTAGTGGACAGGAGGCCCCCACACAACGACAGGCCACCAGAACCCCACCTCCTGCTGAAGATCAACCACCCCGCAAGAGGAACCTGAGATCACAAAGGAAGACAGAGTAGGATGCCAAGACCCCCGCCAGCATTAAATACCCCTTGATGTCATTCCACTGTCCCACATTGTCACCCTGACCAACCTTGAACTGCCCCTGCTCCATCCTTCCACAGGCATATGGACAATGCACCTGTGCGACTGAGAACTGGACTCTGCCATGGACATTACTCCACCCCCACCCATCACCGTTTTACTATCATGGACCTATATGTAGCACTTTAAATAAATCACTAATTGCACTTAAAACACTCAGGAGTCTGCTTGTATTCTTAACAAATGTATTACACATAACGGTTCAAAACGGTTCAGTTACATTGTGATGACAACATACCAATGTCAATGTGCTTTACTTCATGGGCGAACAAAGCAGAAGTCACGCAGTGGGTCATACAGCTCTGAAAAGGGAAGGGAAAGTCACAATTCAGTTGAAAGGAACTGGGGGGAAACACAGAAAGTAGAGATGCAGGAGGCCTGAAGTAAATGTAAAATGGCGTGGGGGATTCTTACCTGTGTGCTACTGAAAATACTGTTGTATGACTGTGTCCCTGTTGTCTGTGTTGTCCCCGTCGTCTTCCTCCTCTTCACTCTCCACAGGCTCCACAGCTGCTACACCACCACCATCTGGACCATCCTCCTGCAGGAAAGGCACCTGGCGTCGCAATGTAAGATTGTGATGCATACAGCAGGCCACGATGATCTGGCACGCCTTCTTTGGTGAGTACATTAGGGATCCCCCTGTCATATGCAGGCACCTAAACCTGGCCTTCAGGAGGCCGAAGGTCCTTTCTATGATCCTCCTAGATCGCCCATGGGCCTCATTGTACCGTTCCTCTGCCCTGGTCCGGGGATTCCTCACTGGGGTCAGTAGCCACAGCAGGTTGGGGTAACCAGAGTCACCTATTAGCCACACACGTTGTCTCTGTAGCTGTTCCATCACATAGGGGATGCTGCTATTTCGCATAACATACGCGTCATGCACTGACCCAGGAAACTTGGCATTTACATGGGAGATGTACTGGTCAGCCAAACAGACCACCTGCACATTCATAGAATGGTAACTTTTCCTGTTTCTGTACACCTGCTCATCGTCTTTTGGGGGTACTAAGGCCACATGGGTCCCATCAATGGCACCAATGATGTTGGGGATATGTCCAAGGGCATAGAAGTCACCCTTCACAGTGGCCGAATCACCCTCCTCAGGGAAAACAATGTAGCTTCGCATGTATTTCGTCAGGGCAGACAACACTCTGGACAAAATCTTAGAAAACATAGGCTGAGACATCCCTGATGACATGGCCACTGTAGTCTGAAAAGACCCACTTGCCAAAAAATGGAGGACTGCCAGAACCTGCACCAGAGGGGGAATTCCTGTGGGTTGGCGGATGGGGGACATCAGTGCTGGCTCCAGCTGGGCACACAGTTCATGTATAGTGGTTCGGTCAAGTCGGTATCGAAGTATTATATGACGTTCCTCCATTGTCGACAGGTCCACCAGCGGTCGGTACACGGGAGGATTCATCCTTCTCCTCGCAAGTCCCAGCGGACGGTGCCTACGAAGGAGAACATGGAGTACAGAGTCAAGCAACCCACAGGTACGTAACTACAGCTTGCACAGTACACGAATCGCTATGCATTGAATGGCTTGTATGAGTGGCAATGCAAGGCCTAGGCCTGTGTGACGCAGTAGAAATGAAGCCATGTGGGCCCTTGAAATGGCGGCTGCCTGACCTGAGAAGTGTGACAGTGGGATGTGAGGTCAATGCGCTGGCGTGACACACCGTGGCGGTAGGCGGTCGAAGACCGCGGGGCAAAGCCGCATTGGTTAACATTGATCCCTATGGGTTTCAGGAGCCAATGACGAGGTGCGCTGGCGGTCGCGGTACGCACCGCGGTGGTACGCACCGCCGTGGGCGTGACCGCCATTTTCTATCTGATTAATCACTCGAGACCTGATCATCCACAGGAGAGGACCTATACTGCAAGTGCTGCTGTGAACTCGGTCTGGAAGAGACAATGGCTGCTGCGACTGGGGTAAGGGCCCCTGCCTTCACTACAGAAGAGTTGGAGAAACTTGTGGATGGGGTCCTGCCCCAGTATGCTCTACTCTACGGTCCTCCAGACCAACAGGTAAGTACACTGTGTGCACGTTGAATGGGCTATGCCTGTGTTGAGTGGGGTGGATATTAGATGGTGGGGTGGGGAGACAATGACGAGTGCAAGGCACGACAGATGAGAGCATGTACCAAATGGCAAGGTTGGGGAGGGGGGGCCAATCACATCTATCATGCGGAAAATTGATTATATTTCCTATTCCACCCTGTACATGTCAAATAGGTCAGCGCCCATCAGAAAGTCGACATTTGGCGTGCCATCGCCAAGGAAGTCCGGAACCTGGGGGTCCACAACAGACGGGGCACCCACTGCCGCAAGAGGTGGGAGGACATCCACCGCGGGACCAGGAAGACTGCCGAGTCACTGCTGGGGATGGCCTCCCAACCTAGGAGGGGTGCCAGTCATACCCTGACCCCCCTGATGTCCCGGATCCTGGCGGTGGCCTACCCCGATTTGGATGGGCGCGTGAGGACATCACAGCAGACACAAGGGGGTGAGTACCAGCACATTCAGCTATCTTGACGCGCAGTGGAGGTGCCTGGGAGGGGGAGGAGGGCTGTGGGTGACATTAGGCCAGAGCGCTTTCTGTAGTGTAGTCCTCTCTTTAAGCCATGTCCCTGTGCCCCCGCCCCCCACCTCTGTAGGGTGACAAGTACAGCTATCCATGGTCCTGCATCACCCATGTGCGCGTTTGTTGTCCCTAGACCTGTTGGCCTAGTCACAAGTACTGAGTAGTGTACCCTGATTGCGCGGCTTAGTGCATGAGGCTCCTGTGTCTGTCCTCTCCGCCAACGGTGTTGACAATGCATGCACTCAACCTGTTTTTATTTCTCCACCCACCCTTTTTCTTTATCTTCTTGTGCATGTGTGCATTAGCATCATCAGGCGGAGGAGAATTGGCACCGGAGCACGAGGGAGCTGCAACTCACAAGGCCCCGGTGGGCCATGGCACAGACACCGAGGCCACCAGTGATACGGAGGGCGAGGGGAGCTTCACAACGGGGACCCGTGGTGACACCAGCGAGACCGACACGTCCTCGGATGGGAGCTCCCTAGCGGTGGCGGCAACATCCGTGCCCCCGCCTCTACAGGTACAGCCGCCACCCAGCGCACCAGCTTCGCCCTCCCAGCAGCCCCTCAGCCTTGGCTCCGTGCCCGCTCGCCCAAGAAGGCGGGCATCTCCTTCGCCCCAGGCACCTCAGGCCCTGCCCCTGTTACCCCTGCTGCCCTCAGTGAGGAGGTCATTGACCTCCTACAGACCATCATTGTTGGGCAGTCTACCCTTTTGAATGCCATCCAGGGGGTAGAGAGGGAGGTGCATCGTAGCAATGCATACCTGGAGGGCATTCATTCGGGTCAGACTCCCCATCAACGATCGTTCAATGCTCTGGCCTCAGCACTGACGGCAGCAATTGGCCCTGTTTCCAGCCTCCCTCTTCTAACTGCCTCCACCCTGTCTCTGTCTCCTGTTCCTCAGCCTATCCCATCCACACCATCTGACCAGCCTGCACACACCTCAACACCCAAGGGCAGCTCATCCAGACATAAGCACCACAGATCACACAAACATTCACCCAAGCAACACCCAGATGCAGACATGCCAACAGCCACTACCACCTCTGTGTCCCCCACCTCCTCGTCTCCCTCCTCCCTCCCTGTGACGTCTCTACTTACACCTGCATGCACACCACCAACTGCCAGTAGTTCCATCACCAGCACACCCTCCAGTACAGTCCGCACACGTGCAGTCACCACCCCCACTGCCATTTACACGTCCCCTGTGTCCTCTCCCACTGTGTCTGTCACCCCCTCTTCCAAGACACACAAACGCAGGCAGCCACCCACCCAACAGCCAACCACCTCACGACAGCCTCCAGCCCATGCACCTTCACCCAAGGACAGCACACCTGACTCTCCTACAACCACCTGCTCTTCCTCCACTCCCATAACCACTACACCTACCCTTTACCTTGGTCCTAAAAAAATTTACCTCTCCACTCTTGACCTCTTTCCCCCACCTGAGCCACCCCCTCCATCTGCTAAGAGTCCCAAGAGCGCCTCAGCCACCACCAGCCCGGCTTCAAGGGTCACCGTGGTGCATGGATTTTGGAGTCCCCCCTTTGCCAGCAGTGATACATCAGTCAGCAGCAAGGGGACAGACAGCCCCCCCCCTGGAAAGAGGACCCGTAAAGTAAGGGGCCGCCGCGATAAGACTGACACGGCTGCCCCCAAGGACCAAAGTTCTGCCACTTCACCTGCCACAACATCCAGGGGAGGCAAGGCCCAGAGAGCCACATCGAAGGAGGGCAAGGGCAGCAGGGCGGAGAAGTCAGCCAGCAGGAGCGCGGACCAAGGGGGCCCCACAAGCCCCATCCCGGGTGTGAGGGAGGACACCCAAGGGCCCAGGGCACCGTCACCGAAGGGTCCAGCAACTGCACGGTCGGAGGGCGACTGAGCAGGGAGTCCTAGCCAGGTCTGACTCCCTTGACTTACAGAACAAGCACCGCTGAAGAGGGCCCCGCCGTCCAGAAAGGCACCGCTGAAGAGGGCCCCGCCGTCCAGAAAGGCACCGCTGAAGAGGGCCCCGCCGTCCAGAAAGGCACCGCTGAACAGGGCCCCGCCGTGCAGAAAGGCACCGCTGAAGAGGGCCCCGCCGTCCAGAAAGGCACCGCTGAACAGGGCCCCGCCGTGCAGAAAGGCACCGCTGAAGAGGGCCCCGCCGTCCAGAAAGGCACCGCTGAACAGGGCCCCGCCGTGCAGAAAGGCACCGCTGAAGAGGGCCCCGCCGTGCAGAAAGGCACCGCTGAACAGGGCCCCGCCATGCAGAAAGGCACCGCTGAACAGGGCCCCGCCGTCCAAAAAGGCACCGCTGAAGAGGGCCCCGCCATCCAGAAAGGCACCGCTGAACAGGGCCCCGCCGTGCAGAATGGCACCGCTGAACAGGGCCCCGCCAAGACAGGCACCGCCCCGCTGGGCCCTTCGTCTCAAGCACCGCTCCGCTGGGCCCCGCCGTCTCAAGCACCGCTCCGCTGGGCCCGCCGTCTCAAGCACTGCCCCGCTGGGCCCTTCGTCTCAAGCACCGCCCCGCTGGGCTCCGCCGTCTCAAGCACCGCTCCGCTGGGCCCCGCTGTCTCAAGCACTGCCCCGCTGGGCCCCGCCGTCTCAAGCACCGCTCCGCTGGGCCCCGCCGTCTCAAGCACTGCCCCGCTGGGCCCTTCGTCTCAAGCACCGCTCCGCTGGGCCCCGCCGTCTCAACCACCGCTCCGCTGGGCCCCGCCGTCTCAAGCACCGCTCCGCTGGGCCCCGCCGTCTCAAGCACCGCTCCGCTGGGCCCCGCCGTCTCAGGCACCGCTCCGCTGGGCCCCGCCGTCTCAAGCACCGCCCCGCTGGGCCCTTCATCTCAAGCACCGCTCCGCTGGGCCCCGCCGTCTCAAGCACCGCCCCCCTGGGCCCCGCCATCTCAAGCACCGCTCCGCTGGGCCCCGCCGTCTCAAGCACCGCCCCGCTGGGCCCTTTGTCTCAAGCACCGCTCCGCTGGGCCCCGCCGTCTCAAGCACCGCTCCGCTGGGCCCCGCCGTCTCAAGCACCGCTCCGCTGGGCCCCGCCGGGCCCTGCCGTCTCAAGCACCGCCCCTCTGGGACCTTCGTCTCAAGCACCGCTCCGCTGGGCCCCGCCGTCTCAAGCACCGCTCCGCTGGGCCCCGCCGTCTCAGGCACCGCTGGCCCAATGACAGTGCCGGTTCTGTGTCGAGCTACTGTTCACGCTGCACTCGGGCCACCCTGCCTCCTCCATTGCCTGTGGAGACTGTTATCCACTTGATAGACTGTGGCTTTGCACTCCCCAGGATGGCACAGTGGGCAACCCTCCCACTGTAGAGACTTGAGAGACTGTGGCTTTGCACTCCCCAGGATGGCACAGTGGGCAACCCTCCCACTGTAGAGACTTGTGAGACTGTGGCTTTGCACTCCCCAGGATGGCACAGTGGGCAACCCTCCCACTGTAGAGACTTGAGAGACTGTGGCTTTGCACTCCCCAGGATGGCACAGTGGGCAACCCTCCCACTGTAGAGACTTGTGAGACTGTGGCTTTGCACTCCCCAGGATGGTACAGTGGGCATGGAGGCCCCTCGTGGATGTGGCGTCGTGGACTCATGTGGCTGTGGTGCTCCCCCTTCCCTTCCCCCTGAGGTGCCTGTAGTTTTATCATCTGATGCCCCTGCAGTGTTCTCTCCAACGGATTCAGGTCTCCTGTGTGGGCTTTGCCCATGTGTTGATACACTTTGGCCCACGGACAGTTGATATTTCAGTGACTGTGCTGGACTTATTGCCTCTATTTATTGGTTAAGCAATGTTTAAACTTGAATTTTTTATTTTTCATTTTCAAATTTTACCATGACTTCAATGAACCTATTTTATACATAAATTTAGTTTGTCACTTTAATTATATCTTTTCATTATTCCGGGGGGTTTGGGTGGTGTCACTTTGACTTGGTGCTCTGCATTGGTGTGTAGATAGTTGGGGGGTGGGTGTATTGCGTATGTGTGTGCCCGTAACCCTTCCTCCTCCCCCCTCCCCTGTGTCGTAGGTGCGGTACTCACCGTTGTCGCCTGCGCCGGACTTCGTACTCGTGGTAGATGAGCAGGTAGACGAGAGCAGGTAGGATGTTCAATTCGGGCTCCATGCTGTCCTCTGTCCTCGTGGAGTGTATAGAGGTGAGCGTTTTCCCGTTCGTAGTCTGTTTCCGCCGTGTTTTTATCGGCGGGGCTCCCGCCCCGGAAAAGGTGGCGGATTGGTGAGTTGTGATAGGGTGGGCGGTACATTCTCTGCCGCCTGCCTGTTGGCGGTGACCGCCGCGCTGTTTGTCTGTCCCGCCGTGGCGGTCGGAGTGTTAATGTGGCGGGCTCTGTTGGCGGTTCCCGCCAGAGTCAGAATTCCATTTTTTGGACCGCCAGCCTGTTGGCGGGTTGGCTGCCGCTTTATCACCGACCGCCAGGGTCAGAATGACCCCCAATATTCTTTAAAACTCAAGCATGCAGAGTTCTTCAGTGTCATATTCAGGAAAATATATTTTTCTTCTAAGATCGAACTAGATTAAATACTTAGATTTAGTCATTTTGAATGTCAAACAGCTCAGTAATTGGTGTTGAATACTAACAAATCCTAATGAAATTCTCAAACTCCTCAATCCTAATTTTACAGCAAGTGGTACATTTCAGTTCCTGAGAATTATATGGTTTGAGGTGAAAAAGTATGCCAGTGACCTATGCACAGAAAAATACGAAATGGTGACTCCTCGCCTCATTTGGAAGATATCACCTGCCTCCCAATGTCACACATGCTGGCCTTTCCACTTCACTCAACTGCACTATAAATTAAATCTCCGCCTCTAAGTCAACTCAAATTAGACCCCCTATACAGCCCAGGAATCAATTCAAATGGATGTCCCTCTTGGCTGACTACTTAGTGGCTCTCATCCATTCCAAGTTTGGTATTGTGTGGCCATTTCTTGGTAACGGCAGATAGAACCAACACAGAAAGAAATGTGTGTGCATTTTAATTGCACTTTAGATGAGGTCAGCCAGAATATATAAATCACAGTCAAAATGGGTATAAATGTTTTAAATAAAAATAATTTATTTCAGGAGAGGTTAACAATTTTCTGTGAAATATATTTTGATAGGACTTGTATATCAAAGGTTATTGATCTATAGTCACAATACATGTTATACAATGTAACTATGTGCACACCAAAGGGCTGTTTGAACAGCAATCTATACACTAAAAGCAGGTGGGGCAAATATATCTTTCAATCCTACTTTTCACATCTGGACACTGACCAACTGTGTATGGATCCAGCACACAGGGAGTTGACTCATCAGAGTGACAGTTAAAACATTTGAAAACAACAGTGTTTATCCCTCTATAAACAACATATTTGGAAGGGCCTGTTTGATGTGCCATGGCCACTGCAGAGATCAAAACACAAGATATTGTATAAAAGGGAGGCAGTGATGGTAAGAAATAGATTTTTCTTCCAGGTTGGACTGCTGTACAATTAGACAGCTTTCTACTTATAATAGAGCTGTAGCTAAAGGGTTGGGTAATTCACATCTCTACAACAACTTGTTTCTACTTAGCACATTCCAAATGATACAAATAGTTGGTGCTACTATTAGATAAATGTATGATAGTCACTTACCCAATCTTGGAAGGGTAAAAGGCCAAGTTGACCTTTCTGGGAAACCCGCTAGTGATCTGCAGATAACTCTAGATGTCATGGATGGATACAGAACTCATTGAGTCTTCCTGGCAGTTCCAAAATCAAGAGGACTTACTGGGTGTACTACCACTATTGAAAATACAAGAATCAGTGTGCCAGTACATTGAAGATATGACAATTGAAATAACTACAACTAAAGATTCCAGGAACTGAATGGGGTCTGAGACCCTACCTCTCGAGTGACAGCATGAAGAACTTGCCAAGTGACATACTAGCATGCGCCACATACAGTACAGAACACTGCAACATTGCCGTCTTAGACCAACCAATCTCCTACTTTACTAACAAAAGCAACACTATCAACCCCTTCTTCATTTAGAAGACATAGAAAAGTTGACAACATATTGACAGCACATAGTCCCCATTCCTTCCACTGCCTATACCACCAGGCACCTTCCTGTATGTTCATTGTTCATGCTCTTCTTGCTCAGAGACATTACCAACATCCCCAACTCTCTAAAAGCCATGTATGAATATGGTGTTCTACCCATTGTTCATCAAAATCCTCCCCCAGAGCATTGTTCTGTAGGCTCTCAAAACTAGCCAGATTGTCCCATTCCTAATGAACACCACCTTAGAACCTTAAAGCACCAACTACCGTTCCTCAGCACAATGTTTCCCCTCAAACCATCATTAATGCTTGAGAACATCCTAAAACACTGAAACTGTCACTATACAAGTAACAGACTATGCTTTACTGATCACAGAGAAGAATGGCCATCACCTCTTGATAGTTTTGGTCCTCTCTTTGACATCGCTGCCCACTTTCCTCGCATTCACACCCTGATGTCTAAGTGGGCATTTACCAGGAATGTCCTCTACTGATTTTCCTCTTGTTTAACTGCCACTAACTCATCCAGATGAGTTACTCAGGGTTCCATCATGACCCCTACATTGTTCAGCCTCTACATGTAATCCAAGCAACCTACTCGCCAGCAACAACAGCAACAAAACAATTCATCAATTTCACGGCCATCTTGATAGAATTCTAATGGTTTCACTTACACGACTGTATTTTATGTCTACAAGAGCAGCTGAATCATCTACATGACCACCATAATTGGTGCCCCTTCCCATCTGTTCTTGCAAACTAACTATCTCCAGTATACAACACACCCACAGCCAAGACACCACACCACACTAGAGAAAAAGAACTTCAAGAAAGAAAATAAAACAGGAAACAAACCTTCTCAATTTATGCACCACGGTTCAGAAACAAGGTTCCTGTAATCATCAGAACTGCTCCATTCTTCCTATGTTTCAGAAAAGTGCCATGAAGTCACTTTTTCGAAGAACATAACATTTCATTTTATAAAGCTCTTAAATATTTACTGATTATGGTAGCACCCTTCCTCTTAACGCTGTAAACATGAAGGACAGTAACCTTGCCTATACACTAATTGCTGACTCGTTCCTTATCGTTCAGTTTTTACCTATTGACAACTATTTAAAGGGGAGTCCTTTGGCTTTGGATAGCCCATGCCTAAGTGATGAAGCAACATTACAAGACGTCTTTGAAACATATGGTGGCCGCTCCTGGCTGCAGTCTGGCTGCCATTCAGCCCACTGGCTTCACCCAAATGGCAGGTGACACAAATTGTCTAAAATGTGCTGCGCCACTGATAAAAACCAACCTACATGACATTTTCCCACCAAAAAACCGTTTTCAGTAAACTACACAGAGATTGTATACTGTCCCTTGGAACATGTATTGCCAAAATCCCAAATTGGGGTATAGATTTTATTTTCCTAAATCGTGCCAGGCACCCCAAAAACGCTGTCAGCACAAGTTTTGAGATTCACATTTTCTTGGTATATGAATGGGTATCAAAAGTATTTAGGGCCTAATTTAAAGTTCTTATTACAAATGCCAAAGAATGTAATGCCCTTATAAAACAGTGACCAATCTGGAAATGTTATTTGATCAAATACATACTATAAAAGACACTCTGCAACGACTGTATGCCTGTTGTTTAGATAGCCAGCACACAATTTACATTATTTATAACTTTATTTCAAACTTCTGGTCCACTGCATCATTGTCATTGCGCCTGTTGTCAAGTTCATTCAGAATACACAATTTAGTTTCAATGTAACTACAAGAAACGCAATGGCTTGCCCATCTATCATTCCAAATTAAGGCTCCCACTTCTGTTAAGTAAAAATCACAGAAACTGCAGCTTACCCTGTGCATTTAAACTATGACCTTGGATTGAATCATCAAACATTGTCTCTGCCATTGTCAGCACATAGCTGTTATAGCACACCAAAAACTACATGATACATTGTGGTGGGCCAGGCACGCTATAACTGCCATCACAATAAGAGAAGACCCAGAATATATAAGAGATTGTTGAGAAAAGTTTGCTTTTACAAGGGTTGAGCCGAGTTATCACGCGCAGTTTCAGCACTAACCTAAACTGGTGATTGGCAATTCACACACAGCTGTTTAGTTTATTGAAAATGGTTGAGATCCTTATATAAGATGCTTCACATCCAATGTAGTTTAATATTCTACTCTGTTGTGCTTCACCAAGCTGTCAGCCTTTTCTTACCGGGTTTGTACAATTCTAACAGGGGCTTAAAAACAACCTCGTCATAAACTGAATCTTGACATGGGATTTTAGGGATGACCCAGAATTCTGTAACTGGGCCGCTAAATGGTTTCTCTTGTTTTTGTACCAAACGTTTGTCATTAAATCATACTTGTTAAATCTGTATGGGTATGATTGTTGTTATTCCTTGATAATAGGTAGAAGATAGTTTGGCACATTAAGGCCCGATTCACAGTATACCAGAACGGGAAGTGACATCTACTGCCCCCAGTAAATACGGAAAGGCTCAGGTTTTGGTATTTACCTTCTATTCCAAGTTCCAGTATTTATTATACCAGTATTGCCATGTTTTGCCTCCTTGTGGCACATTTTCTCCCCATTACATTTCGCTAGATTTCACTCATCCAAATCTGTTAAAGGAAAACAGTGGGCGCTATAATACTCACACAAGTCAGAATTTCAATTTATTTGAAAGCCCTGTTTGTACAGGGGCTGAGAATTTTTTGGCTTTATTGGCTTCTTACATAAGTACCACTGAACCACATACCCAGGGGTCCCAAGCTTTTTAGAACCACTCTTTAGAAAGACAGACGTTTGCAACTCAACAAACTTTAACGGACATAAGGCGGAGGTCATTTTTTAATGCAACAGCAAAGTATACATGCTTTCAAAATGCTATGGATACCCAAAATAACTTACTGCTTACAATTGCTTACGTTCCTCTCCTTAAAGCAATGCTTGTTCTTGAATTTTATGACCTTGACCACGCCCTTCAATATGTCTTTATCGACTGTGACCAAGATATCAATCTGTAACTAAAAGCGGCAGATGGTGAACTATACTGGAGCTGGAACACTTTCCAGAGTGGGGTGCCGGACTGTGGCAACTGTATATTTATGCTGCAGTTTTATACAGCATGATTAGGGCCTAGAGGCACCGCAATACTATACATAAGCACCAGACTACATTATATAAGGCCAGATTCATTCTATTTTAAGCACAGGAGATTAAGGGCCAGATGTATCAAGCAATTTTGCATTTGCAAACACGGTGCGAATCACACAATTCAGCCATTTGTGAATGCAAAAATGCCTTTCAAGATGTATGAAAGACATTCGCTGTGCAATTTTAACCTCTTTAGTGCGGGCGTTGGCCACTGGCCGACACCCACACTACCTCCCTGGTGCGGGTCACGACCAGTGGCCGACACCAGGGAGGGGGTTAATAAATCCTCGGGTGGTTTGCACCCGAGGATTATTATTATCATTTTTTGATCCCTGGGAGACACGGAAACTCTTCCGTGTCTCCACCCGCCCCCCACCCACCCCTTTGTGACATCAGCGCGCCGTTAGGACAATGGCGCAGACTTTGGGAGTGATTTTTCAGTCGGAGGAGTCCCATTCAATAACTCCTCTTCCAGTACATTATGAGGGAGGTGATGAGGACAGTCCTGCTGTCCCTTCACAAGCAATCTGTGCAACTGGGTAATAGTGGGTTAGCCCAACCCAGAGAGCAGGTGAATGTGGCGGCAAGCAGAGAGAGAGAGAGTGCTCTCTTGGGAGCTCCCCAATTTAGTTCAGCCCTAAATTCCATCGCCCAAATCGTATTGTAGAGACATCAAAATTATCTATCGCAAAACAAACTGGCTTTGTAAGGCAGGCACCTGTGTTTTTGGTCCTGGGTTCGGGCGGCCATATAGAAAAACAAACTAAACCCCAAAGTTTTCTTACCCAGAATACCCTGCAAAGCTGAAATGTTGGATAAAAACTCTATTTTTCTTGCATTTCTTTCACACAAGCTACAGGAATACGCTGGGATCCACAAAATTCCCACCACCCAGTGATTCCTCACCTGTCCTGATAAAAACACTACCCCACTTGAGTGCCTACACCTAGTACCTGCGTCAGGAATGGATCACCCCAGGGTCAACAGCTGCCTCATGTGAGGACCAACATTGACCGTTGTGTGATCTATTCCTGTCGCGGGCATCAGGCCTACCCACACAAGTGAGGTACCATTTTTATCGGGAGACTTGGGGGAACGCTGGGTGGAAGGAACTTTGTGGCTCCTCTCCGATTCCAGAACTTTCTGTCACCGAAATGAGAGGAAAAAGTGTTTTTTGGGCCAAATTTTGATGTTTGCAAAGGATTCTGGGTAACAGAACCTGGTCAGAGCCCCACAAGTCACCCCATCTTGGATTCCCCTGGGTTTATAGTTTTCAAAAATGCGCTGGTTTGCTAGGTTTCCCCAGGTGTCGGCTGAGCTAGAGGCCAAAATCCACAGGTAGGCACTGTTTTCAATGAAAAAATGTGATGTGTCCACGTTGTGTTTTGGGGCATTTTCTTGTCGTGGGCGCTAGGCCTACCCACACAAGTGAGGTATAATTTTTATCGGGAGACTTGGGGGAACGCTGGGTGGAAGGAAATTTGTGGCTCCTCTCAGATTCCAGAACTTTCTGTCACCGAAATGTGAGGAAAACATGTTTGTTTAGCCACATTTTGAGGTTTGCAAAGGATTCTGGGTAACAGAACCTGGTCAGAGCCCCACAAGTCACCCCATCTTGGATTCCCGTAGGTCTCTAGTTTTAAAAAATGCACAGGTTTGGTAGGTTTCCCTAGGTGCCGGCTGAGCTAGAGGCCAAAATCTACAGGTAGGCACTTTGCAAAAAACAGCTCTGTTTTCTGTCAAAAAATGGGATGTGTCCACGTTGTGTTTTGGAGCATTTCCCGTCACGGGCGCTAGGCCTACCCACACAAGTGAGGTATCATTTTTATCGGGAGACTTGGGGGAACGCTGGGTGGAAGGAAATTTGTGGCTCCTCTCAAATTCCAGAACTTTCTGTCACCGAAATGTGAGGAAAACGTGTTTTTTTAGCCACATTTTGAGGTTTGCAAAGGATTCTGGGTAACAGAACCTGGTCAGAGCCCCACAAGTCACCCCATCTTGGATTCCCCTAGGTCTCTAGTTTTAAAAAATGCACAGGTTTGGTAGGTTTCCCTAGGTGCCGGCTGAGCTAGAGGCCACAATCTACAGGTAGGCACTTTTAAAAAAACAGCTCTGTTTTCTGTCAAAAAATGGGATGTGTCCACTTTGTGTTTTGGGGCATTTCCCGTCGCGGGCGCTAGGCCTACCCACACAAGTGAGGTAACATTTTTATCGGGAGACTTGGGGTAACGCTGGGTGGAAGGAAATTTGTGGCTCCTCTCAGATTCCAGAACTTTCTGTCACCGAAATGTGAGGAAAATGTGTTTTTTTAGCCACATTTTGAGGTTTGCAAAGGATTCTGGGTAACAGAACCTGGTCAGAGCCCCACAAGTCACTCCATCTTGGATTCCCCTAGGTCTCTAGTTTTCAAAAATGCACAGGTTTGGTAGGTTTCCCTAGGTGCCGGCTGAGCTAGAGGCCAAAATCTACAGGTAGGCACTTTGCAAAAACAGCTCTGTTTTCTGTCAAAAAATGGGATGTGTCCACGTGGTGTTTGGGGCATTTCCCGTCACGGGCGCTAGGCCTACCCACACAAGTGAGGTATCATTTTTATCGGGAGACTTGGGGGAACGCTGGGTGGAAGGAAATTTGTGGCTCCTCTAAGATTCCAGAACTTTCTGTCACCGAAATGTGAGGAAAATGTGTTTTTTTAGCCACATTTTGAGGTTTGCAAAGGATTCTGGGTAACAGAACCTGGTCAGAGCCCCACAAGTCACCCCATCTTGGAATCCCCTAGGTCTCTAGTTTTCAAAAATTCACAGGTTTGGTAGGTTTCCCTAGGTGCCGGCTGAGCTAGAGGCCAAAATCTACAGGTAGGCACTTTGCAAAAAACAGCTCTGTTTTCTGTCAAAAAATGGGATGTGTCCACGTTGTGTTTTGGGGCATTTCCTGTTGCGGGCGCTAGGCCTACCCACACAAGTGAGGTATCATTTTTATCGGGAGTCTTAGGGGAACATAGAATAGCAAAAGAAGTGTTATTGCCCCTTATCTTTCTCTACATTTTTTCCTTCCAAATATAAGAGAGTGTGTAAAAAAGACATCTATTTGAGAAATGCCCTGTAATTCACATGCTAGTATGGGCACCCCGGAATTCAGAGATGTGCAAATAACCACTGCTCCTCAAAACCTTATCTTGAGCCCATTTTGGAAATGCAAAGGTTTTCTTGATACCTATTTTTCACTCTTCGTATTTCAGCAAATAAATTGATGTATACCCAGTATAGAATGAAAACCAACTGCAGGGTGCAGCTCATTTATTGGCTCTGGGTACATAGGGTTCTTGATAAACCTACAAGCCCTTTATATCCCCGCAACCAGAAGTGTCTAGCAGACATAACGGTATATTGCTTTCAAAAATCTGACATCGCAGGAAAAATTTACAGAGTAAAACAAAGAAAAATGGCAGTTGTTTTCAGCTCAATTTCAATTTTTATTTTTTATTTCAGCTGTTATTTTCTGTAGGAAAACCTTGTAGGATCTACACAAATGACTCCTTACTGAATTCAGAATTTTGTCTAGTTTTCAGAAATGTTTAGCTTTCTGGGATCCAGCATTGGTTTCACACCGATTCCTGTCACTAACTGGAAAGAGGCTGAAAGCACCAAAAATAGTAAAAATGGGGTATGTCCCAGTAAAATGCCCAATTTATGGTGAAAAATGTGTTTTTCTAATTCAAGTCTGCCCGTTCCTGAAAGGTGGGAAGATGGTGATTTTAGCACCAGAAACCCTTTGTTGATGCCATTTTCAGGGAAAAAACCACAAGCCTTCTTCGGCAGCCCTTTTTTCCCATTTTTTTGGAAAAAACGAAATTTTCACTGTATTTTGGCTAATTTCTTGGTCTCCTCCAGGGGAAACCACAAACTCTGGGTACCATTGGAATCCCTAGGATGTTGGAAAAAAAGGACGCAAATTTGGAGTGGATAGCTTATGTGGCCAAAAAGTTATGAAGGCCTAAGCGCAAACTACCCCAAATAGCCAAAAAAGGGCTCAGCACTGGGGGGGGGGGAACGGCCCAGCAGCTAAGCGGTTAAGGAATAAAGGCTAAAATAGCGATTCCTTAAAATTGTGACTCCATTTAGAGAATTGCAAATTGTGATTCTCTAAATAGAAAATCACAAATAGGGAATTCCTATTTGTGATTTCCAAAGCACATGTATCAAGCATTTCCCAAATGCAAACTGGGCATTTACGAAATGCAATTACTACCAAATCCAATTTGGCGGTAAGCGTGTGCAAATTTTTAAAATGCATTAGAAATGCATTTTAAAAAATGACATGTAGTGCACACATGTCCCTAGGCTATGTGTGTGCTTCACATGTCCGCAAATATTTTTTCTGACTGGAATTCTCAAATTGGAAAATACGAAACCATTTGCACTTATGGGCCAACAGGCCCATAGGGATGAATGGAGTCCCATCTCTAATTGCGATTCGGTAATAGCGATTGCAAATTTTATGAAATCACTATCACCAAATCGCAAATTTCATACATCCCATTTTGCATTTTTAAAATAGGAATTTCTTAAAATTCGCTATTTAAGAAATGCAAAACGGATATTTGATCCATCTGGCCCTTAGGGCCTTATTACGACATTGGCAGCCCAAAGACCGCCAATGCCGCAGTGCCAGGCGGACCGCTGCACTCCAGGTGGTCCAATTGACACATTACGGCCCTGGCGGTCAGACCGCTGTCCCCGCCAGGAACATGGCTCTCGACAGGCTGACGGCAGTGCTTAATTTATAAATAAAAACGTGCCGTGGCCAATGCTTTCCTCTAAAACTGGCTGCTGTTGCAATTAAATGTGCGAGCACGAATACTGAGGCAGTATGATCCTGAAGCCCTCTCAGGCCTCTTTAATCCATTTACATCCACTCCCTGTCCCTTCAGCTCATTCTTGCAGCTTTCTGCTTTCTCCCTTTGTGATGCTTTTTTGTTTTTTTCTTCCTCCGTCTATCCAATATGTGTCTGTTGCTCACAGTAAATGATTGAGGCAGAAAAATAAGTGCTGGTGCCCCGCACCGAAATTAAGTATTGGCTGACGGCAGTTGGACTCTTGCTCAGCCATGGTGGCGCTTAGTTCAGAACCACCTGGCATTGCGGTGGGTGTTTTCATGCAACACCAATGGGTTTTGACACATTCTCAGATTTACAAGAATCTGTAAACCTGGGCAACTGCAACAAGGAGAAATAAAGATAATTCTCCTCATTGTTTCCTCTTTCTATGTGTGATGCATTCAGCAGCACACATAGAAAGAGGAAAATTCCTCCAAGGACACAAAAACAATCCTATCTACAACACAGACACCCTTGCACCATGCTGCCCACTAGGCAGCAATTTGTGCGTCAGTGCAGGGGGAAGGGACAGAAATGCACTGTATCTTATAAATATTGTGTATTTCTGCCTTTCCCCTGTGGTGCAGGGCAGGGAAGCAAGGTCACTTGGTTAGCTGCCTTGTGCCACTGGGATTGTATATATGCCCCTTAGTCTCTCTAGCATGCACATTTAAGTCTAACCTTATGATTGAGGATTGCTATCTTAGGCAAAAGAAATCACAGTGCGAGGGTTAGAATGCATGTGAACTTTTGCATAAATGTTCTTCTCTCTTCACATTGAAAGCATTTTTCCAAGCGAAATAATCAGTTTCTTTGTTTGACGTGACAAATGGTAGTGTTTGGGGCTGCTTACCAGGCCTGAGCCATGAACCAAATAGAACTTGCATGACTGGGCCTTTGGCAGACTTTTGGACCATAAGAGGGACTGGGTCACAAAGCTTTGCTCGGAATGTGGCCTCATTTGACCTTGGATTGGGGGAGGGGTTCAAATCTGGATCATTTAAAGAATGTGTAGTTTCTGCTATTCATACCTCACTCATGGGGCATACATGCACACCAGGAGTCAATATCTGTACTGTTGAAAGGAAACGTGTGGCTCCTGTTCATGTCACTTTGATTGTTTCTTTGAACTGTGATGTCACCAATGCAGAGCCATTTGACTAGTGTGTTAGTATCTCAGCCCTCTGCATGTTATCAGGTGAATTGCTGAGTCTTTTGTAATTTTTTTTGACTAGATGCAGAAATTGTGTACCTCTGGAACTCTGAATAGGATGACATTATGTAAATGCCTACATATTGTTTAGGACACTGGACAACTCTCACCTCCAACATAATGCAGCTAGACCATAATGGTCTCAGAATGCAGGTCTGAGCAGGGCCTTCCAACTAAAAATGAGGACCTGAAACATGTCTGCAATAGTAATTTTGACAGTTCTGCTCTTGTCGGTGTCATTTCCTAGAGCACAATCAAAGTGATTAAAGGCAGATTGGTTCTTTCAAAAGTCCCTAGGGTACCCTAAGGCCCGGACACATAAAGAAGAATTCTCGCAAGAATTGTTTACCAGGACATACATTTAGACCTATTTACTGTAGTTTACATGCCTTTGTTGCTTCATGTAGGTTTGTGCCCCTGACACGTATGGGGGAAGACTGTCCGGTATACACCCTAGTCATTTAACCATCCCTTAAGGGGATAAGTGCTGCTGTAATTTCTTGGTAGCTCACAATTGGTTTACACTCAGGTTTATTAACAGAGACCCAATTCCAGGAGTTGGGTCTTTGTCACTTCTGGGTGTACTCAATATAGCATAAATATACCTCAACTATCCATGTGCTATGCACACCATGACAGTCTCATCTTTAGGATACTGACCAGTTCTTAAATTGTAGGTATGCGCAGGCATGTCTATTCTAACACACTCTGCAGGATCGCATGCTTATTCACAGTGATGATTGCCACATCATGTTTGGAGTATAGCTCTGACCCTCACACGCCTTACTCAACACCACTTATAGAGGCCAAACTACATCCAATACCCTATCATTCATTCACTTCACCACATAGTGGAATGTATACGTAGTTGGTGGGCAGATGGAAAAAGCGAGGGAGAAAAAGAGAGAGGGGAGAAGAATACACAGAGGGAAGAGAAATATGCCATCACAAAAGGTCAGAGAGACAACAATTTCCAAGGGAGCGATGTCAGAGCTTAATTGGAGCAGGTGGTTTCCGGTGCTCGGCACTAGCAGTTATGTCAATCTGCCACATGGTGGCGTTTCGTCTAATTTAGAGATGACCACAACAACACTTGCCTAATAATCCAATATGCATTAAAAATGACTAATACCTGCCGCCCAAGCCATTCTCATAGCTTTGGGGGCCTGGAATAGTGTGAACAGTCATATCTGTAGGAGTATAATGGTTAGTAGTTGTGCTGGTACGGTCATTGGCAGTGCTGGCTGGGGCAGTGGGTGGTGCAAGCGGTAGTGGCCTCCTGACAAAGGTCCTGGCACT
The DNA here is from genome assembly GCF_031143425.1 of Pleurodeles waltl. Lineage (NCBI taxonomy): Eukaryota > Metazoa > Chordata > Amphibia > Caudata > Salamandridae > Pleurodeles > Pleurodeles waltl. Next base: position 920,805,630 of record NC_090442.1, on the reverse strand, counting down.
TTTAAAAAATGTTTTTTAAAGAATGAGCACTTAGAGATAGTATGATAATTACATTTATAACACACAATCTAATCCCCAAAGAGCTCCCTTTGCTGGATCTTTTGTCAACCATCGAAAGGTCAGATATACACAAATGCATAAGAATAATAAAAACTCGATAAGCCAAGTTTTAATTGCCTTCCTAAAAGATGAAATATTTAGAATTATTCGCAGATATTGTGGTAAAGCATTCCAATGAAACGCTGTGAGGTGAAAAAAAGAGCACCAACTCATGTTTTCGCTCGTAGGACACGTGGTTTAAAAGGTCCTGATTTGCTGATCGTGAAGCCCACCAGGGCAGATAACATTGAGTTCTGTTTTTCAGATAGTAGGATGAAAGCTCAGCCTTTGGGATGTTTGAAAAGCAGACCAGTGCTTCATTCGGGTTGGCACTCATATCTATATCAAAATAATAATTAATGAAGCGGAATGTAAGAATCATATTAGCTTACTAAGATTACTTTTTTTACTTGCAAGGCAATATCTATTTTGACTAATTTTGCCTCCACGCAATACTGCATAGTTATTGTACTACTTATGGTCTGTGTGACTGTATGACATTTCTACTAATAGCCCTTTCCCAAGAAAACAAAAACAACACAAATTCATAAAGGCATGCATTGGTAAAATGAATGGACCTGGGTTTCATATGACAACATAATCAAACACAGGCATGGGGAAATAATATTTCCAATGGGTTAGAAAATTAAAGTCAGACTTGTTGTCTTGGCAGATGCTTGGTGGTGGTGGTAAGGTGGTTTGTGATGTGGTACTGATGGTGAAATTGATGATGATGTTGGTCGTAGTATTAGTGTTATTCATCCTATTGGTGGTGATTTCGGTGGTGGCATTGGAGATATTGCTTCTCATAGAGTCTAGTGTTGGTGGTTGTAGTGTGGTGTTTTAGGAGTGACAAACAAAAAAGTGACATCAGGGTAGAGTTTACACTAAACATATTCAGAAACATCTGTTGATTTCAGAACAAAATGCATAAATGAGATACACACTAAAGGAGGAAAAAATGTTATGGTTTAGTGTATTATTTAAATGTATAACAGTTGTAATGCAAGCACTCCAACGGAGCAAGAATAATACACCAAACAGTGAACACCATGAAACAGAGACACAAATATTCCTGTGGGATGACCCAAGAGTTAAATGGCAATGTCTCAAGCCAAAGGCTGAAGGAGGCTGATTTCACCTGAACCCTTCACTTTGATATTAAAAATAAACTTTGTGAGACCCTACAAGGAGAGTTATTCATTCTTCATACCTGCAAATAGCATCTCACATTTTCTTATTCCCATACAACCTCTATAAAATGTTCACAGATCTACAGACCAGCTCAGCCCATTACCTTTCTTCATTCTCCCTTCACCCATACATGTCTTATGTATTTCATAACTCTTTAGTCCAGACCACTAGCCCTCCATAGTAAGCTCCAACACTGAGCTTACTGAAATACCAGACACAGGGCTGCCAATGTACATGAATCTGGAACTTAAGAAGCCAGCTCCGTAGTCAATGTTCAATATCAAAGCATTTGTGTTGAGATTGTTTCACACTCTCAGTGCAGTACCGTGGAAGAGGATAGTATGCCCACCTGACTCACGCCCACCCGCAGGCAATAAATGAGTGCTGGCCCTATGGGAGTGGTAAGGAGGTATTCTCAGCAGTGGAGGAAGTGGGGAAACATGACAAACAATAGATACAATTTTGGCACAGATGGGAAAGAACACTGTCATCCCAATTTACGGCTATTTGGTTGCCACCATTTTCTGACAAACTGAACTAAATGTGCTTTGTTATTCAGTAAACTTCCCTAACTCTGGGTTGGCAAGGAGAGCTGAGTGGTTTGACAAACTGAGCTAAATGTGCTTTTTTATTCAGTAAACCCCACTGACCGTGGGTTGACAAGGAAAGCTGGGGTAACAGTTTTGAAGAAAACAAGGCTGTACAAAGCACTAAAAAGAACATGGCAAACCAACATTTTATACTAAGAGCAAAAACAGCATTGCATGGTATCTAACAATAATATATGATAAGTGCAAACTCAGTCACGCTAACACATAGGCTCCTAAAAGTACCCAGGTAGATTGCGACAGGTTCCTGTTACGTCTTGTAGTTACGTAAACATAACATTCAGCAGCAGTTTGTTGTCAAGCACGTAGAGGCACCAACCCCATTTCCGCCCCTAGGGCAGGTCAGAAGAATGAAACTAATTTGTTCATGCTACAATTCTCTTTTTTCAATAATAACTAACGTGCCCACTCACTCATTCTTTCTGGCTTGGGCCTACTGCACACTGCTACTCACCCTAATTGGCTTGTTGTTCCCCACACCTGCCACCAGACCCAAAGTCAAGAGTATCTGCTAGGCTGATGACCTAGGTTATCAGCTCAGCAAAGACATAGCCTTGCGGACCAATCTCCAACCCCTGATGACGTGGGAGTTTAGTAAGCCCCAGGCGTTTCAGACTGAAGCTCAGTAGGGCTGGAACTTCACGTCAGTCAGGGAGTGGAGATCATGGTCACCTCGCCCTTTCCAAACTCGTCACAGGGAGGGGTGTATCTCACCCTGTGAAGAGCTGAAAAAGGATGGGGTAGAGGCTGCAGGAGGGATACAAAGCAATAGAGTCTGCACAGTTGATCATCATGACTTCCGAAGACACAGTGCACAGACCTAAGGTATCTGCTTCCCACTCTGTCTTCAGTATGCAAGGCCATTTCTGCTCCTGTGTTCCACTGTCAGCAGACTCGTGGAACGAAAGTGCACATAGCGCACTACAGGGTGCGTGTTTGTCAGACTAAGCAAAGGAGCCTAGCTGCCCTCCAGACGTCCCGACAGCCCCAACCATGAAATTTAAGCCGCTAACTCCTGCTGGTCTGAGGCGTATGATGTGCAACATATTTAACACACCTATGTGATTGTAATCCAGCCAGCAACAGAGCTCAGTATTTTACAGAGATCTTTCTGTACAGATAACTATTCCTACATCCAGCAGAGCTGATACAGCGTTTTATCCTTACAGGGACAGTTGCATGAATACCACTAACTTGGATTTTAAATCATTCTTATTTTTAATAGTTCTACGCACTTTCACAAAGGAGGCTCCAAGCAATGTTTAAATCAAGTTAATACCGTTTGAGGGGACTTTCTCTTTACAGTGACGTCACATGTTTCATCAGAATCCAGGCCACAGCTTTATCTCTGGTGATCGCAGAGGTCAGTATATTATACTTGTTTTAAATCATGAATAAAAAAACAGTCATGTATAAATTAACTTAAAATAGAGTAAAACGAATGTTCCCTGATAACGAGGATGAAGCTAACAAGCGTCTAGCTGTCAGACTCCTGCGCTTGAGGCAGTGCTGGACAAGCGATGGGCAGAATATGCATTTAAAGTCAGATGCTTGGCACTTAATCTGCCCCGTAGCCATTGCAGTGTAGTCTTTTATCTAGCCCTCGGCAAGTCTTTCCAAAGGTATGTTTTGTCGCTTCGCTGCAGCGTTGTATCAAAGCCCCACAAAGCCATATGCGGTATATGCCTCCCCCACCCCACCCGTTGAGGGCGCCATGTGGCCTATGTGTGGAAGCTTTGGTTGCCACCTTTCTCAGCAAAACTACTTGCCATTTGTTAACCTGTTTTGCTTGGAGGAGCCAAGAACTGACACCGAAAGTGTTGTGTATAAATTTATCAATATTCTTTTGTGATATAGCAAGTGCCCCTCTATTTTCTTTAATAATATTTAAGACATAATTTAGCTTTCAAATTCTTTAGTGGTTTTGTCTTGTTTTTTGCTTTAGGCATATATCATAAAAGCGGAAAAATAACAGATTTCAGCGATTTCCACTATTTTTCATTGGCATAAACCGGCAACATACCAGTCTGGTGACAACTCAAGAGAAGTGTCTCTGGCCCATTCCCTAGCAAGACCGCAGATGTCCTTCTCTGGGAAAACCTACAAATCGCCACTCCAAACTTGTGCCCTGGTATCCGTTGCCAAGAAGTTAAAGTACGAACACAATGGAATTGGTGAGAACTGTGCTACACAAAGCCATAATATAACCATATTTGTCAGCCTTTTGTGCCAGTCATCATGAGGGTGACAGCAGGTGAATACATGCCAATGAAGGCAAGATGTGCCCAAGGTCATGGAGCTGGTGTGAGAGATGACACAGCATGTATTATTTTTTTCATGCTAAAGCGTCTGACACACCTGAACTGAGTGGTAATGAAGGTCTTGGCTTCCTTGTCTGACGCATTCTAATGCAACTGGTCTGAATTCAGGTGGTTGAGGGCCGCACTCTGTTCCTCAGTAGAAAGTAGGGGCAGCAAATCAGCCTAACCACCAAAATTAAAGTGACCACCATTAGTGAATCAGAGAGACAAAAAAGTTGCCTACATTTGCAAATCAGGTCAGTCTTGAACTTTTACAGACATTGGTCCTCATTTTGAGTTTGGTGGGTGGCCTCTTCCCCAACCTCTTTAGGACGGAAATCCGCCAATCCGGTTTTCTGCCCACTCGTCCTACTACGAGTTTCCCACTGGGCCATTAACAGCGTTCACGCCAGCTGGCCCAGCGGGAAATAGGCCACAACATTGATGCCGGCTCGTTAGCAAGCCGGCAGCAAAACCCATCGCGCTTTTCACTGCCTGTGTTTCAGGCAGTGAAAAGTGTAACAGGGCTGTCAATAGGAGCCCCTGCACTGCCCATGTCAACTGCATGGGCAGTGCAGGGGCCCCCGGCACCCAGTCTCCACCAGCCTTTGCATGGCTTTGGGACCGCCATGCAAAAGCCAGTGGAGAGGGGACTCGTAATCCCCAGGGCAGCACTGCTTACAGTACTGCCCTGGCAAATTAAGACCACGCACATCGCCAAGCTGTTGACTGGAGGCAAACTGGTGAAGCCAGAGGTCAGACCGTGACAGCTCCACCAGGGTCATAATGTGGAGGCCGGACCACTGCTTTGGCAGTAGTCTGACCTCCACTGCGAGTCTAGCAGTCCCAGATACACCAGACTTGTAATGAGGGGCATAATGAATATGGGCCTCATTACGAGTTTGGCGGTCTGACTATCGGACCACCAAACTTGCGGGGAATGAGGCTGCTATCGTACAGGTGCCCTCACCCCCAGTCGTATTACTATGTTTCCAGTGGGCTGACCAGAAGAAACATTGTATTATGAAGGTTTCACAGGTCAGCCCGGCAGAAACAGTGCCACAGCATTATCCTCGGCTCCCTCGAATGCCATCGCACAACAGCACTCTCTGAATGGCCCTCAGCACTGGCTTTCTGCCAGCCTTTCGACTGCTGGAAAGAGGACTCATGATCAGCACGGCAGTGCTGCCATGGGCACCGCAGGGGCTGACCATGACTCTGATTGCCATTGGGATTTGTGGTCCCGGCAGTGGCAGTCAGGCTGCCAGGGTTGTGATCTGGTGGACAGACCCCCAGGAGTACACCGGTCCAACTGACACTGCGAGTTTGGTGGTCAAAAGACCACCAAACTCATTATGAGGCCGTAGGTGTTTTGCAAGGTATGGGAACATGCACCTGTGCTAGCTGCACACAATAAAATGTGATAATATAGGGGAAATCAAAAGTAAAAAAAAAAAAGGCCAGCATACTATCAAACAATCAATCAATCAGTATTTGTAAAGCGCGGCTACTCACCCGTGAGAGTCTCAAGGCCCACAAACAGCTAAACAACACCCTATCAAACTGCTCTGCTGGCACTACATGACCCTGAGTGGGGTGGTTGGGGGGGGTGGTGGATGATTTCCAAGACATAAGGAGCTTTGTCTCAGTCCTCACTCCTCACCTGAGTAGACATTGTGCACAGGGCCGGAGGTCTCAAGATGTCCCATTTCTGGTGAGAGTTGTTTATCAGAGTCACAATTTTATTGTTTGTTTTTTATGCTGCATACATTTGCAACCTGGGACTTGCAGTACTAAGTTTGTAATTACTGGTGGGAAAACTGCTTGGACCAAAATTGAAAGCATTATCAGACAGGGCTGGCTGAACATTGCAGGCCTGATATGAAACGTCCTGAGCTCTCCCTAGGGTGATGGTTTTAGTGGAGTCAATGGAGTGACACAATGTTTAAAGCGCATACCATCCCAACAGGGTATCCTTTGTGCTTTATTTTCACATCCTTGTGTTGCATGTTATATGTCCTTTGGTTACCCCGGCTCATCCTGACCCATTTATATCAGCTTTGGTTTGGAGCAGACAGCCTCAAAAGGGTGTATTATCCTTCAGTGATACCTCCACCTCTGGAATCTTCCTAGAACGTGATTATCCCCATTTCCTGCCCTTTTCTTTATCAATATTAGTATCCTGATTACTTCACAAAGGACACATTTGGGATCTCCAATTAAAACTTAAACCAGTTCCATGTCTTCATTTCATTTTCCACCCCTCTTGCCATTTTCTTTGTCAAGTTCTCTTTTACCCTGCCCACCTGCCTGCTCTTCCCTGTTTCATGTTCATCTCCCTTGATTCCATGTACTGCCCCTCCTTTTTATTCTATGCTGACAGCCTTTTACACACAAACACCAATATTATTAACACAAATGGAAGCATACAGGCACAAAAAAGACATATACTTGCAATGCACATATGTCTATTCACCAAAATGCAAGGTATAGTGTAAACAAATGCTGTGCTTCTTTAACGTGCCCCACCCAGCTCCACCACCCTCAAACTTCACTAGCTGCCACTGTTGAACTCATCGAATTACCATACAGGTTCCTGTTATGTCTGGTACTTGCCTAAATATAACACATTGAAATCATCAAATTACCAGACGCTTCTTTGAAATAATGCAGGTAGAAATATTGGGGAACTCAGCAAGCATCACTCTGGGATACATACAGTAAAGTGATCTCAGGGAAAGGGAGTTGGCAGAAAATTTAAATAACCCTCACTTTGACTAATGCAAATCATCTTGGCGATCTTAGTGTAGAATTTTTTGGTTACAGTTTTTAGCTATAGACCTTATCTAACACATCAGGCATCTGGCCAGTCAACATGTTTTGATCCTATAGGAACTTTATCTGGCCGTGGAAAATACATCTGCACACCTATTATAATGAATTCTATAAAAACACAAACTTGTGTGTTCAACATGATTAAAATCATATGGTAGCCATTTAATGGAACTGTTAACTATATATATATATATATATATATATTGACTGAAAAACCAAAGGGTACAGGGACGTTATAGCTAGGAAATATAATTTTTTTTTACACATAGAAATTCACACAAAAAACTGAAGGTTGCGGGGAGGTTATAGTTCGGCTCACAATTTAAACATACAAAACCATAGAAATTCACCAGTTATAGTTAGAGTTATCTGAAATAACTATATCTCATGCCCTAAGGTAACTATAACTCGGACCCCTGCAATGCACAGTTTTTTTGTCAAAAATGTTGCTGCAAATATTATATTGATAGTATCATTGATGTTATCAGAGATGTCATGAGTGCATGGCGAGGGCGCTGTCCTACTGCCACTTTCATAGTGGAATTACAATAACTTGATTTAAAATCACAAACTGCACTCTGATATTTCTGTGTAACTTTCCAAGCTATAATATGTGTGTATATATATATATGTATATATATATATATAAACTCTTCCGTGTTGTTGATCACCTAGAGAACAATAGGCTGCACAATTGCCAAAGGAAACTAGTTTGTGACTCAAAATGTTTTTTTCCTTATCCAATGGTACGCCTCTGTTCCGGGGCATAGTTACTAGTGGTGCCACCCATGCCTCTGTGGTGTTGTGACTGCGATGACCCTCTATGTGCTGAATTTGCCTGCACTAGCTCCTAAAACGAAAGCTCCAGTTCTGGCTCTCTGCATGCACAGAGATCACGGAAAGGCAGTGCAGTGTTGCATCATCAGTTTGATAATGTCAAACCCTGTTTCCCCGCTACAGTCTCCTAACAAGGCAGGCCTGCAAACATACAGTGCACAGGATTGTGCTATAAGCCTGTTTGTATTAGGCTTTAGTGAAAAGAATACTCAAAGAAATACTTTTCATAATAGCCATAACCCTTATTTTCTAATATTATATGGATAATGCACCTTTTGCGGTATATTATAAAGATATTGCAACTCACAGAGGAGGCCCATGGCAACATTGAGGAATGAGGCCAAAAGCAGAGTTCCTTTATAAGGCCATGGAATACCAAAGTGACTTGCAATATACTTAAAGTACGGCAGAGGTTAGTTTATTCCTTATAATACATGGTCACACCAGCACCCTTACCTCAAACTGCTTAAATCCTTGGTGTCTTTCTCTTTCATTGCAGTCATGAAGAATAAAAAGCAGAACCCGTACTGTGGAAGTTAACACACCAAAAAACAGTTGGTAGTTTTTGCCAAAATGTATTAGGATCACTTCATAGTTTCATAGAAGTCAGATTAAAAATGTTGTGGAACATGGAGGGATTCTATATTGCCTATAGTTAATGTGTAGGGTGAAAAAATAACAATGTTGTCATAAATAGCTCCTTTCTACTGAACAGCTGTTTAAATTATTTCTGCAATTATGCTCCAAGATCTCTGATTCACCCTTGCTGCTGGCTCTGACAGTAGGCATTGTGTAGTCAGAACTCAACTGTAAAACGTTATTTAAGTTGAGCGGGTACATCATTTCTTTATTACAGACTTGCTGTGTCAAAAGTCATGTGTAATAAGGAAATTAGAAATAGACTTTAATACGGAATTACTGGATCCAAGGAATTAAAATAACCTGTTTATAAGCATCTTCTGTAGAAGGTTTTTGTATGCAGTTAGTATTACCCAGTCTAGCCTACTAGTCATTTTATGCTGAGTGTCAAATCAGTGCTTAATCCCTTCACAGTTTTAAAAAGGTATTTAGTATTTTAATTCTACCATAAAACAATTATAAGAACAGAATGGAAAACGAACCTGGGCAGTGGTGTAATAAAAATTGTGATTCCCCCCCCTGCAAAGTACATGGAGGACCCCCCCTCCGAACTCACTCAAGAACTCTCAGGCCAGGGTACTGTGCTGAGGAGGCCCCTGGAGCTTGGGGCACCATCGCACTGCAGGGGCTCTGGGGGCCTTTGTTACACCACTCAACATGGAAGACGTGTAGAGTGAATGAACAAAGAGGTATGAGATGGAATCAAGGCTGTGCATACTTGGTATTCAGCAACCCCTGCAGTCGCCAGTGGATCCCCAAGAAAAACTCTGGGCCTTTACATTTATTATTTATTTTTTTCTTACAAATTTAGCACTGCATTGTAAAAGTCAACCAGGGTGGAGGGTCCATTTTGCTTGTTTGCGTCAGGGCCAGTGGCAGTCTTACTACACCACTGTATCAAGGTCCTTTGAATATATTGTGTGCTTTCTTTGTATTGTGATGATTTTTTACTACATACATATGTCTATTTTATTGTTTTTTAAGTGGATTCATGGCACAGGATGAAATTATAATAATGACAGAATAGCACAAGACAATAACAACAGAGCAAAACAGCACACCAAAACATAACAATGCAGCACAAAAAAACACAATGTAACAAAACACAGCAACACCACACTATATCAGAACACAACACAACCACTTCAAAATGCAAAACACTGTAATTTAACAAAACCACAACTGAAAAATAGAACAAAACAAATCTTCCACCAACACAGAAAAGTAGAATGGACTTGTCTTTTTGATTTGTTGTGTTATATTGCTGTAATTTTTTTGCTGGTGTAATGTGTTGTGTTTTTGTCGCTTTAAATGCAGATCTAGTGTTGAGTGATTGTATTGTGTTTTTGCTATTGTTTCGTGTTGTGTTTCTGTTGCATTTAGCAGTGCAGTGTAGTGATGTTCTCTATTATTGCATTGGACTACTCGGTTGACCGGACTGGAAACTTGCTGCATTCTTGCATTGTTGTACAATAACTCCAGTGTACCTGCTCACACATGTGCAGACACTTGCCCCACACAATACCACCGGCTTTTACAGTGGTAAAAGGTGTTTGCACGAAACACTGCTCTATTGGCCATTGATTACATGTAATACCTCTAACAACAAATTGTACTGGGTCATGCTCTCCAACGTACTATGGAAGGTTTGTATAAAAAGATATCGTTCAATATTATTACTCCAAAAACTCGAATCTAATACCAAAACCTTGGTACAGGCCATAGTTTCACAATATAGTTTAGGTACCTACTCAGCATGGACGCACCCAATTTCCACCTGCAATAAAGCAAGCTCACAAATGACAGAATCAGAATCTGCAGGCATTTGGACCCACTGGTGATGTCCACTTCCCACATTGTGTGATGCGCAGAACTGTGTTTTGGGAAAGGAGCATGAACATTTGTGGAGGAGGGGCAGTGGTAAAGTAGTAAACACGCACAAAGTTTAACCAGGTGTGGAAATTACGTTTGAAAAGTCATTTTTGTACCAAGAAAAATACTTTCCCAGTGGAGAAAAAAAGGAGAAAAGGGGTAATGTCGTGTATATTTGACCCAGAAATCCAATCAGAGTGCATGGTACCCGCATTAGTTTAAGTTTTACACATTAAATGTGTGCTTTTCATGCAAAACTTCAAGCAATGTTGCCAGGCATTTATAAGAATCCTAAAACTACTCAAATGGCAGCATTAACCTCCGATGGGTAGATTGCCGTCAGAATTAAAGGAATTGAGGCCAATTTGCTGGACAGCTTGACTTGAGTTTCTCTATGTTTTTGTCGTAATTCCTAGCCACTTCTCATTTATAACCCGAATTTTGCTACAAACGCTCCTCCACAGGTGCGCAGAAATTACACGTACGGCCCCATCTGAAGCGATCCATTATGGAGAAACTAAAATATTTTAAACAGCATTTAGTTACAATATTGACATTGTAAATGATAAATGGGAAAAGGCGTTTACTTGCTATGCAGTAAATTTGGTAACGTGTAGCAGTTTGCTGCCCTCTATGGGCCCACCTAGTGAACATACATTTAATGCGACAGACAATATACACTCAGAATATTCAACTCTCAAGTGACCGCAGATGAAACGAGTTCCTCTTACATTTGCACCCCAAGACAATATCAGTGACTGTGGTAAAAGTGCTAACTGTCAACGTCTTGTTGTGCGAAAATAAGAATCAACCTACAACTTGTGAGAATCTAAGAAGCTAAGCTGGCAGCTGTGGGCTCCGCCTCTGAGCCGAACGGGGCACCAAAAACTGTCCCGGCAAATGTTGTCAGCTCAGCTTTCACACTGGACGTAGTGAACGAGCGCAGCGGGGGAGCCCGACCACTGTAAAAGGGATTGGGGGTGGCGGGTGGCTGGGGGTGTAGGTGGGGGGGGGGGGGGTGGAGGGTAGCTGTTGGAGATGTGGCTCCTATGAAATGTTCTAAAAAAAGAAGCAAATAAGGAGCGTTTTACAAACCATGGCTGCATGGCTCAATGATGAATGAATAGTTGGATGGGTGGTGAGTAGGTGGATGAATTAATCCAAGAATGGTTGCCACTGAGGAAAGAGTTTAGCTACTTGGAGCAAGCGGTCACAATGTACTATACATTTTAGCTACTGCATTAAAACATCACCCTACACAAAAACTTCCGCCACCATGCCTTATGAAACATGCTTTGCCCAGATGTATTTAACACAGTGCGCTGATTTAGCACCAAATAATTCAACACAAATCAATAAGCTTTGGGAGAGAGCAAGACATAACTATGTAGTGGTTGGATTGCACACTATGAAGTCAGGAATCTTGCATCAATCTAACTTTCCACTTCAGCACATTGTGTGATCATAGCCAATTACATTTTTTCACAGTGCCTCCTTTTCTTCGTCATGACAAGAAGGAACCTTGAAATACATCAGAGCTTTGCATGCGATGCACAAAAACAAAAGACTAACGTTAATCCATTTGTAGCAACATCTTAGGCCACCTATGAGGGACAACTAATAAGCATCATCATCGGGGCAGCGGTGATAGAGACATAAATGTTTCTAAATTCATGAGTAGAATCATTTCTAAGAATTGACACTAAAATGCAATGGTATAATTTAATATGCTAAACGGAAGTGCGTCGCTACAGTCACATTATAAAGGAATACACTTTTCTGATTCTGAAGATTCTTTGTCATATATTTACTGGACTCTCTGAGCCAGAAGACCCATCAGCCCCTTTCTCCTAAAGCCTAAAAGGTCAGCGTAACTGGTGACAATCCTGCAGGAGACATGATCTAACCAATGGCAAAATCAAATAATTTTGAATTGAAAGTGGTCTGACCAGTGCTTAATTTGTAAATAAAGAGGTGCTGGTGCTCAAAGCCCTTCTCTTAAACTCGAGGCTGCTGTAATTAAATCTGCCAGCACTGAATACTGAGGCAGCGTAATCCTGAAGCCATCTCGGGCCTCTTCAATCCATTTACGGCCACCCCAGCCCCTCCAGCTCATCCTGCAACTTTTTACTTTCTCCCTTTATGACGCTTTTTAGTTTTTCCTTCTTCCATCTTTCCCATATGTGTCTTTTGCTCGCAACAAATGCTTGAGGCAGAAGAATAAGCCCCGGCCCTCACAAATAAGTGCCGGTGCTCAGCACCGGAAACAACAAGCACAAATTAAGCACTGGGTCTGACCAACACGCTTTAAAACCATTGAGCACTCTTTGGGCCAGTTGTACAACCCCCAGTGTTTGCAACTCGCAATTTGTGATTTTTAGTGACTCGCAAATTGTGAGTCGCACACATTTTCAACAGTGTCTATGATACTGTTTGCTATTCCTAAATGTGTTGCAAGGGGCATGCCTCATTAATATTCATGAGGCAGGTCACAATTTGCGACCCATTGGGATGTCCACCACTCACACGGATGGTGGCATGCTAGGGTCAGCAGACCAACATGTCTGTGACTGCTTTTTAAATAAGGCAGTTTAAAAAAAAAAATACAGCTTGTTTTCCTTAAAGGAAAATGGGATGCATTTCAAACAAAAAAATGAAAAGTTTTCTTTCCATTTTTTAAGAGTAGGCAGTGGTCCATGGGAGGCCCTAATCACGTTCCTTACTAATACTGAATTGCAAAAGCAAAATCGCAATTCTGTAACAAGTTACTGAGTTGCATTTTGCTGTTTGTACATGCCAAAAAGCATTTTACCGGTCGCAAATGGTAAAATGCTTTGTACATCTGGCCCTACCTTTGTAAACCGCTGAAGGCAGGAAGCGTGTCTGACACAGCTTTGTATAACTTATCTTGTATGAACATTTCCCACAAAAGGTATTTGCAAAAGATTTGTTCTGGAAAAAATTCTTTAAAGGTTTTGCAGGTTTATTCTTCCCAAATTTCACCCTTTTCACTGGATATTTAAAAATCATGACCTGCTTTGTCGTTAAGGACCACACCAAATTGTGACCTTTTCCTTGTGCACTCAACCGTAATCCATCCTTGGAAAGTAAGTAAACAACTTTTTTGGACTTTCTACAAACTACCCCTCAACAGCATTTTTTTACTCTGTTTAGTAGTACGTATAGCAATAACATGTTTCCATTAAAATATTCCCTTTTTTTACTCTTAGCTGGTGCACAGTATACATTCTGGCATATTTATTGCTATAGTGCAAACCAGCTGAAAGCTCCACATCAACTGGACAACAGATAACAGTTGACACATATTTACAAGGTTAGGGAAAGAAACATTAAGGTTCTTCTTGTGCATGGCCCTACATTTGATGCAGTATTTGTCCCACCTTATAAATAGCAGTACTCTGGGGATCATTTTTACTGGGTCCCTTAATGATCTCCAATTGCAAGCTTCTACGTAATAAAAAGAAATAACAAGCTACATACATGTTCCATATACTTAGAGTTCGATTTCCGTGAATAATCGCTCAGCCATTGCCGTGCAATTATGAGTGTTTGGTCCTGAATGGGGAATAACACGTACGAATTATTGCAATTGCTTCCACACGTTTTCCCCTTACTTGTCTGTTTGCCCGGTCCATATTTCAAGTGCTTCTGGCAGGTGGAACTGTGCCTGAGTTTACCGCACCAAGTAATTCCAGGTGACGTTTTTGAAACACTTCAGCGGAAAGGTGGAGGTTTTGGCATGATAGCGGTTACTGTGCAACTCGTCATCCTGCCATTAGACTAGGAACCTGCCAGTCACAAGCAGAAAGAAGTCTGACAATGACTACTTCCTTCTTGCTTTGGCCTCAATGAGCTGTCCTGATTTATTACCAACCACCCTGCGGCATGAACGTAGGGCTACCATGGTGACTACCATGTTCCACATTTCCATGAGATGGAGCCCTGAAGATGCATTAAAGCTCTTAATTCAGTTAAAAATCTTATTGATATCGATGAGTAATATTTGACCTCAACATAATGGGAATAGAGAAGCTTTGAGTAGTGCAGGGGGTCAAGGTTTGCCTAGTGCCAAGAAAAGACATAGGGCCTGATTCTGACCCTGGCGGCCGGTGACCGCCAGGGTCACCGGCCACGGGAGCACCGCCGACAGGCTGGCGGTGCTCCGAAGGGCATTCTGACCGCGGCGGTTCAGCCGCGGTCAGAAAGGGTAAACCGGCGGTCACCCGCCGGTTTACCGCTGCCCTTCTGAATCCTCCATGGCGGTGGAGCGCGCTCCGCCGCCATGGGGATTCAGACACCCCCTACCGCCATCCTGTTCATGGCGGGAAACCCGCCATGAACACGATGGCGGTAGGGGGTGCCGCGGGGCCCCTGGGGGCCCCTGCAGTGCCCATGCCAATGGCATGGGCCCTGCAGGGGCCCCCGTAAGAGGGCCCCGCAAAGTATTTCAGTGTCTGCTATGCAGACACTGAAATACGCGATGGGTGCCACTGCACCCGTCGCACCTTCCCACTACGCCGGCTCAATTCTGAGCCGGCGTCCTCGTGGGAAGGTTGATTTGCCCTGGGCTGGCGGGCGGCCTTTTGACGGCCGCCCGCCAGCCCAGGGCAAATCTCAGAATCACCGCAGCGGTCTTTCGACCGCGGTGCGGTGTTCTGACGGGGTTACTTTGGCGGGCGGCCTCCGCCGCCCGCCGAAGTAAGAATGACCCCCATAGTGCGGTAGTTAGAAGAGACGTGCAGTCATACCACAGTACTATGATGTAGTTGTGAGATTAATCTAGCTTTGCATGGCTGACTCATAGTTTTGCCTAAAATCAGAGTAAATATTAATTATGTGATGTCATACTAATAAGGGATGTGTGAAATGTGCGTAGTTTGCTTTAACATAATTGCATAAATGTTTACAAAAATGACGCAAACTTTTCTAATAATTATGCAACATTTCACAAAACTTTATCAAAATTACATGTTTACACAAACACACACTTTGCACAAAACAGCAAAAAACACAAATGTACCAAACAGCCTCCCGAGTTCTGGTCCTACCCATGGTTCTCATGCTCCAGTGCTAACGTTTTACACACGGTGTAATTTTGTGAATCCCGTGTTGCTAGCATAATGCAAAATTTTTGCAATACTCGAGCATAACGGAAATTTTCCCTGGGTCTAAAACTTAATAGATAAATGATGCTCGTAACACTGATAGAACTTCTGGGAATTGTATTTATCACATTTTATACTTAGTGGATCACAATGGTTTATAATTGGATTCACAATAATTTGGGTACTTTCGAACAAAGGCAAAAGTACCTCAACTTTATGGTGTATTTTTAGAATTGAAAAAATATATTCAGCTAGAGTCACATAGAATTCAGTAGGTCCGGCATGTAGAAATCCACTGGAGAACCAAAACTGCACACTATTTCTCTTAAAATAACTATTTTTCACATGCAGCCAAGCAGTCCAATGCACACTTTCAAAGATAAAAGTATGCATGATGCAGGGCTCCTTATCTTATTCAGAGATGCCACAAAGCGACTGCAACAGCCAAGAAGCAGCAGGTTGGAACACTGTCCTTGAGCTGTTACAGCACTGTCATCTCCCAGAAAAGCTGCTAGACGATGCATTAAATGCAACAGATTGTGCAAGTGTGATGCATTATTTGTTTACGGTTTTGAATTAGCACACCCCAACTAAAACAAACAGGTCATGTTTATAAAAGAACACACAAATATAGGGAAATCAGCGCCTAAAAAGAAAATCTTTGCCTCTAAAGCATGTTAGTCCCTGAAGCAGAAGGAGAAAATAACTGATTTTAGTTACAGAATGAAAGGAGAGTAGCAGATAAGGAAATATCCAAGGGCAGAGAGTTTCCTGCTTTCACTTGAGCTGGAGTACATTTGATTTAATGTTTTTGGCCCGAATTACAAAAAGTAGTACATCTGCACTAGTAGTACTACTCCTGCAAACAAGTGCACTCTCACTATTTTTTGCGTTTCACAATTAATGCCAGAAGTACGCCAGAATAGCATTTCAAAACTTCAATCATATTATTGGCAATGTCATGTGCTTTTTTGCATTGCTGTTTCTTCAGTGGGGAACTCTAGGCACAACAATTTTACATTGGAGTAAGAGAGCAACACTGTTTAAAAATAACTTTTTTTCCACAAAGAACCATTTTTCTCCATTGTGCAGACTCTTTCCTTCATCACAACAAAGCCCAGGGTTATTCCTGTCTCCTCCCCATCGTGGAAGGGGATTTAACCACCACTTTGCTGGACCATAACTCCATCCATTCTCAGAACAGGAAAGAGATAGTGGGGTGCTTATGCGTGCGAATGCTCCCAAAAAATACATGTTTGTGGGTGTTCACAAAAATACAAAGCAAACCGAACCTTTTAATGACCACTGCACACCCCTTGCATGGGGTTTCCTATTGAATAATTGTATGAAATCGTGGCATTTACTACTTTTTAGTACATAAGTGCGACCCACAATTGGACACCAGCAAATGCATTTACCCCTGCTAGGTATGATTTGTATGACTATCCAGTAATATGCTGCCGTATCTGTCTGTTTACGGCTGAAAATGGCTTTGTGAATCTTCCTCTGTTATTACATACGAGTGGCAAAAAGGATCATCGGTATTAGAGACACCAGCAATGAAATAGGAAGGCAAAGTGCTGCTGTTATGAAGCCCGGAGCTGTAATCAAAGCTTTGCTTTTGCAAAGTCAAGTGGTAATTCAAAAAGTTGGTGACACTGCTGAATACGTTTCACTAACAACAGATTAAAGCCTGCAGAGAATCTTCTATTTTGGATCGTTTGTCATATTTGGTTAAGATTTTAGAGGGACCTGAAAGGTTAGGTCCGTGCTATATATATGTGCAGAAGACATGTTTGAATAAAATAGAATAAATCCAGTCTGACTGGTGACACTCAGTTGTGGCTATATATAGAGAGAACTCGTTTAGCAGATTAATATCATCACTGGTTCCTGTGACTAGTGTCCTTCAGCTCAGATTCCAGTATGTGATGTATGTGATGAGAGAATTCTGTATATTTATGAAAAGCTAATACCGGTCTCGCATTGTTATATCATTACCCACCTCCATTACCCACGTCCCCATATTGTTCCTGACGCTTCCCTATTGAATAAACTTCAAATCGGTGCAAACAAAAAAAAATCTATGTTTTGGCCCTGGAGTGGTCTGCTAGGCCTTCCACTAGGCCTGGGAGGTGGGGGTCAGTGTGTCCCTACCCACCCGTGTTTATTTATTATATTTTTAAACTATTTTCCCAGTACATGGGACTACTAAAGCTGCCACCACATCTTCGTTGATGGTGGCAGGCAATTAGTTCTCATCTTGAGATCTATCGGCTCTGCGGATCCTCTGTGGTGTGAAATATCTATATTATTTTATAAAACATATAAAGTAACGTTATATAGTTATGTGAAAATATCAGTAAAACGAGCTAACTCAGTTAAAATATATATTAAGGGACATTATGTAGTTAAGTGAAAATGTCAGTTAAAACTAAATCCGTTTGAAAAAATCAGAAAACCACTGAAATCCACCAGTTATACCTATCTTAAGTAACTGTAACTAGTGTCCTAAAGTAACTATAACTCATGCTCTCACCACATGTTGTTTTAACTGTCATTTTCACCTAACTATAACTTCACTTTAACATCTTTTTTCAGTGAAGTTCTTTGGTTTCTACATTTTTTTTAACTTAAAGTAAGAAGTTCATTGCTGTGCATCGCATGCGTTTGGCCCTAAACCCAATCCCCCACGGGGGCTTACCACCAAGAGCTTGCAATGCCTCACTGCACACACCGTTCAAATGTACACAGCCTGGACTTTGGCGCAGCGCTGGCCTGCTGGAGAACAACCTCCTATTTTTCTTATTTTGTTGCACCATGGATCTGTGGATTGCCGCGACTCTCCAGGGGGCTGCATTGGGGCTCGCCATGGATCAGCAGCTCCATAGAACTACCCCAAAAAACTTAGGACCCTAAGCCCTAAGTCTGTCAGCCTTAAATTTTCCTTCAGATTGCAGCCAGCCAGCCTCAATGCATGCTTGAGCTTGTGGACCTCCTGTGATGGCTCTGCAGTAAAAGCACAGTGGAACCCTAATATATACATATATTTTGAGCCTTAATTTCTTAAAAACAATTGTACAGATTTACACCAAATCACAAAGAGCATGTTTGTGGATAAAGAAACACCTACACCCACACCTTCAACACCCTTGCACACACACACACATTCATGTTCACAGCAGGTCATCAGCCACCCAAGGGTGGTCGGACGCATGGATGAATGTATCAGGGAACACATTGAAAAGAGGTGTGGTAATGAAATGTATGGCTAGACAGAGCTCTAACTTGATTTTGTTCCAGAAAACACAGCTAGTAGGGAACAACTGTGGCTTTCTAGGTCAGGTAGATATAATAAATGCGGGGTTATTGAAAGGCTTTAGGGGTGTTTGGAGTTTGGTCTATATATCCCTTCCATTTAAAATTACCAATACATGGGTAGGTTAAGAAGGATAACAAGCCGCCAGCCGTAAGCGGGTGCTGGAATGGTGAGAACCTGGTGGTGACATTGTGCTAGTTTCCTTCAGGTTTGCAGACAAATGGTTGGGAAAAATTGAGCAATGGATAGCAAAAGTCCCCAAGGGGATCGTAACATAACTCTGTAAGAAATAATGGATGGAGTCACTATGACTGAACACCAGCCCAGGGAAAGTACTCATCTACATTCATTTACAGAAGGACGGGGGTTGGTGAAACTTTGGATTCACCAACCACTGCAATATCTTTAACTGCAATATATCCAATTGCATGAAGTTGGCTAGCAATATATCCAAATGTAGCACTACAGTATTATGCTCACCATTGCATAATTCATGTAGTCACAATTTTGACTCTAAACTTCCACAATTGTCAGAGCACTGTCACAGCAAACAAATCTTGTGCATGTATCAGGCTGCCCTTCTTCCACCAGTGGTTTTATCTATCAAATATCTCCAAAGAGAATAATTTTTATCAGTCTTGACCAGGAAGACTTTCTCTGTTTTCAGGCAGGTCCAACCACCTCAAATACACACCGTCCCCACCAGAGAGGGGGAAGTGTGTCACACCTTCACCATTGTCCATATCCAGGACTTCTCATCGCAGTGGTCCAGGTTCAAATATTATGGGGGTCATTCCAACCCCGGCGGGCGGCGGGCGCCAACCGCCAAAAGACCGCACCGCGGTCAAATGACCGCGGCGGTCATTCTAACTTTCCCGCTGGGCCGGCGGGCGATCTCCAAAAGATCGCCCGCCGGCCCAGCGGGAAAGCCCCTGCAAAGAGGAAGCCGGCTCCGAATGGAGCCGGCGGATTTGCAGGGGTGCGACGGGTTCAGTGGCACCCGTCGCGATTTTCAGTGTCTGCAAAGCAGACACTGAAAATCTTTGTGGGGCCCTGTTAGGGGGCCCCTGCACTGCCCATGCCAGTGGCATGGGCAGTGCAGGGGCCCCCAGGGGCCCCACGACACCCGTTCCAGCCAGCCTGGTTCTGGCGGTGAAAACCGCCAGAAACAGGTTGGCGGGAAGGGGGTCAGAATCCCCATGGCGGCGCTGATGGAGGATTCCCTGGGCCAGGGGTAAACCGGCGGGAAACCGCCGGTTCCCCTTTTCTGACCGCGGCTTTACCGACGCGGTCAGAATGGCCCGGGAAGCACCGCCAGCCTGTTGGCGGTGCTTCCTCTGCCCTCCACCCTGGCGGTTTCAAACCGCCAGGGTCGGAATGAGGGCCTATGTTCTTTGGGACCCATTCAATTACTCAACCACCTCTCGTTGGTTGGCAGCTTTAGGCTCGAGCCTTTAATGTCTCTTCAGGTTGCAAGGAAACCTATACAATCTTGTCATTGGCCAGAAGGCACCACAACTTCTTGTATCTGCATTGGAGGTTGCTACTTGGCCCAGACCTAACTTGGCACTTACTGGCAGCAATTAGGGGCCTTCAATATCACCATAGATCGTTAGGCCACCTCTACTGACTTTTTCTCAGTTCATGTCTCCAGATTGGACCGTGTAGTCTTGCTTCCCAACAAGGGGCGTAAATTAACCCAAATGACAACTACTGTATGCCTTCACCAAAATGGGCCATGCCATCTTTACAGACACTTGTATATTGTTTCCTGTGGGTAGGATATCCTCACTGGCATCATGCCCCTGTCTTTCAAGCCACCAGGATTCATCTCCACTTGGATCTGGCTTTGCTGGGTGTTACTTACATGCCGCCTTCGGCCCCAGCTCAACCTAAGGAGCCCACCCACACCATTCATCAACAGCAGGGGGCATGGGGGGATCTTCGCACACCACCCATCTACTCTCACTCCATAGTCTCTAATTTTTAGGAGGCATCCGGCCTCATCAATGCAGTCGCATCCCTGCTTCAGCTGCTTGTTTTACCCTCTCATCAGTTGGCAGCCACCATGTTTCACATCAGTGTAAGGTCTCAGGTGCAGCTCAACCACTGCATTCTCTCTCTCTCTCTTGCACCAGCTCCAACCACCCACTGCTCACTTGGAGAGGGTCTCCGCCTCGGGTCCCTCCTGCCACTCCACTTTCACCTGAAGTGGGCACAAAGATCAGTAGGATTATGCCATCTGTGGGGCCAACTGCACTGGAGTTCAGAGTGATTCAGCAAAAACCACAGTGCTGTCCCTCTTGTCACAGTCATCATCTATATGTGACAGTTTATGCATTATGGTAATCTAATTATTAATAGCTGACTGTATTCATTTAGTCTATAGACTTCGGCATAGGTGGTATTTAAGTTTAATTAAATGTTAAGAGGATTAAACTGACATCATGCTCTAATTTAGAATCCGGACTCCTAGTAAGTATTGAAATTATATTGAATTTCTAATTAGTGTTTTAAATAGGTGCTCAAAAATAGAGAAGAGGCAGTTCTACATTATATTAACTGAAATGTATTAACAGAATCATTTCATTTAAAAGTTATTGTAACAAGAATGCTGATAAAGAATCATTAATGTAGAATTTATAGGTTGAGTATAAAAATGTGGTTTATTTGGTATATTAATGTACTGTATTAACTCATTTGCATTAGCCTAAATAAGGCCTGTTAGGCCCTGTATTTTGTGTCTGTGCAGAAAATGTCAAGTCATCCTGCTAACGTGTACCTTTCTTTCAGACTTTGTTCCTATGAGAAGACTAGTTTGGTAATAGATGCCTATTGTTTTACACATATAGAGAGAGTGAAACAGTGTAATTGAATGAGGAACATTCTCAATTGTGTACTGCCATTTTATACAATTGTTTCAGTCTTGTATAGAGCTACATGGATGGATGCTGTTCTCCTGAGATACTTGGGAAATCCTGAGGATATTTTTACTCGAAGTCATATGATTGATTTTTATTTGATGATGCCCCTTAAACGTCAAATGAACTGTTGCCCTGAAAAATCACGTTGTTGCATGAAATTTGATATGTCAATTCCGAGCTGGACTTTAGACAGTAGTCCAGAGAGAAGAATCCAGTCAAATCCCAGCAGACCCCAGAGGATACCACTTGAACCCTTGCATGCTGAACCCCTTGGAGAGCTACCTTCCTCTCTGCCTCTGTATCTTTGACATGCCTTGCTGAGATTTAGAGATTATCCTTCCTAATCCCCACAGAAGACTCTTGATCAAGCTTCTGACATGCTGACTCTTTCACAGTTTTTACATACTTTTTGCCCACCTTAGTTCGTAGCTTGTTGCCCAAGATTACCTTTTTTCCAAATTCTTTTTGTCCTTTTTGTCTTTTGCCCACATGTGTTCTATCCCACACATGTTTTTCCAGAATTGGTTAAACTGTAAAGTTTGCCCTATGCCCAGCTAAATTGGAACTTGATGATTTGAACTGCCTCAATACTTATCAAAACAGAGCAATGCTTGTTTGCAGCTCAAGTATAGATATTTTCTGTTGCTGTCATTGAATGTCTAGTTCTTTTAATGTTAGTCTGCCTGTATCTATTTTGTCGCCTTGGTCAACCCTAGGTGATACTGTATCATTATAACTTTGTCTTGCAAAGTGTTTACAAGACTCTGAGTTTGAGTTTGTGATAAATCCCTTAACTTTATTCCTGACTGGAGTGTTCCTTGTGTGCCTACATTGGTCATACTGTGTAACTTTATTGGTTTGTATCGAACTTTGTTTATATACCACATCCTATGCAGGGTCCAAAGATCTGTTGACCTGGATGAGCACTGAGTCCTGTGAAGGATGAAAATGGTCCAGCAGATCTGGTAGTTGAGGAATGGTTTGTCCCACAAGGAGGGCGAACCATTCAAGTATAGTGCTAGGGAGATAGGATTGGTCACATGCGATTTCCCAGTCCAAATGCTGACCCCCCCGAATTATGTCCTATGGTCCCCTCTGAAGACTGATGAAGTCCCAGCATTGTGCCTACAAGAAACAGATGTGTGAGTATTAATAGGGTTTTGCGCTTGCATTGCTTTTGACCTGAAGATTGTGCTGTGAAGTATTTTGTGGAGTCGTCGTACTCATTTGATTGTGGTCCTTGCTGCTAAAAATGTCCATGGTTGTTGTTGTACTTGATGGGTCCATCATGGCCTAAGATCCCAGGATAACGCACAAGTGAAGAAGACAATTTATTGTCAGCTTTGAGGTAGTTGTAATGAGACATGGTTGACAGTGCTAATAGTTTACTTGAGGGAGTGTGAGTTTTGGTTGGTATTAAGTGAATCCTGAGTGCACACGGAGGATCATTATCAACCCGAGTGTGAATTGGTGATCAAGTTTCACTCATTGTATAATTGTGAAAGGTACAGCCGGAAAGCGTATCTCCATACACCTTTGAAGTGACTGAGTTCCTACCCTGTAGTGTGCAGACAGGTTGTTGGTTTTTGCTCACAATATTTTACCTTAGGTGTGTGATCGACTGTGGTGTGAGAGACAATTGTGAAGCGACTGCATTCCTGAAAGAGGTGACTGTGATGTCACTGTGTGTTGCACTGGTATAGGTTGGTATAGGTTGGCTGGTGTGATGTCGCAACTGTATTGGTGGACAGTGCTGTGTTGCGGTTGGTTGACAACACTGAGAGAAAAGGATTGTGGGACTGAAGTTAACTCCTGATTCAATCAAGAAGTTATTGTGATTAACTGAATTTGATCGACTAAAAATGAAATTTTTCAAAGTTTTGAAGAGTGTGTTAAGAGGAGATGTGTTTATTCCAGTCAGAGATGGTACAGAGACCCTACTCGAAGGAACTCCAGGTCATTATGTATCGACTGTTAAAGAATGTTTATGCATGCTTGTGCCTTGAACAGTGGTGCAAGATTACTGAGAAAAAAGGTGCTTTAGCATTTCCCTTTTATGGAACTTTTAATTTGAGAATTCTAGCCATTCTGAGGTGAATACTTTAGGAGATGGAACCGCCTGCAAGACCCACACAATTTGAATCCCTTAGTATTTGGGAACTCATAGCATGAAAGAAAATGACTAAGAAATAAGAGAACAAAATGCAGAAAGCAATAAAGACACTTGCAAAGGCTAAATGGATACAAAATAGAAAATGTGGAAAGCAGATATAACTGAGGGAGTTAGAATGTTTCCTGCTACTTCAAATAAAGATGGTGAAAGCACTAAACCCAAGACAAAAAAAAAGACTGAAAAGGCAGAACAGGGAACAGATACTGAGGATAAAAAGACATAAGAGAGATGGTCATAATTCCATAAGGTAAGACCGCCGGCCTGTTGGCGGTCTTACCGCCGCTTTAACACCGTCCGCCAGGGTTGTAATGACCCCCAGTGTTTTGTAAGTGATTATTAGTGATTATAAGATGTGTCTTTATTAGAGACATTTGAACTTTTAGTAGGAGCTTTTGAACTTCTTCAAGTAGAGAAAATTGTTGAAGAACTTTCTAGAAGATCAAGTAACTCTTGTATATAATGTGAACCTTTGAAAAGAGACTATTTTCGATTCTTGCTTTGTTCACAAACAAAAAGGACTGGAAAGAGACGATGACACATTGAAGCTGCTTTGCATTTTTGATTATTATAATTCAAACTTTTGGGTGAAATTAGAGAACTCGTGGAGCTGAACAGAAATAGAAGAAGTAAATGCGAATACATGTGTATAGGTTTAGTGGTAGTGACAGTTATCGTGACTATGATAATGCTCATTGTGAGAAAGGTCATCTTTTGACATGGTAGCCTGCACTTTTTGCCTGCAAAATGATGTGGTTTTAAAGTGTAAGTGTCCTGAGCCCCTGCTAAACAGGTTCCCAGGGCCAGGTCTCTTTCCCCCCAAACCACTATGTGTTGGCACTTCAGCCACTTTTATAAGTCCCTAGTAAATCGTACCTCTGGTACCTCGGGCATGGGTGCTGAAGAGGGCCCCTCAGAGCTGCAGCACCAATCGTGCCACTCTGAATGGCCCCATACTAGCCTCATGCACACTGCCATTGCAAGTGCATAACAAGAAGTATTTAAAAGTTGCAAACTCGACATGGCACTCACCAAGAGTGCCACGATCACTAACACTGCATACACTATAGGTAAGACACCCCTCTGGCAGACCTTACAGCCCTAGGGCAGGGTGCACTATAATACATGGGAGGGCATATGTGTGCATGAGCAAATATGCCCTTACTGTGTCTTTACAAAACTTTAAGACATAAGTGTATAGCTGGACACTGGTCATTACGAGATTTCCCGCTACATGATGAACTTTCAGAATACTGGGTTGTTCAAACAACTCAGAATAATAAACCCACCTTGATGCCAGTGTTGGATTTATTATAAAATGTATCCAGAGGGCACCTTAGAGTTGCTCTCTGCAAAACCTAACTGCCCTGGCTTGGTTGCTGACTGTTTTGTTTTACCAGCCTGCAACCACCAGACAGAAGTCTGGACTCCTGAGGTGAGAGCCTCTGCTCTCAGGAGCCAGAACACAAATCCTTTCCTGGGTGGAGGTGTTACATCTCCTCCCTCAGGTAGGCACCCTGCACCACCGGTCTGCTTCAAAGGCTTTACCACCTTTGAAATCTGACCTCTGCTGCTAGCAGATGGCTGCCCAATGGTTTTCACCCAACTGCGAGCAGGAAAACTGGAGGGAAAACTTAGCCAGAGTAGTAAGAGTGGCCACCCCCAGCCTGCACCAACCCTCAGGTGTGACAGGCAAGATAAACACTCCATTTCATTTTCATCTATCTTGGATGGTAGGAAAATAGCCATTCAGGGTTAGGGATGTGAACCCTTCCCACAGGAGGTGAAGTAGTCACCTAGTGGGTGTAGCTACCCTAAGGTAGGTGGCCCATTGGCCACTACCAGGTACTCCTCCTGACACCCACTAAATGCAGTATTTAGTGGGAATCCCTAGACCTGCAGATCAGATTCAACGGACACAAGAAGACCAGGAACAAAGAAGACCCAAGGCATGAGAACAGATGCCCTGCTGCAAGAAGAAAAAGGTGCCAAACCCTGCCTGCTGCTCCAAGGACTCAACAATCGCCACTGAGGTGTTGCCTGGAAACCTGAAGGACTCTAAAACCCCCCAGAGCACCTCAAGCCTTCTGTAAGTTGCCAGGAATCTTCCTGAAAGTGAAGGTATCAACCTGCAAGCAAGTACCATTGATGTCCAGTTCACTGACTGGTCGCTGACCAATGAACTGGACCAGCAGCCTGATTCAATTCCACCCAACGGACCCAGAGGACAAACCCTGCCAGTGTGCCTAGTTTGGTGGCACTGCAGCCTCCAATGGCTGAGATGTGACATTGCCCGGGGAACTGCACCCCCAATGTCAGACACCCAGAAGAAAAGTCCACTCTGGATTCTTCATGGACCAGAAGTAAGCATCATTCCAGGGACTTCAGGACACCCAAGAACCAGTCTTCAGAGTGATTCTGCTGACCTGCAATCTACTCTCAAATTGACGTGCACCTGGCTCCAAGGACTCTTTGATGCATGACCCTTGGTCGATCTATCTCCACTGCACCTGACCTCTCTGGCCCCTGCAATGCCAAAACAGCTGTGCCCTAGGGGTCCCTAAACCCTTATGATATCTACACTGCAAGGGGGACCCACCGGACTTACCTTTAAATCCATCTGTGCAGTGTGTTTCCAAGTAGTCCCCTTCTCTGTTGTATACCAACTTTCAGCTGCTGCTCTTGCTTGAAACAGGAACCACCCAAACTTATCTGGCTGGCCCACAGAACACTTGTGAAAGCATTGCCTGATTTTATATGCATTTAAATAAGAAAAAAATCCTATGCATTCCTACAGTGCGTAATTACGCACAAAAAGACAATTTTTGCTAAACTTTGAAAAATCATAACAAAAGAAGTACTTACCGTATATTGATGATCTTGGTATTACAAATGTTATACAAATCTGAAGTATTCTTGTAAATTGGTCTTCTGAGTGTGTGTCCACATTTATTGATACTATGAGTACAACTAAGGCTTAGCACATCTCCAAGATAAACCTAACTGCTTGCCCACACCACCACAAAAAACAGAGCATTAGGTGGTCTGCTTTTGACCTCTGCATACCAAAATGGAGTTGCTTGGACTCTCTGCACAGTGCACTTTTTTTTTTGTCTTTTTCGTACATTTTATAATGAGCCAGCCTCCTACACGCATTGGCTTGAGTCTGTCCATAGCAAGTAATTCGGAGAAGGTTACATTCACAAGTGTCCAAAATTAGCAATTACCATTGCAGGTCAAAATTCACTCTACAATGATGAGAAATACTTATACACTGATGGTTCTAGAGGTGACATCCATAAATGTGCATTATAAGTCGTTATATGAGTATGTAGATACCATGGGAACTAGAAATTGCTACCCATGTACACAGTTGCCTTCATCAGTAAGTGGGGGAATAACTTACCATATTTTACTCCTAATCTATGGAATTTCCTGTAGCCTGTTACTAACACTGTTATATCAGCAGGAGTATTATCAATACTTCTACTCTAATTATGACCTAGAGTTTTTGATTGTTCCCATCATGAAACTTGTGAGTAACATTGCAAAGACGGAAAACATTGAACAGTGGGAGGTTTCTTTCAGCCTACATTGTCACTTGGTACAGTTTATGCCCACAAGAACAATTTGATCTGCATTCTTATGACAGTAGAGAATGATTTCATTGGACAAGTTCAGAAGAGGAGAAGATCTATAAAGGCTAAAATAGAAACAGTAGTTTTACAAGATTGGGTGAAAGTATGAGGTTCATTCAGTAGCTGGAAATCAAGGATTCATGGCTTTAGATTAGCAACATGTAGTGAAGCTATGTGTATATATACCTAAATCAAAGACTGACAAACATTTTGTAGGAACCAGTGAATATAGACATGTTTTTTGTTTGAGAATGTTTAGAACTTTAGTTTAAACAGACAAGACCCTGCCATTCCAGCTGTTTATTTCATATGCGGACATAATGCCTATATCAAACTGCCGAAAGGGAGGAGTGGTACATGTTACCTGGGATGAGTTTGTCCAAAGATATACCATGTGGATCATTTTAATGATCCAGTTTGAAATGAGAAGTCAAACACCTGAGCTAAAAGAGGAGCTAGTGTTTCAGAGATTGTAGGAGATTTTCATGGTGCCATAATTCCATCAGTAGGTGTCATTTTGAAAGATTTCAAGATTAGAAAGTTGTCAACTATAGTAGATAAGCTATCTACATACACTGCAGGTACCATATTATTAATGGACACAGAAATGGTTGCCTTAAGATCAATGGTTTTACAAACTTGCCTTAAGTTAGACATTCTTCTCACAAAAAAATGCAGAGTTTGCAAGATGTTGCATGCTCAACAGTTTTACATTTACATACCTGACAATAGTAAGGAGATAAGAAAATACATTGCAAACATGACTGACCTAAAACAGACCTGAAAGAGTTAACAGCCACAAGTGCATGGGAAGCAATAGGTAGTGATTTTTCAGCTATTGGGAAGTGGTTTGGAAATCTAGGGAGAGAAATTGTTGGAACCATTTTGAGACCCTATTGATTATGTTTTTGTGTCCCCTAGTTGCAGTTGGTCTTTACAAATTATTCAAGAAGCTGAAGGAGAAAAGAGCCAAGAATAGACAGAGAAAGGGGGAGATTGAGATGGAGACTAGGAGGAGCACATACTATAGTGACATCAAGCAGATAGAGAATTTCATAGTATAGAAGACCTTGCCTGAAAAAGTCTCTGAAATTTTGAGCTGGCTCATTGAAAATGAGAATTGGAGTATTTTATGGTGGCTTGATTCGCCATCATAGGGGGGGACTGATGTGGCAGAAACCTTAGTGTTGTCCCCCATGTCACAGTGACTATCTATATGTGATAGTTTATGCATCATGTTAATCAAAGTATTAATAGTTGATTGTAACGATATCAAATTTCTTATAATTAGTGTTTTAAATATTTGTGCAAAAATAGATAAAATGCAGTTCTATGTTATATATACTGAAATGTATTGACAGAGTCATTTAATTTAAAAGTTATTGTAACAGTAATGCTAATGAACAATCATTAATGCGGAATTTATAGTTTGAGTATAAATCTGGGGTTTATTTGGTGTATTATTGGACTGCATTAACTCACTTGGATTAGCCTTTAGTGACTGTGCAGAACATTTCAAGTCATGCTGCTAACATGCACCTTTCTTTCAGACTTTGTTCCCATGGGAGGACTAGTTTGGTAATAGATGTCCATTGTTTTACACATAGAGAGTGAAACAATGTCCTTGAATGAAGAACATCCCAAACTGTGGACTGACTATTTATACAATTGTTGAAATCTCGTTTGGAGCTACATGGATTGAGGTATGTTTCAATTTAGAGCAATATGATTTTCATTGGATGATGCCTCTTCAATGTCAAATTGACCTGGCAAATCAGATTGTTGTATGAACTTTGATATGTCAATACCTAGCAGGACTTTAGTTAGTATTCCAGAGAGAAGAATGCCATCAGATCCCAGCAGATCTGAGAGGATCCCACTTGAACCCTTGCATTCTGGGCACCTTGGGAGAGGTATCTTCCTCTTTGCCTCTTTGACATGATTTATTGACATTTATAGATTTTTCTTCCTAATCCCTACAGAAGAATCCTGATTGAGCTTCTCACAGGCCTACTCACTTCTCCCTACCTTTTGCCCACCTTAGATAGAAGCTTGTTGCCTTTTTTCCAATTTTTTTTGACCCTTTTGTTTTTTTTAACATTTTCCCACATGTGTTCCGCCCCACATGTGTTTTCCCCTAAGTAGTAGACCTGTAGGATTTCCCCTGTGCCAAGCTAAATTGGACCTTGATGATTTGAACCTCCTCTATGCTTATCAAAACTGAGCAATGCTTTTCCGCTCATCAAGTTATCTTAATATTGTTTTGTGTTGCTTTCATTGAATGGCTAATTATTTGAATGTTAGTCCGCCTGAATCTATTTTGTCCCTTTGGTCAACCCTTGGTAAAACTGCATATTTTTAACTTTGTCTTGCAAATTATTTACATGACTCTGAGTTTGTAATAAATCCCTTAAACAGAGTTTTCCTGGTGTGACCACATTAGTCATACTGTGTAACGTTATTAGTTTGTATCAAAATTTGGTTATGTGTTTCTGCCATATCTAATGCAGGGTCCTAAAATCTGTTGACCTCGATGGGAATTAAGTCTTGCGAAGGATGAAAATGCTCCAGCAAGAGCTTCACATCTGTCTCCATGGGCACCTAGGCAACAATAAGCTTAATATTTTTTAAACTGTTTGGAAATCAATTTCATTATTCACTCAGAGAGCCAACAAGCCCTCTCTGAAACTGCACGCAGTAATAATCTGTGATAAATATGTATACCAGTTCTTCTGTGTAGACATTAAATCATATTGTGTAGTCAACAGCATTCCATACCTCTTGCACCTAATGGGCAATGAGACACTGCAATGTTCAGCTGCAGTGGAGCGATTAATTAAAAGTATTTGTTGCCAGCATTTACAGCACCGAATGGCATACTCAAACCTAGTTGACTTTTACTTAATTGCCATTCTAGGACAGAAAGAATTTCACATTCATTGTAACATTTATTAAAGCGAATTGATAGTTGATGTGTGCTTTACTTTTGAAATCCTCAAATGTATAAATATTTTTAATTTGTGAATGTGTGTCTAAAATGCATGCAGTACATATGCAGATGTGCAAAGTGTAATATGCTATTTATTACTATTGCGAAGTGTGGGGAGGGGATGAACAGGCATGCAAATCAGAAAACAATGCATACTTAGACCAATAAATACCACTGCGTTCCTAGTTATCTCTTTAATAGCACTAGGAATAATATGAGATGTAATTTCATCTTTTAGATTATTTAACATATTCATGCCATGTTTGGTGTAAATCTCTTTAATGGTTTTGCTGCCAATGAGAATAAAAGTCCATTATTGACTTCCCCTCAATACATTTTTCCCTGAACAAATATTCATGAAAACTGGCATGCCAGACCTTAAAAAAGACTATCAACAGCAAAGCATGACGGGTGACATGAGTTACGGTGTGCATTCTGTGCATTGCATAAAATAACTAGTGAGTTTGAGCGTTTTTCTGCATTTGAGTAAGAACCATAGCTCCATTTGTAACTCTGTTTCTTTTTCAGTGAATTTTTATGTTTTTATAATACACTCTTTCTCAACACCTGCTGTACATGGACTGTGGCCATGCATAACCCTCTGGTCGCACGTTGCAGGAGCTGGTTGTACAGCCTGGCCTGTGACAAGTACCTGCACTCAACCTACTGTGGGCAGCTAATCATCACTGTACATCCTTTGGATCTGCACAATGTTGGTTCTCATTGTATATTTTCTATAATTTTTGTTTTCAAGTTTTTAATTTTTTTCAGATAAACATTCACTATTTTCTTGAAAATCTCAATTTTCTAAGCATTAATCTGAAAGGTTTTGAAAAGGCATAAAATGACAGCTGTGGAATTGCCATTCTCTTAAAAAAGGCAGTTTATCAGTGGCAAACATGACTTTTTTTCCAAGCTTTTTAA
The DNA here is from genome assembly GCF_031143425.1 of Pleurodeles waltl. Taxonomy (NCBI): domain Eukaryota; kingdom Metazoa; phylum Chordata; class Amphibia; order Caudata; family Salamandridae; genus Pleurodeles; species Pleurodeles waltl. The sequence goes on along the minus strand of NC_090442.1, from coordinate 920,774,156 downwards.
GCAGCATTTTCCATGGCGCTGAGTGCTTCCTTGCATCCTTCACATCCCAGAGCAATTCTCTTCCCTCCTCTAGTGTTTGCCACCTGCTCCACAGCTTTGGGAATTTTCATCCATAGCACTAAAGTACAATTAAAAAAAACACAACTTTGAAGATGGCCAAAAGAAACAAAACTCCAGTAAATAACCCTATCACATTTGAGAAAAAATAAAAAAATAGGTTGGCATGGTTCACAATTTTCTGAATCATGATTTTAATTGGCATGCATGTGCAAAAGTGTTAGGACTTGAAACGCTCTCGCCGCATTTCTTTTAAGTGCTCATGTCTCTAATACTGCTCAATGGACAAACACCAAACCAATATAAGCATATTTTCTGAGTAAAGTTCAATGTTCATGCTAAGTTTGGCATAAATCTGTTTAGGAGTTTTGCTGTAGAACTGAGCAAAAGTTCCCAAGAGAGCTACAATGTGAAAACACAACTTTTTTTGACATCCCCTTTACCATAATTCACCTTGCATGGATATTCTTGAAAACTGACATGCCTTAGAAACTACACCAAATGATTGTGAATTTTGGCAAAGGTGCCCCCTTCCCCAAGACTTCATAGGCCCTGGGGACCCCAACGCCAGGGCTGAATGCTGATGAAAAGAAGAGGTGGGCAGCACAGCCCCCCTCCCTGAGCCTCTAAAGGCTCTGCAGGAGCCTAGGCCGGGAAGGCATATCTACTCTCACTGGGCCAGAGCTTTAGAAATGTTCCCACTGGGTAGGAGCAGACTTCTGTTTCAAACAGGAAAACACACACTGCTCCTGCCAGGCAGGAGCAAGTGCAAACAGCTGCTTCCTCTGGATGGGAGCAATGCCAGCTCCTACAGCATGATGGAAGCAGGGGCACCCCCTGCGACCCCCAACTATGACTGGTAAAATGCAGTGTATATATATTCACTGAAAAAACAAAGGTTAAAGTGATGTTATAGCTAGGTGAAATGTCAGCTAAAACCAGGGGCGGCTCCACCATAAGGGCGGAGGAGCATCACCCCGCCAGCAGTGGCATCTGCAAATCTTTTCCAAAAAAACGATAAACTTTGTTTATTGTCGTTTTTGGGGAAAAGGGGTGGGGCCACGGAGGTGACGAGCAATGAGGGGGAGTGCTGTACTCCTCAGAGTGCATATATGTTTGGCCTGCCGTCTCAGGCCGATCAAACACACATGCGTACAGGGCTCTCTCCAGCCCAGCAACACAGTTGCTGGGCTGGAGAGAGCCTTCACAGGCTCCCAGTCTGCCTGGGAGCACCCTATTTGGGCGGTCCCAGCCATTCCTGACGCTGCTCTGAGCATAGAAGAGGAGAGAAGCAGCGTGTTCATGAAGGCGGCGGGACAGGTAAGTGTTTTTTTTTGTATTTTTAATATAATTTCCCCGTCACTCCCCCTGTTAATCCCCCCTCCATCCCCGGCGCCAACCCGCCTCTTCAGCATTGAGCGCACCGTGACTGGTTAAAACATGCTATTTTTAACATACAAAACCACTCAAATCCACCAGTAATAGTTATGTCAAGTAACTGTAACTTGTGCACCCAAGGTAACTATAACGACTGTCCTGACCATGCACAGTTTTCTCATTAATATTTCCATTGCACATTTTGCAGTGATGTTATCAATAATGTCATTGAAGATGTCACAAGTAATGGAATATGTGGGGTAATTAGCAATGATTGGTGATAGCATGGGCTAAAGTTAACTTTAGGCACGACTTAGAACTATAGCTGGTGAATTTCAGTGGTTTTGTACATTTAAAATGGTATGTTTCAATTGACATTTTCACCTAACTATAACACCACTTTAACCTTTGTTTTTTTAGTAAGCTTCTAGGTTTTATTAAACATAAAGTAATGTTTATTGCTTTACATAAATTGCCCCCATCATGCGTAGCCTGCAGCTGTGCATTGCAAGGGGTTGGCTACAGGCCCTGGCCATGGGCTAGACCCTGCAACCAACCCTCCATTTGTAGCTAACCTCAACCAGCCATGGGCTTTGGCCATGCACAATAGGGGGTTTGCCACAGGGCCTGGTCTATGGCCAGGCTCTGTGGCCAACTCCCCATGGTCAGGCAACCTCCTGCAGGCACCTTAACCCCTATGTCCGGGGTGGGCTCTGAGCACTGCCTTTTGCAACACCAAAATATAAAAAGGGAATCAGCGGGTTGCATATCAATATGTATAAAGCAGATCTATCATCTTTCTACAAAAATACCCAATATTTTAATCAAATGTATATTTCAATTATCAATACAGTGCAATGTTTAGTAATATTAATTACTAAGAGATGATCAATAAAGTTGTATTAGGGGGGAGGAGCCAAGATGGCGACCTGGAAGGACGCTTAATAAAGCGCTCCCTCTCGGGCTCGCCACTAAAACAATTGCAGGGCACCCCGGGGACGCCAATATCCTCGCACAGAAGAGAGACCTGCTCTGGGAGCCTTTCTCCCCTCGTCGACGGCTACGGAGGCGCTTGTGCGGCCGAGAAAGGAGGCTGCCAAACGACGACACCGCCTCGGGAACTGCAGCCGCCATCTTGCCTCGTTGCGAGGCCCGAAGCTCCGTCCCTGAGCCCCGAAGGTGAGGTGGGAGTGCGGCGGCGGGGGGATCCCTTTGCGGGTGGGCAGTAGACCCGCTGCTGGGCCCTGCACCGCTTTGGGCTGCCCCCTCCCACCCCCCTACCGCTTGATAACCCTCCCCACTGCTGGCGCGGGGTAGGGCGGAACGGCGGTGAAGTCGCGGACGAGGACTCTTGGTGGTTCCCCCCCTGGCCCGCGGATCGGCTGCAAGGCGTGCCCCCCCCCCTCGACCTAGGGGGGACACGCAGAGAAATCCATGCGGCGCATCTGGAGCGCCGGCGGTTCAAGATCGGTGGGGGGGCTTGCTCTTTACGCCCCCTGAACATTACTGGTGGCTCCAGCAACTTTTTGAACGCTCGTGGGCCACGTAGGAAGCGCTCACTGCAGTAAACTATGTATACCATCATTCCCCCGGCACGGGGATTAGAACCCTGCATGGAAGCCCAAATGAAGGAGCGCGCACATGGCGATCGACATCGTGGGAATGAGGGGCCCACACCCAGGCCCTGAATTGTCCAGGCCGACCACGGTAACACTAGGGGCGCGCGGGCCTCGCCCCTCCCCGCCCCGCCATCCGTCGCCCTCCCGCCGGTGCCGGTTGAGGGGCCTGGAAATGGGCGGCCAAGATGGAATTCACATTGAAGAACATTAGGCGGGTGGCAACCTAAAGAACTAAAAGTGTACGCTGGTGTGGATCCGTGAGGATACACGGCCCTCCATACCTGTCCAACCCGGGGGCCGTGGGAGTTCGCGTAGGCGCAGAAGGAACAGGGACTCACAAACTGAGACAAAATGGCCGGGAAATCAAAATCAGCGAGGAGTCAAGACCGGGGCACGCATGGACCAGCGCCTGGGGACCAACAACCCATACCTACTTTACAATCACTGGAATCTACACTTTTGGCCCACTCCACACAATTACTCCAAGCAATCATGGACACTAAAATTTCATTGGAAAATAGAATAGACACGGTATCGCAAGACCTAAAAATTCTTAGAGCGGACCACCGCAAACTATCCGACAAAGTGAAATCAATGGAGGTGGTGCTAAATGAAATGAGCCCCAAAGTAACGGACAACCAAAAACAAATTCTCCGCCTGGATCTAGAAGTAAAAACACTGTTGAGAAGAGCAGAAGAGGCGGAGGGAAGATCACGCCGCAACAACATTCGGTTTCTGGGATTTCCGGAAAAATCACTAGATCAAAACTCAGAGATTCTATTGGAACAATGGTTAGCCAAAGTGGTCCTGAATGGAGCCCCATCGAAATTCTTCTCAGTTGAAAGAGCATACAGGACTCCAGGGCGCCCCCCAGTACCGGGCCAGCCCCCAAGACCGCCAGGTTCCTGAACTTTAGAGACCGGGATGCGATACTGCAACAATTTCGCAGTAAAGGCCCATTTCAGTATGAGGACTCAACTGTTCACGCCTATCCAGACTTCACTCAGGAAGTGCAAAGACAATGCAACTCCTTTGCTCAAATAAAGCAACGTCTCCGTGAACATGACATAAAGTATGCTCTGCTATTCCCCGCTAAATTAAGAGTACTAACAGATGAACGCACCCACGTGTTCACATCCCCGGAGGACGCTTGGACATGGCTGCATGCTAAGGGGTTTGCCCAACCTCGAAAAGCAACCGGAATCAACGAAAGCTGGTCCACAGCGTCCTCACGGAAACGCTCCAAGAGGCGACCTGGGGATCAACCCACGGAGAAACAGGCTGCGGAAGAGAGAGCCAGGGTCCTGAAGGAAACTCCCCTACTGACACAAAACTCTTTCGAGACTCTCAGAACCCACCAGGAGGAGGGCTCGGAATCGGATTCAATAAGTTCGGATTCCACACTAACGGGGTCGCTGAAGGGCCCAGAGATCACCCCCCGGACCGCACATATACTCTGAACGAGCACCGCTGACCTGCCATCAGGGCGGGACCCGCCGCCATAGAAGGAGAGCAGGACTGAACACTGTGTGCCTCGTTGGCAGCGGTTGGACATATCGCTTGAAATTATGTATCCTTGTTTTTCTGCTCTCAGAGCCAACTCCTGTATTCAATCTGCGCGTAATTGGCGGCGGCGCGCAGCGGGGGAGGGATGGTTTGCTGCGCCCTGGTGACGCCCTACACTCTTTGCAGACTGTGTCTGCAGAAGGATGCGAGCCCCTATTACGAGCCGCACCCGGATAGTATTATTGCTCCCCCGCAGACATCCACATGGACACAGCCCAGTTCGCACCCGAATGGGGTGCGCAGTTTCTTGTTGGTTCACAGTTGGGGATGGGATCCAGTTGGGGAGGGAGGGAGGGTAATTACTAGTTTGTGCACCGCGGGTCTGCGCATAACACAGGATACATGGCTGGGGAAGGGAAACAGGGTCGACGGGAAGAAGGGGAGGGAGGAAACTGCTCGGATCCTACCAGGGGGCAGAATGTTAGTTGCACCACTACAAAATAAACATGGCCCAACACACAGCCTATAACGCATGCAAATATGACATAGTCACCTGGAATGTCAGGGGCCTCGGGAACCATAGCAAAAGGTCCAGGGTGCCTGCAAGACTCAAACGCCAGGGCATACACATTGCAATCCTGCAAGAAACCCACCTGCGGGATCCAGACCTACAAGAACAGCGGAACAAATGGGGAGGACAGATCATAGGCACATCTTATTCAACCTTCGCGAGGGGGGTCCTTATATGGATAGCAGGGAGTGTCCCATTTCTTCAAACCTCATACAGGATAGACCAGGGGGGTAGGTACGTAGTAGTGGAGGGTAAATTAGACAGCAAACAACTATCACTATCACAGTACTGGGAATTGAATGCTGACACCACAAACTCAAGAGCAGTAGAGTGGGACGCACACAAAGTAGTGACTCGTGGGCACTGTATTTCTACTACATGGGGGGTAAGACGCACACTCCATGCAGAAGTTAGCAAGCTTGAAAATAAATTAAGAGCACTAGAAAATGCAGTGGCCCGCAGTGAAACACCATACACCTCATTAAAAGATGCGCGCGCAGAATACGTAGCCGCCGACGCCACACTACGCCTTCATGACTACAAATACCACTTGACCAGATTACAAGCGGAAGGCGACAGATTGGGTAGGTTGCTCGCATGGCTCCTGCGGGAGGAACAGCAATGCCCTCCAATTGGGGCAATAGGGATAGGTGCAGGCGCACTAGCAACCACACAGGAAGAAATAAATGATGCGTTCAGGGAATACTACACACAACTATACACTACACACACATCATGCACCCCCCAACAACTTGATTCTTTTTTGGCGGACTCCTCCCTGCCCCAACTCACACACACTGACAAGGAGTCATTAGAGGCCCCTATCACACTAGGAGAACTCAACAAGGCTCTTGAACAACTACCTAGAAATAAAGTAAAGCTCCAGGGGCAGACGGCCTGCCATCAGAATACTACTCTACCTTTGCAACACACCTTTTCGCACATCTCCTAAAAGTTATTGAAGAAGCAGAGGTTAATGGAATTCCCCCCCCCACAATGAGAGAGGCAATGATAGTGGTCCTCCCGAAACAGGGGCGAGACCCCACCGACGTTAGGTCCTACAGACCTCTGTCCCTGCTAAATCTAGATTGCAAACTACTTGGCAAAATACTAGCCAACAGGCTAGCTCCACACATGCACACTTTGATAGTGAAGATCAGAATGGATTCATTCCAAAAGAGTGCATTTGAGGAAGCGGTGATTTAACTAGACATCGAAAAAGCATTCGACACACTAGAATGGGACTTCCTGTTTGCCACCATGCAGCGAATGGGCATAGGCCCAAAATTTATAAGATGGGTACGCATACTGTACACTAACCCACAGGCCAGGGTGAAGACAGGGGGAGTCATATCAGAGAGCTTCCTGATTAGCAGGGGAACAAGGCAGGGGTGCCCCCTATCCCCCCTGTTGTTCGCCTTGGCGATGGAACCACTGGCCGCGCGTGTCCGTGAAAAAAAGAAGACTGGGGGGTGGTAAGGAACGGCACCTCCCACGTCATATCATTGTACGCAGATGATGCCTTGATATATATACGCAGTGCAGAGGAGGTGCTGCCCCCGGTGATGTCATTGCTGTGCGAGTTTGGAGAGATCTCAGGCTTGATAGTTAATTGGGGGAAATCCTGCATATTCCCGTCGGTCGGCTGGTCCCCAGCGCGATGTGAGAATACCCCATCAGGCCAATTAAAATGGTGCTTCGACACATTTAAATATCTAGGGGTCAACGTCTACCACAGAGCGGAAGACCTCAAGGATGGCAACCTGGGGAGAGCGGTGACATCTATAAAGAGCTCATTGCGTTTCTGGAATAAACTACCGCTCTCACCACTGGGAAAGGTTGCCATAGCCAACCTGCTAGTACTACCCAGGTTGCTGTATTATTTCGCTGCCCTGCCGATCATAATCTCTAAAAGCTTTTTCAACAGTTTAAATTCTGCACTGGTGCAGCTTGTGTGGGGTGATGGCAGAAGGCGGATCGCACTCAATACACTTCATCACCCGGTGGCGGCGGGTGGGCTGGGAGCCCCTAACTTTGAGCTCTATTCTGCAGCAGCACAGCTGCAGTGGATCTTAAATTGGATCCATGATCCCAGCGCAGCGGAAGCTACCTGGCTGATAACCCGACTCCGGGGAGTCCCACTGCTTGAGTGGGTCATGAACAAGCAAACCAAAAACACACACGTAAAACCATTGAAGGCAGCACCTCATGCATACTGGAAGAAGTACATTCAAAAAGATGCCACAAAACTTCCCTACTCACCTCTCCTACCACTAGAACGAATCCCCGGATGGGTGACAACCGGATCTCACTCGTCGGCAACCTGGATAGATGCGGGCATAAGCACGGTGGGAGAATGCTTCGAGGAAGGAAAACTAATGTCCTTTGAAGCCATACAGGCCCTCACAGAGATCAGCTCAGGGCAATTTCTGACATACCACGCTATATGCCACACCATTAGAAGTACATGGGAGGCTGGGGACGCTGAGCCAAGCACCCCAACTAACCTGCACCATATGCTGAGCTGCGACACTCGTGAAAAAGCAGTCTCAAACACGTACAAACTTCTGAATAAGCCCCCGGAGGCTAATCTGCAAAAAGCTTGGGAGAGGTGGAATGCTGCACTGCCTGCCCCGATTTCAGAGACAGAATGGCCAAAAGCCCTGAGTCACACACGCGAGGTCTCAAGAAACCCCAGATTCCATTACACACAGTTTAATTACTTACATCAGACATATTTAGCGCCAGCCAGGATAAAACGTATGTTCCCTGGATCGGACCCAACTTGCCCCAGATGCAAAACCCCAGCAGCACAGTTTTATCATATGGTCTGGGAGTGCCCGCGGGTGCAAGGGGAGTGGGCCGTGTTGACCACTGTACTGTCGGAAATGACTGGCCTGGGCCTAGACGCGAATCCCAAATCCTGTCTACTTGGCCAACAAGCAAACACATGCATAGATTCATAGACCTGGCTTATGCAATGTACAAAAGACTAATAGCCATGAACTGGAAGGCCTCCAAGGCCCCCGACCATGGAGCCTGGCACACTCTCACGCTTCGCTGGGCACGAGCTGAATATCAGGTACTAACGAAACTGGAGAGGGTGGACTGCGACACTCGGGCTGTGAAACCTGGGGCACACTGGTCTCCAAATTAGAAGCAAAGAACGACAAAAAAAAAACTTGAACCGCAGATAGCTGCGACTACCCAGATAATCACGGGCTTCGTCCCGGCTGTAATGCAACAGTAAATCAGGAGATGCGCACACGCCTACCAACAGCGCTTCGGCACTGATATCAATACACCACACCCCTAAGCGCACACAAGTCAAATAGCACACACAGACCACCATGCCCAATTAGCGGATACAGGCTCTGCAGAACCCAAGCCACCCCCCTGCTCCCAACCCCCCCCTCCCATAGGGGGCGCCCTCATCTAGAACCCTAACCGGTAATAAAAACCCCGCACGAAAGAAAGCTTTAAATGCTCGTACCGGTAATGCTTGAAAGTATAGACATAATTGCGCGGATCTAGTGGTGTACGGAAGTTATTGGTTGTTTGTTAAGTTTAATAAACGAGCGCCCAGCAAATTACTGTAACTGACAACATCCTTTGATTGCTGTTAACTGAGTGCATTGAAATGTATGACACTATTGAAATTCTATAAAAATATGTTAAAAATTTTTTTTTTTAAATAAAGTTGTATTAAAACATGTCTGTCTCTTTCCTTTTACATTTTTTTTATTATTACATTTTGTGGGTGAAAAATATGAAAATAAATAGTCACGTGCATGTATTAAAAATATACACATATTTAAAAAGAACAATAAAACAAAGATGTCTCTGAGTCATTCTTTTAACATTTTTTAGCCCAAAAAATGCAATCATGAAAACAGCCACATGAGGACTTTGCATTTTTATTTAAAAAATGTTCAGGCCACATAAAATGCAGCCTTAGAACCAGCCTCTACAAGGCACTGCACTCCCAGGTGCAGAGCAAAAACACTAGCCCGGGAAGTGCTTTAAAGAAATATGCTAAAGTTCACCTGGGGTCATGGATCCAATGACCAAGCAGACTTACTGGATTTTTTTCTATTGTTGCTGGGGGGCTACAGAACTCTCTGCAGCCCTCACAACATTAAAAACATTTGTTGATGCCCCTGCTCTTTGTAGGAACATCGGCACAAAAAAAAAACATGTAAATAGCCCTTGCAGGGCATTATGAGGTGTTCCTTGAAGGAGCAGTAAATAATAAATAAGAAGCTCCTGCTGTGCATTAATTATTCACTTTGGCCACCAGATACACCCTTTAAAAAAATATTGAGGAGGGGAACATGCAGATCCTCTCCCAATGCTTCCTTGGCCACAGGGACTCCATCCCCAGGGCCTTCTCTTTTTTTAGGAGGAGGGGAGTGAGCAGCCCCTCAACGAGCCTCTTTGGCCCCATGGACCCCATCCCCTGGAGCCTCTAGTGGATGCTTGGGCACCCAAATACTACTACATTGCTGGCTGTGGGGGAGCCTTAGGCACCCGATGGCCCCAGCCAGTTGCCCATATGCTGCAGGAGCAAGCAATGCTCCTGCTCAGAGTAGCTGTTTTTGCTTGCTTCATTCATCCAGGAGCAATGTGTGGATCCATTTCATTTTCAAAGCTCCTGTCAGGTGGGAGAAGAGTTATGTGTCCTTGGGGTGGGCTCCCCAAAACACTGTGTGTGACTAAGGGGATGGGGACTATGGGGCCGTAGGAGGCTCATGGAGGGGGTCCACAGCCCCACCCCAATTGTAAAATGTCCTGCCCCAAGGGGATGGGGTATCTGAGTCCAGTCGAAGCAAAGGGAGTGTGCCACGTGCCCCAGACCTTATAAACCTAACACGCCACCTTCCTATGCCCTGGTCCACTGTGGTGGGAGGAGGGTAATAGTGCATGTTTTTTGTTAAACAAATTGCTGTGAATCGTCCCAAATTCGAAGTGAATTTGTTTTAAAATATATTTTTAGCCCCAGGTGTGGTCACTCTGGTAACCCACCACCAGGCTCAGGTTGTCAAGGCATCCCTACTTTGCCCCTTATGATTTTGTAACCTTTTCCTTAGGACTTAGGACTTAGATCTAAGTCCTGACTCCTAAGATGGCTGCTGCCACATCCTTGTTGATGTAATGGCAGCCAATTGACCACTTGATGCTTCCTGGCCTCAAATATATAATTTTTTAGCCTTATTTGCTCAAAAACTACTGAACAGATTTATTGCAAATCACTCTTTCTGGACCAAGATCAAGCTGTTTGTCAACTTTGGTGTAAATCCTTTCAGCAGTTTGGGCTTTAGCTGTCTCTAATATTCCTATGGAAAAATGAATGTAAAAAATGCGCGGTGGGAGCCCCCTTTTTCTCAGCTCCCGCTTGACACATCCCTCCTAAACTTTCTAGGAAGGAGCTGATGTGGAAAAAATGTTTTTGGGAAAGCTTCATGAACATTTGTCAAGCTATACCAAAGATCTAAACGAACCAAAAAATGCATTTCACATGGAAACACAATCCTAAATACATCTACCAATTGGTGATATATGTATAACCTGCTGGCAATCGCCAGTAGGTAGGTATAGTTAGAACCATGTTTCGATAGAAAAACATTTTTTTATGTGCCTATATCTTTGGCGTTGTTTGACAAACCTATTTAAAAAAAACACATGCTGGTGTTTCTTATTGTGCATGGAAAGTTTAGAGTTATCTGTCAAGCGGAGGCCGAGGAAAAGGGGGGTTAAAAAAGTTGTGTTTCCCATGGTAATTCCCATAGGAGTTTTGAACACGACTACAGTCCAAACAGCTGGATGGAATTACACCAAATTTGGCAGAAAGGTACACTTTTTATTATTTGGTGTAAATCCGTTCAGTGGTTTTGAAAAGTTAAAGGAGAAATACATTTTAAATCTAGGGCCCCGAACTCGTAAGAACGTTTTCACAGTGATCACAAGCAAGAGCCAACAGGAATTGTGATTGGCTAGCCGCAACCTAACCAGAAACCTGCAGCTTCCATTTTAGGTAATGGGACATGGTCCCCAGGGCTGAAAAATAAAAGGAAAAGTAGTATGAAGGCTCAGGGTACCCTGACCCAAGGGATGTGATTTAGGGGTCTTTGAGGGTGAAATTATGAACTTATAAATTTTTTTTTGCACAAATAGTGATATTTGCAAATATGTGTGATGCTCAGCGCAGCCCCCCATGTAACTTTGCATTGAATTCGCAAATATTGGTGAAAGGTTTTAAAAAAAAAAAAAATCACAGACTAATTCCTACACTAATTCATTAACTCATACATGCACTCAGAGATTCATGTGCCCACTAACACACCCTCTCAGACACTCACGCACCTACTCACAGACCCACTCAGACCCTCATGCATCCACTAACAGACCTACTCAGCCACTGACTCACCCATTCACAGACCCACTCAGAGACTCACAAACCCACTCAGACACTGACACACCCACTCGCAGACTCACTTAGATGCTCATCCACATACTCACAGACCTACTCAGGCACTGAGGGACCAACCCACAGACCCACTCAGACACTCATGTACCCACTCACAGACCTATTCAGACCCTCACGCACCCACTCACAGACCCACTCACATCCTCATGCACCCACTCACAAACCCACTGAGACACTCATGCACCCACTCACAGACTGACTGAGACACTCATGCACTCTCACAAACCTACTCGGACCCTCATGCTCTCACTCACAGACCCACTCAATCCATCATGCACCACTTACAGACCCACTCAGTCACTCATGCACCCACTCACAGATGCACTCAGACCCTCATGCACCCACTAACAGACCCAGTCAGACACTGATACATCCATTCACAGACCCACTCAGACACTCATGCACCCACTAACAGACCCAGTCAGACACTGATACATCCATTCACAGACCCGCTCAGACACTCATGCACCCACTCACAGACCCACTCAGACCCTTATAAATCCATTCACAGTCCCACTAAGACACTCACGCACCCACTCATAGACCTATTTATACCTTCACGCACCCACTCACAGACCCACTCAGACACTGATGCTCCCACTTACAGACCCACTCAGACCCTCATGCACCCACTCACAGACTCACTAAGACCCTCACACACCCACTCATAGACCCCATAAGAGACTCATGCACCAACACACATAGCAAGTAAGACTCATGCACCCACTCACAGACCCACTGACATGCTCATGAACTCATTCACAGATCTACTTTGAGACTTAAGGATCCATTCACAGATCCACAAAACATCTCACACACTCAATGTCAGACCCATACACCTACTCATACACCCACTTACCAACCTATATAAGCATTCACATATGCATTTTAAATGCATACAGATGATAGTTTCAAAATACAATTTTAATAAACTCAAAAAACAAAAATTACAGGGGTGTTATAGTTACGAAATATAATTTTAAAAAACGTAGAAATGCACTGAAAAAACAAGGGTTACAGAGATGTTATAGTTAGGAAATAAAATTTAAAAAACCTTAGAAATTCACTGAAAAAAACAAAGGTTATAGGGACATTATAGTTAGGCTCACATTTCACTCATACAAAACCAGTGAAATTCAGCAGTTATAGTTACCTGGGCTAACTATAACTTGTGCCCCTGTAATGCTCTGCTTACAACCTCACATATTACATCACTCATGGCATGGTCAGTGACATCACTGATGACTTCTTAAATCGCATTACTGATGACATCCTCTACATTGCCACTCACACACCCACTCACACCCCATACAAGCTCACATACATCCACTCACACACAAATACTCACATACCCATTCACAGACTCATAAATGTAGTGACACCAACCCACTCACTCACACAGCCACTGACACAACTATTCACCCATACAAACACTCACACACCACTCACTCACCTGCACAGCCACTCACACACCCACTCACGCAACCTAGGCAGCCAGTCACAAACCCACTCACTCACCGATACAGCTACTTAGACATCCACTTAGTCTCCCAGACAAGAACTGATGCAACCACTCACTCACCCATACTGCTACTCACATACCCACTCACTCAATGATACAGCTACTCACACATCCACTCACTATCCCATACAGTCACTGACACATCCACTCAATTATGTATAGAGTCACTCATACACTCACTCACTCACCAAAGCACTCACTCACTCACCCACTCACTCACTGACACAGTCACTTACACAACCACTCACACAACCAATGCAACCACTCACAAACCCACTCGCACACCGATGCAGCTACTTACACATTTACTTACACTTCCATACAGGAACTGACTCAACCACTCACTCACCCATACAGCCACTCACACATCCATACAACCACTTACACTTACTGGATAATATCATCAATGATGTCATTTGAGATGTCATCAGTGATGCACTGACCAAGTCAAGGGTGTTGTAATATGTGAGGTCATAAGCACCTCATCGTGGGGGTGTAAGTTATAATTAGTTCAGGTAACTATAACTACTGAATTTCACTGGTTTCATATGAGTGAAATCTGAGCCTAACTATAACGTAAATGTAACCTCCCTTTTCAGTGAAAACATATATATATATATACATATATATATATATGTGTGTGTGTGTACAGATAGATCTCAATACAACAAGAGAGAGAAAGATACATAATGGGTTGTGGTTTAATATGGCGCAATATTGCCATTAAGTGGTTCTAATTACATCATAAAACACGAGATAGAAGGCTGAGTGGTTTGTAACCCTGAGATGTCATGGCAGGCCCTTATCACAGATGGTACCCACTATCTATTTCTTTAGATTACATGGTTATTTTGGGGTAGTTATCTTGAAAAGGTTGCTTTCTATAATTTGCTGCTAACTAATTAGTACTTATTGCTATTAGAATGTATAGGGTTACTGTTCATGAGTTAACTGTTGATAAAACAGTAGACAACAGTGATAGCCTGAAGATGTATGCAATTTTGTGATGGGAGCATTTACCAAATAATTATAGGTTCACTGCATTTGCCACGTAATTTGCTTCATATATTGTAAAATATGCAAGTACAGAAAAAAGTTGTTTCTACTAAAAATGGATAATGAAAACTCCAGAGACTTTGCTGCATAATGTGAATTTTTTGCTGCATATTTTGGTCCTCCAAGCTGCATAATCCTCATAGCCCCGACAATCTGCAGAATGGTTAGGGGTCTGTCATTAAGATGTTGATGAAATCTGTATTTCACAACAAAATAGTAAATATGGGAAATATTTCCCATATTTCACAGTTGATGGTAAAATATTGTTTTCTATACCAATGCATTTTGGACAGAAAAATGCCCAAACATATATATATATATATATATATAAATTATAGCAGGGGTGTCCTACGAGATGCCAAACACAAAATACCACATGTGATAAATTCATACATAATTAAATCTAAATTGATATAATTCATATACTATTGGTTATCTTGAAACTCTGCAATGGTTATACCCCAGTCATGTGAGCAGCCTAACAGTTTTAGACTTAATATATCGCTCTACTTGCTGAGACAAATCCACATAGCTTATGTGTGGATTTAGAAACAAAAATACTCTGTAAGAGAGGAATCCCTATTCACTCCGCTCATTAAATCTACATAAGGTTTAATTTAAGACATGTACCCAACCCATCTAGAAGTGATTAAACACTCATAGATGATCAATCATTCAATCAGGATTTATAAAGCGTGGCTAATCACCCGATAGGGTATCCAGGCACTTGTAAACCCGAAGGCTTATTTGAACAGCGGGGTTTTGAGGGCCATTCGGAATTCTGGTAGTGAGGCGATGGTCCGAAGGCGCATGGGGAGGCTGTTCCAGGTTTATGCTGCAATGTGAGAGAAGGAGCATCCTCTACTACTGCTTTGGTAGATGCAGGGAGTATGGGCAAGTGAAAGGGAGGCAGAGCCTAGTCTTCTTGACGATTGGTGGAAGTGGAGGTGGGAGGTGATAGTAATGTACGTGGGTCCTTGGTTGTGTAGAGCCTTGTGTGCGTGGGTCAGCAGCTTCAATTGGCATCTCTTCTGTATAGGGAGCTAGTCTAGCTGCGGTGTTCTATACAGTCTGAAGTCTCTGTAGGTGGTGTGCGGTGATTCCTACGTAGAGGGTATTGTGGTAGTCTAGTTAGCTGGTGATGAGGGCCTGTGTCACTTGAAGATCTCATGTAGCATGGGCAAAGTGAGGAAGCAGGCAGAGGAGACAGCGCTGATCTGTAATTTCATGGTGAGCTTTTTGTCAGTGATGATTCCAAGGTGGCATGGTCAGAGGGACTGGGTGTGGGTCCTAGGTCTGATGGCCATCAGTGGGTGTGATTCCTAGGTCTGATGGCCACCAGGAGTTGTTCAATGTGTAGTTTCTATTGCCAGAAATCAGTACTTCTGTCTTGTCTGTGTCCAGCTGTGAGCAGTTATCCTTCATCCAGTCAGCCACACTTGTCATGCATCTGTGGAAGCTAGATCTAGTGGTGGAGGGGCTGTTGGGGAGAGGAGTGGTCGTTGGTGAGTGAGAGGATGAGTTGAGTGTCTGAGGAAATTATTTTGAGACCGGGGGATCTAATATTGGCCAGCGAGGTCATAAATGCATTGAAGGGCGTGGGGCCGAGGGATGAGCCCAGGGGTAAACCACAGGTGATCTCCTTGGGTTCAGAGGTGAAAGGTGGGTTTTCTAGGTTCTGATGAGGAAGGAGGTGATCCATCTGAGCATGTCCCTTTGGATGGCAATGTGGTAGAGTCTTTTGATCAGCATGTGTTAGGATGCAGTGTCAAAGGCTGCCCAAAGGTTGAGGAGGATCAAAGCTCCTGTTTTTCCTCAGTTATGGAGTGTTCGGATGTCGTTGGTGGCTGCAATCAGGACAGATTTGGTGCTGTGATTGCTGCGGAAGCCGGATTGGGAGGCATCGAGTAGCTGGTTCTGCTCCAGGTATGTAATGAATTGCTTGTTGATATTCTTTTCCAGTATCTTCACTGGGAATGGGAGCAGGGAGATTGGGCAGTATTTTATGGGTTTGCTAAAGTTGGCAGAGGGTTTTTTGAGTAGTTGACTGTCTTTGGCATGTTTCCAGGCATCAGGAAAGATTGCAGTGGTGATAGAGGGGTTGAGCATGGTGGTGAGTTCCTGACCGATTATTTGGTTTCCAAGGTTGAAGTTGTGATGTGGGCATGAGTCTGCAGGAGCTCCAGAGTGGATGGATTTCATAGTGGAGGTGATATCCTGGTCGTCAGTGTGTGGTTGGTGCTAGTTACAGTGGTGTCATATATGTCGAGGGAGTCCATAGGTGTCGGTTGGGATTCAAGGTTTCTGTGTATGGTTGCGATCTTGTCATGAAAGAAGTGGGCGAGGTTGTGGCATAGCTCCTGTGAGGGTGTGATGTTGTTTTCACTAGCAGCCGGGTTGGAACGATGTTGAAAGGTCCATTAGTGTTGTTGCCACTGGTTCTGATATGTGCGGCAAGAGCTGTTTTCTTTGTTGCCCTCAGCAGATGATGGTAGAGGTTGAGGGAAGTCATAAAGGCTGTTCTGTCAGAGATATCCTTGCTGGTGCGCCATATCCTTTCCAGCTGTTTGCTGTCTCGTTTCGCTCATCTGAGTTCTTGGGCGTACCAGATGGCCTTTTTGGGGGATTTTCTCTGTTTGTTGGTCTTTATGGGGACAATGTGTCAGCGCAATTGGTGATACAGGCATTGCATTGAAGTTTTTCACTCCCTGTTCGAGATTGGTGGAGGTTTCAGGGTTGGAGGTGCTGAGTGCATCTGCCCAGCTAGTCTCTAAGATTTTGTTCCATCTCTGGTGGGAGGTGCTGGTTATCTTGGGGGTGGAGGTGCAGGGGCTAGCGATGCTGAAGTGGACGACGGAGTGATCGATCCATGTGAGTTCTGTGACATGGCTGTATTAGATGCGGTTGCTTCAGGTGAAAATGGGGTCCAGCGTGTGTCCTGCATTGTGTGTAGGATCGTGGAGGATCTGGGTCAATTCGAGGCTGCTCATACTGTAGGGGAGGTGTGCAGCGTTGCTGTCATTCAAATCGTCAATGTGGATATTTAGGTTGCCGAGGAAGATGTAGTCCTTGGAGTCTAAGGCTAAGGATGCAATGAAGTCTGGAATGGTATTACAGAAGCTGGGGCACAAGCCTGGGGGTTGATATGCAAAGGTGCGTCCGATGGTTGTTTTGTCATCCATGTGGAGCTTGACTTTGAGATGTTCCTTTGGGGTGGTGGTGTTGTTGGTGGTGCACTGTATGGTCTCTTTGGGGATGATGGCTGTTCCTCCTCCCGGATTGTTGGTGCAGTCCTGGTGAGTGATTTTATATCTGTCAAGGATCGCTGTGGCAATGTCTGGGGCGGATGCGGGGTTGAACCAGGTTTCAGTGAGCGAGACAATGTCAGATGCAAGTGTGGCAATGAGGTCCCATTATTCAGATGAATGCTTGCATAGTGAGCATGTGTTGGAAACGGCGCATGCGAGTTGGTGTTTTTGTTCAGGTGCTGTCTGTGGGGCAGTGTTTGTTTCGGCGGTTTAGGGTGCAGAGCTCAGCAATTGTGTATCTTTGGGGGAGGGAGGACCCTGGTGCTAGGCACAGTCCAGGTGTGAATGGGAGCAGACAGGCCTGCCTTTGGCGCAACTTTGGCGTGCCTTCAGCATGTCAGCTCCTCACCCTCCGTGTGCGTCCACTGTGCGATCATGCCGTGGCCTGCATTAAGTAGGTCCTGGGGTGGGTGGGGCTTCTGTTGGTGGGTAGGACGGTGAGTGAGAAAAGCTAGTCGGGAAAGGTGCAACTGGAAACCACAGGAAAGTGGCAGGCTAGGTGTCCAGGTGCCTACTGATGGTAGCAAATCACTTTCAAAAGTTCAGTCTGCATGTCAGCAAGCTATAGTGGGTAGTTTAAGCAAGCAGGCCTGTTCTGGTAGCTCCCAAGCTGTATCAGTATAGTCATTAGAAAAGAAACTCACAGAGCTCTCAGGGGCATCACAAAGGCCCCCACAGCCCCCGTGGTGCAGGGGCCCCCGAGCTCCAAGGGACTGGCAAGCAAAGCACCAAGCCTGAGTGAATCCAGTGGGGGGCCCACTTCATGTTATTTGCACGGAGGGCCACTCCAGTTTTGTTACGTCACTGAATCCTTTAGATTTTGGGTTTCAGACTTCACAAATCATCTAACTTTGGTATATCTTATCCCACTGGGTGTTTTGGTCACATTTCTTATTGTGTTGCTGGTCAGCCCAGACTTTGCACACAATTGCAACAAATGTCGCTGGCTGTGCATAGATGGGGGTTTGCAAAGTGACAGCCTTGGAACTGTCACAAACCAATTAGAAACTGTTCCTTTGAGCCTTACAAGCCTCATTGACGTTGGCCAAAGCTCCATTACTAACAACCACAATATCCTGTTTTAATTAGGTCGCGATGGAAATATAGGAATTACTTTTCCGACTGGCATAATCGCAATCCTTTCTCTCCCTATTGTCGGGAATAAAAGACAGTTGAAAGCAATATGTAAGCCATCTAGTCCTCTGTAGCTCTGCCGTGCCGGTAAACAATCCAAACGCTACCTGACTTCACAAGAGCTCCCCAAGCTTACACATTTAATTCAGAAGTAATTGTTTGTTATTTAATTCACTCTTTCCTTTCAGCATTTATTTGGGCTTAACCTTGCTCACAAATCCACTGGTAGCTGATTGACTTGATTTCAATTAGTCTAATGAGCCTCTGAACACGGAACCAAATCACATCACTGTAATGGTCTCATGACAGCAGCAGTTCCTTATATAGCTGCAGGACAACTGTAAAAGTTCCAAAGTGGGCCATCCCCCCACAATACAATTAAGAATGTCTGCCCGCTGTGAGTCTGTCAAAGATGTCATCGCTCTCAGTGGGGCTTCTTTGCAGCCGAGTGCCTGGGGGACTCCACAATAAAAAAGGCAATTTCAATTAACGATAATAGGAGCTGCATAGTGTTTTGGAAACACACTTGACAAATTGAAGCTGGGACATAGTTACGTGGCTGGTACAACAAATCCACACGTAGTAAAATGCATATGTATTTTATTAGGCAACTGCAGGGGTTAGAAGTTGCAAGAATTAATTCCATCAAAAGATTTTTCACTAAAGAATTATCATCTACTCTGTGACACTGGATGTTGTGAAAAATCAAGGGGCATATTTAAACTGTGTTTGCGCTGAATTTGCCACTTTTTTTTAACGCAAATTCTGCACAAACTTTACTTAATATTTATATTTTGTCGCTAGAGACATCTAGCGTCAACATGTTGGAGTTTGCACCATTTTGTGGATGCGTGTATCTACCTTACGTCAATGAGATGCAAGGTAGGTGTTCCCATCTAAAAAATTGTGGTATCCCCATAACCCCATATTTACCCCTGTGCTAAAAGCTGGGTCAGAAAAGGTAGCTGTGGACCCATTTTCATCGTTAAACACCTTAGAATGGGTCCACAGGTGCCCACCCAAGCCCCAGCAACACCCCTACCCAGGCCAGAGGGACATCAGAGGATGGGGGACCCCATCCCAAGTAAATAGGTCAAGTATAGGTAAGTATTTGTTGTTTTTATTTTAAAGTGGCCTTGGGGGGCCTAACAAAGGGCCCCTGCTTGGCACTGGGTGCAATGGCCATGGTCAGGGGACACTGGTTCCCTGTGCTGGCCATTGGGGTGGTGGAAATTGATCCTGTCTTTTATAGACAGGGGGCATGTGTTATGGATGGTGTTGCGTCAGGAAATAATGCTAGGCTGGTTTGAGGCATTTTTATGCCTCTAACCAGCTTAGTATCATTTTTTGATGCTCAACCTCCATCTCCTCTCCCACCACCCTAACCCGGCTAGCATCATTTCGTTGACACTAGCCCAAGCTAAGCGCCTGCTTGCGCCATTCCATTAATATAGCACCCGGTTGGCTGTCAAGAATGCGGCTGTACGCTGCCAATGTGTGCTGAGGTGCGTTGATACCTGTGTGAATTCCGTTTTATAGTTATTTAGACAATCATGGTAGGCCATTGCTGACATATTTGCTGCTTGAGAAATTGTTTACAAAAGACAAACTCTAATTAGGAGGTTGTTTAATCACAGAAAGAGCTTGTTGTAGAGTGGCCGCACCGTATCCATAAGGCAGAGTTTTTGTTTCCTCCTTTTGTTCAACCTTCACACCCTTTTGTTGGATCTGCTCAACCATTGCTTAAGCATAAGCAAGTGTGATTTTCCTGCAGTGTCTGTAGGTTTGCAGTTGCTGCAGCAAAGGGAGTGTATTATGTAAAGTTGGACCTAGCTGCAGTAGCAGGTACAAATCTGTCTTCATTGTGAAAAATGTTATGCCCTGGGGAAAAAAAGAACAACTGTGCAATTGCAAAGTGGCACTTTTTGTACGGAATGTGGAACGTGATTGTGCTTGTAGTGAAATTTCCTCTTAATTTTCTTAATCAATTTCTGGAATCTTTTAAGGCTGTTTTATATCCCAATTTATCCTGAGGGAAATAATGCTGCCTGCTTTTCCTTTCCAGTCTTTGGCAAGCCTGTTTTATCTTTGCAGCGTGGAGGAAAACCCACCTGCGGAGGGTTGCTCTTTCCATATAGCGCTGTTTTCTTTCCGTGTAATTGAATCAAAAGCCTGTAAAAGAATGTTATTAAAATAGTTAACATCAGATGACCTGCGATAACGCTTAGGGTTTCCGCTAATCCTGATTCAGAAATGGTATGCCATGAACGCAAAAGGGCCATGAACGTAAAGGAGTTTCAAGAGGTTTTTGGCACAGACAAGGTAAAAAGGCACTAAATAAGGATCTGACCAAATCAGGGGAAGTGGGTTTCCTGTCACAAGAGAAGGGCAATTAGTAAAAATAAGGTCTTGAGTATGACCCAGCTTATGAGTGTGCCCTGCGACCTTTAGAGAGAGGTTAAGTTGTAACAAGGCCTCCTTCATGGCTTCTGCCCTTTAAGATCTGGGTCATCTATATATTAAAACTACTGAGAACAATAAAATCGGTGTATGATGGAGCTAATATACTGAGCAACAATTCATCAACATTTTGTGAAGTTTTCCAGTGGCTGATAAATCAAAGCACCATACCTTCCAATCCCAGTTGAACATAACCTTCCGCTGTGTGCAGCAGTGTTTGTCCATAGGATCTGGCCTACTGCCAGGCTCCGCATCAAAATGTTCATGAGAGACCTACTCCAGCTGCATTCAGCCATCCATCCTGAACAGCAGCAGCTAGCTTTAGGACCAGGTCTATTGTCGGGCCTTGTACCACAGCTTTTGTAGGCAGCCAACCCCCACTGTGTATGGCTTTCAACTGTGCACAAGAGGGTTGGCCGCAGAACTTGGCCCCTTTCTTTCTTATTTTTCGATTTTGTTTATGACTCACATGTAATTTGAAATGTCAGCAGTGATGTCATCAATGATGTAATTTCATGTCATAAATCATTTAATATGTTAGGTCATAGTTAGTGCAACAGTTACCTAAACATAACTAGTGAGTGTCAGTGGCTTTTAGGTTATGTTTTGCTTTTTTCTAAGGATAACTACACTTTAACTCCGAGTTTATTGCTTTTCTGATGCTTTTTTAAACGTACACTAAGGGTGACAGCATTTTTTACTGCTCACATATGTACATCCACCTAAAACGAATTGCACTTCAGTCCTATGGCTTGTGGGCCAATGTCTTATATTGCAAAGCTTTTTTTCCTTTAAAAGTTGTATCATATTTTTGATGATTTTTAGTCACCTATATCTGTTTTTACTATATATCTGCAGTAATTCAAAGCCAAAAGTACCTTTTGTTCAGACCAATAAGAATCATATTTCCCTGTGAAGTGCACTAAAAGTAAATAAGGGGTTTTATAGCTATTCTAAGTATATTCACCTGCAGAAGCATCCTTACTGTTCTATTAAATGCCATCTATTAAAAAATGTATTGCAAGCATAAGACCTCCATATTTATACTGTTTTCTTTAAATTTGTAAGGAATATGCTTTTTTAATTTTTATTCTAAACGTAATCATCCCACTAACTTGCCAAGGTCCGACCTATTGATCCTGCTAATATTTGTGTTTCTTGCTCTCCCGTCCTGCCTGCCTCCGAAAAGCAGAAGTGAAGCGCAATATGGAATCTTTAATATTTCTAGGGATCTCACACTTTTTGATACATCAAGGCTAATCCAAAAATGTCAGGGCTTCATTTTCCAGACCAATGCAGAAGAAGTTAATACAGTCCGGGTCTTCTATCGATTTCGCATTTGTAGTCCTATTTATGTTATTATAAATTTAACTATACAGGTACTAGAATGTAAAGAAAAACCTGGAAAGGATGAGCACACAGGCATCGCCTTCCAAAAACTGGATGCTCTCCATTGTGCGTAACAGCTTTTGAAAACAAGCTTTAGCAAAACCAATTGGTTTCGCCTATGCAAGAGCTATTGGCTTTGCCAATGTGTTTAGCCATTTTATACACCAGCATAGCTGCTGTTCAGCATGGCTGAAAGTTAGTGGAGTAGCGCAGAGTGTTTTGGAGTGGAGTGGAGTGTTGTAGAGTGGAGTGTCGCAGAGTGGACTGGAGTAGGGTGAAGTTGCGTACAACAGAGTAAAGTGGCATAGAGTGGCATTGTGTAGAGTGATGTGATTCATATGATATTTGCTGACTCGAAGCTGCTGTCTCTGTGTGCCAAATAAAAAAATATATAAATCAAAATCTGTGTGTGCACATGTGTGTGCAGGTGTGTGTGTGTTTGTCTGTGTGTGTGTGTATCTGGAGCAAGACCCACCCACAAAAGGAAACCAGCCCACCTGCTGCTGACCAATGAAGAAAAAAGAAGTTAGAATGGCAAATACACCAACCAATGGTAAGTCATAGATGGGTTCTAGACTTTTTTTTAGGATTGTAAGATACAATAGATATTGAAGAGATAGCACATGTGCTCTGCCTCGGTCAAGACCTAAAAGGGCAAATGAAATGTTCATCTAAATGGGCAAACCGGACAAGAAGCCTGGTTTTAAAATATGAACATTTTTTCTCCAGCAGCTCATTAAAGGTCCATCATGTGTGTGTATTTTCAGAACTGCTAATGGCAGTGTAAATTCAACACAGAATCTTCCATATCCAAATTTTAGTCCCTGGGCCCAAATGTCAACATTAGAGTGCTTTTCTTAGAACGGTGAAGATACACTACAGGGTGGGCATAGGCATACTTCCCTGGCATCCAGCCTTCAAATCAGTTGTACTCCGTGAGATCAGTCTTAAATGCCAGGCTGCTTATACAAACTCGGGCAGAGCTGCCATTGATTTACAGCCATGAATTCTTCTGGGGACTCTCACTCCTATGGAGCATGAGTGTTTTCTATGTGCCAATATTTCAAAGTGATGTCATCTGTAGGAGCGTATTCAAAGATTCATATTTTATAATCCTAACGACAGAAACAAGGTATGCAGTTGTATCCATGATGTCTGGAGCGTCTTCTAATTCCAGATAAATTATCAGGAATACTAGAGAAATATAATCCAATAATACAGTTTACAGGAAGAAAGACCTGCTCATTCTCCACTGCCGAGAATTAACATTACAAATTGTAGCATGATGCAATATTTCCAAGAGCAGGACCTCGTACATTTGTCTGGCTTAAAGATCTAAACTAATTCTGA